>NW_024041150.1:53565396-53582896 GCF_014851395.1 Micropterus salmoides
TCTCTCCCTCCTCTCTCCTCTCTCTCCCTCCTCTCTCCCTCCATCAGCAGGAGAGCGAGGGCTTCGGAGATGAATGATAAGAGTGGACACTACCAGATGGGACAGAGTGAGTTTCATCCAATCACACTCTGTTTTCCTCAGTGTTGATGTTAAAGCACTGTATGATGATGATGATGATGATGATGGTGTGGTGTCGTTGTCGTAGCGATGAAGGTGTACATCGACCCGTTTACCTACGAGGACCCGAACGAGGCGGTGAGGGAGTTCGCCAAAGAGATCGAGGCGTCCTTCGTGAAGATAGAGGAGGTGATCGGAGCAGGTGAGCCTCGCACCTTTACGGGCACTAAAGAACCTTTAAGGAACCTTTTAGCACACGTTAGCGTGCTTAAGGAACTTATGAAGGTCACATGAACCTTTTAAAGAGTCCTTCTTAAATCTAGTAATCGAACACACTTTTTACAACTCTGTAGGAACCATGAACTTTTCAGGGACCCTATATTCTAATATATTCAAATCTTTTAAGGAACCTTTTAGGTTCTTAAACATTTTTTAGCAGCCACGAACATTTTTTAGAAATGTTAAGGACTTAAGGTAATTTTAGGATTTCGGCAGGGATCAAAGAACCTTTCAGGGCCTTTTTAGGGCTTAGATCGGGATTCAAGTACGGTAATGTTTAAGGAACTTAAAAGGAACATTTTGTGAAACTTTTTGGGGGGATCCAGGACATTTTAAGGATTTTTGTGAAACCCTGGAACCTTTTTATGAATCTAGGCATGTTTAAGTAACTTGTTTTTTAGGAACGTTTAGAAACTTTTTAGGAAATGTTAGTAATCATCTTTTTGAGGAACCTTTTAGAAACGTTTCAGCTAAGAAACCTTTAGAGGAACATTTTATTGTCTGGGTAAAGAGCTGCAACACAAAAAGACCTTTATTTTGTTACTGAAGAACCAACACATGCTGCTGGGTGTTAAAAAGACTTTTATTGTGAACAAACTGCCGGAAAGGTTTGTGAACTCTGATCTCTGAGAGGAGAACGTTAACTTTCCCACCGTCAGGAGAAACGCTATAAAAACATTACATCAGATTTGTTCTCCAACATTTTATTAAAAGTCAACAGCGTGTGTGTGTGTGGCTACTGTAACATCAGTCGTCTCTGGTGATGACATTAGTCAGACGTAACTGGATAGCAGTTGCCTCGGAAACAAGGGTTAAAAGTTTTCAGCAATGCACTCACACGTGTGTGTGTGTGTGTGCGTGTGTGTGTGCGTGTGTGTGCGTGTGTGTGCGTGTGTGTGCGTGAGGTGTAGAAGTGTTGGTATGTGCTAATGAGCCTTAAAGGAACAGCGCTCCATATTAAACCCATGAATCAGTTTATTGACTCAGAGACTGGACAGGTGTTTGTGGTTAGCTCTGCTCTGATTGGTTCCTGCAGGTATTTGTCTGTACATGTTCCCCTGGTTGGGAGCGACCTCCCGTTACGCTGCAGAACAGTTTCCAAATTTAAAAAACCCTCTGCTGTACCTGTCCAGGTGAGTTTGGCGAGGTGTGTCGCGGGCGGCTGAGGGTCCCGGGCCGGAAGGAGAACTACGTGGCGATCAAGACCCTGAAGGGCGGCTACACGGATAAGCAGAGGCGGGACTTCCTGTCGGAGGCGTCCATCATGGGTCAGTTCCAGCACCCCAACATCATCCACCTGGAGGGCGTCATCACCACTTCCTGTCCCGTCATGATCCTCACCGAGTTCATGGAGAACGGAGCTCTCGACAGTTTCCTGAGGGTGAGACGGGCCTAACCTGTCTGTCTGCCTGTCTGTCTCACTGTCTGTCTGTCTGTCTCACTGTCCGTCTGTCTCACTGTCCGTCTGTCTCACTGTCCGTCCGCCTGTCTCACTGTCTGTCTGTCTCACTGTCTGTCTGTCTCACTGTCTGTCTGCCTGTCTGTCTCACTGTCTGCCTGTCTGTCTCACTGTCTGTCTGTCTGTCTGTCTGCCTGTCTCACTGTCCGTCCGCCCTGTCTGCCTGTCTGCCTGTCTCACTGTCTGTCTGTCTGTCTGTGTCTCACCTCCCACCTGTCTGTCTGTCTCACTATCTCACTGTCTGTCTGTCCGCCTGTCTGTCTGTCTGTGTCTCACCTCCCACCTGTCTGTCTGTCTGTGTCTCACCTCCCACCTGTCTGTCTGCAGATGAATGACGGGCAGTTCACCACCATCCAGCTGGTGGGGATGCTGCGTGGGATCGCGGCGGGGATGAAGTACCTGTCCGACATGAGCTTCGTCCACCGAGACCTGGCAGCTCGCAACATCCTGGTCAACTCCAACCTGGTCTGTAAGGTGAGACGGTTTGCCTACCGGGCTACCTGCCCACCTGTCTGTCTGCATGTCAGTTTGAAAATGATACATTTGTTTTTGTTTGTCTCAGGTGTCAGACTTCGGTCTCAGCAGGTTCCTGACTGAAAACTCGTCCGACCCGACCTACACCAGCTCTCTGGTAAGTCTGCTATGTGCTAATGAGCCTTAAAGGAACAGCGCACCTCTCCAGGGTTTTGTTATCATATAGCATATACCATGCTTTTATTTTGAAAGAATTGCTACCAGCCTCCTCCCGTTAGCTAACTGTCTGTGTCTCTTCAGGGAGGAAAGATTCCTATTCGCTGGACGGCTCCCGAGGCCATCGCCTACAGGTGAGTGTCCGCCCTGCAGGTCGCAGCACGGGGACGAAGATCAGTGGGGTTAAATATTTAACATGATTTTTTCATTGACCTGCAGGAAGTTCACGTCAGCCAGCGACGCGTGGAGTTACGGCATCGTCATGTGGGAAGTGATGTCATACGGAGAACGGCCATATTGGGACATGAGCAACCAGGATGTAAGAAGGAACACAGCTTTTAGTTTGACCCGGAGACACATGCATGCTAAAACTCCAAGACTCGCATTATTTTCTAACTGGGCTCCTTCAGATTTTATAAACACTTTATTCAGCCATAAATAAAAAACAGTCTGCCGTTAAAACTCCTTTAAAAAGCAGGTGAATTATGAATCTGTCAGATATTTTAAACGCAGGACCAACCGGTGAAAACCAGATGAAATAAATGACATTAAGTTTAAATATCAAGGTCACAGACGGTTAACCCGTCTCTCTCTCCGTCAGGTGATTAACGCCATCGAGCAGGACTACCGGCTGCCCCCGCCGCCGGACTGCCCCTCCTCCCTGCACGCGCTCATGCTGGACTGCTGGCAGAAGGAACGAGCCAACCGGCCGAGGTTCTGCGACGTGGTGGCGGCGCTCGACAGGCTGATCCGAAACCCCGCCTCTCTAAAAGTGACGCATCAGGAGGGTCCGAGGTGAGACGGGTTAACACACCTCTTTAACGGGGGGGGTGTTGATTGGCAGCTGTGGAATGTCACTTATGCACCAGCTGCTGGAGGTCAGAGGTCAGAGGTCGGCGTCTGCCACTCAGACAAAGGCGCACACATACACAAAGCCTGTGGGCGGGGCTTGTGGGGCAGCCAGCTGTGTGATTGACACACAGACCGTTCTTTACATGAGCAGGTGCAGAGCAGATCACATTCCTGGATTACAGCTCAAGCAATATCCTGTCTGTCTCTCGGAGGCTTCCGCCCTCCTGTGTTTGCTCATGATTTCAGTTTACAAATAAAAAAAGTCCAGATATTTAAAAACCTGCTTCCGTCGAGCAGAGACGTCGGCTCGTACCTGCAGCTGTACACGCTGAGCTTTTATTTTGAAGGTTACAGTCTTAGCAGGAAGCTTCCTCTCTGACTGTCACACGGTCAGTTTGATGTCGCCCACACGTCTGTGTGCTGAACATCGTTAGCTTAGCTTAGCATAAGACATGTTTGTTTAAAGTGTGAAAACAACAATTCCTCAGAGTTGCCAGGCAACACTGATCCAACAAATAGTTCTGTGTACCAGGCAGGGATGATGAAAGACACTGCCCAGCTGCATTTTGGGAAATGTTTTTGGTGTTTGACGCACGCTAGAGACTAAAAGCCAGACTCTGTCTCTCCAAGAACTTATATTTTATGGAGGTTTAGTTTGAAAGCATCCCTCCCGGACAGTCGGCTTTGTTTGATTAAAACGTTCTCATGTTAACAGTCTGGAGCTGTGTCCCCACCCTCCTGTCTCATTAATCCTGTCTGTCTCTCAGCCCGTCCCAGCCCCTGTTGGACCAGCGCGTCCCCCCTCCCCTCTCGGCCTGTGGTTCAGTCTCTGAGTGGCTCCGAGCCATAAAGATGGAGCGATACGAGCAGAGCTTCCTGCAGGGCGGGTTCACCAGCCTGGACATCGTCTCGCAGCTGAACACTGAGTGAGACTCGCTACGTTACTACATAACACCCCTAACCCCAAAACCCCTAACCCAAAACCCCAGACCCTAACCCCAAAACCCCTAACCCAAAACCCCAGACCCTAACCCCAAAATCCCGAACCCCAAAACCCCTAACCCAAAACTCCAGACCCAAAACCCCTAACCCCAAAACCCGTAACCCAAAACCCCAGACCCTAACCCCAAAATCCCGAACCCCAAAACCCCAGACCCAAAACCCCAGACCCAAAACCCCAGACCCAAAACCCCAAACCCAAAACCCCTAACCCCAAAACCCAACCCCAAAACCCCTAACCCAAAACCCCAGATCCTAACCCCAAAACCCCTAACCCCAAAACCCAACCCCAAAACCCCAGACCCTAACCCCAAAACCCAACCCCAAAACCCCAGATCCTAACCCCAAAACCCCTAACCCCAAAACCCAACCCCAAACCCCAGATCCTAACCCCAAAACCCCAGACCCTAACCCCAAAACCCCAGACCCTAACCCAGCTTCTGTTCAGAAAGCGGTGACACACTCAAGTGTTTTCTGTATTTTGGCTCTAATCTCTTTCCATACTGTCTGTTTCCATAGAGACCTGCTCAGAGTGGGCGTCACCCTCGCTGGCCACCAAAAGAAAATCCTCTCCTCCATCCAGACGCTCAGGATACACAAGGTCCCGCCCACCGTCCTCTACTGACCAATCACAGCCCTGCCCTGCCGTACTGTCCCGAAACACAACACTCAGGATGTCACTGATCCAACCCGTCATTTTGACCAATCAGAAAAGCCTTAGGACCAGCGAGACTCCTCCTCCTGATGGTTGGGCCAATGAGAGGCATCGGGTAAAACAGAGCTGTGAGACTAAGGAAGCACAAAAACCCCTCACAGACGTCCTCTCTGCTCTTTGAACTTTATACTGAGGCGCAACAGGACTCCGCCTACCTTGTTATTCTGACCAATCAGAGCCAAGGACAGAGCCGACCTCAGTAAAGTTTTATAAATAAGCGTGGCCCTGCCTTACGGGACCAGCAGCCATCCGCTGATCAGGGAAACCAAAGCTCTTCCTGGTCGTCACCGGCCAGTCGGCATCTAGCATCGCTAAGCCCCTCCCACTCTATGAAAGCACAGCTGGGATTGGTTCCCAGCCCCGTCCGTCACACAGTAAGACCAGCTTGGTGCTGGATCAGCTGGTCCTTCTGCATCAACGGATCTTACAAGTACAAAACCAGAGACACTGAGCTGTGATCTGGATTCTACTGGAAACCAAGAACAGGGTTTACGTTTGGTCCTTCATGGACGCTGATGGTCAAAAAGATCCCGAACTGCTGCCCCTACGACTGCCGAGAACCGAGGGACATTTCAGAAGTACTGTCGTCCTGCTCCGTTAGGAATATTCTGGGATTTTAATTGAGGAATTCTTGAGGACATTTTTAAAGGACGCTGTTGATACTGGGAGTCCAAACAGACCAGTTGGTAATCTCCGTCAATATGGGACTGTTTACCTGAGGGATTTGAGTCGTGGTAGAGTTTCAGTATCGTGCTCTTCATCATCTGTGAGGAATGTTCTGCCACTGCCTCAGAAAACAACGTGGACCTTTAGAGGAAATCGTTTTAAAAACATCCTGGCGGTTTGATCCTGGGGGCTGTGATCCTTCGGGAGATAGCGTCTTCGGAATAACGAGAGGCTTTCAGGAATATTTACGTCTCTTCAAAGGACTACGAGCTTCTTAAAGTCCACTTAAAAGTACTCAAATTGTTTATTGAGTCCTCAAACGTTCCCACACTGAGGGATCTAGAGCAGTTTTAAACCTTAATATCAAACACTGATCACTGAAAGGTTCTTAGTTTGGGTCCAGGATCAGGACTCCGGTGTGATCCGGGACGTGAGAGACCAAAGTCCCTTTTTAACATTTCGCTTTCAGCCTTCAGGAACAAAAACCACTGAGCCGGCCTACAGAAGCATTTCACTGACGTCTTGTAAAGGATCCAGGAGTGTGGGAACTGTCTGGGCTCTGAGGACGGTTGTAGACCCGTTGGTGGTTTCGTATTTTAGCACTTTTTGTACCTGATATTTGATCATGATCGTGTTTTTAAAGCCAATGTTTTTATACTAAACTTACATTTCAGGAAGAAACTTGCATTTTGTAAAGAAAAGAAAAACATGAAAAAAACCCGTGGTGTGATATTTCAGAGCTCTCTGGGGGCCGAGGAGAGCGAGAGGGTGTTCAGGACCAAAGATCTGAAGTCAGCCAGTCGTGTTCTGCCCACAGGAACCAGTCTGTGTCTGATGGGTCAGATCCACAAACCTTTAAAACACTAGAACACAGCATGAGAGAACGCAGGAACCTGTTTACACAATCACTGAACTAACATGAGATCCAGGTCTCCTGGACCCCCCTGCTGAAACAGATAGAACCAGTCAGGTAGTGAAAACCAGCAGGTTCTTGATGACTGAATCATGTGGACTGACTGGCTTCAGGACTCTTCACTCCCATTGGTCCCCCTGACCTGTCAGTCAAACCACTAAAAAGCCATTAACAGCACTACAGGGTCTGGCCTCCCTACTGTATGTTGGACTGTTGCATGATGGGAGTTTTCAGCAGCGGTCTTCATATTGAAGGCTGCTGCGAGTGATGTCATTGTCGTTGATTAGTGGATTCAGGAGCGGGAGGTTCCCATTGGTCCCTCATTGGAGGGACGTCCCGCCCCCATGTACTTGTGTCCTCGTCCGTCCCTTGTGACCCTGAATGGTTGATCTGGATTCTGGTGAGAACGCAGCAGCTGAGTCTGGATCAGCGTTTTCTAAATCCACTTTAATATGTGAAAACATTTCTGTACTTGTTATTGATATTTAGGAGGATGTCCGCTGGGCGAGGGGAGTCTCTGTCAGCCAATCACAATAAAGATGAGCCGTGCTGCCCAATCAGATGTCTTGTTGTCTGTTTACTCTGTCAGGACTGAACCTCTGAGCGCAGCAGATAAACTTTGCATCATGGGAACAACACTTAGAGTTTGTTTGTCCCAAACAGGCGTTGCATCATTAGATTACCAGCACATTGCTGAGGGCGCCCCGTGACTCTGACGTCCTTTCTTCACGTCCACAGATCAGCTGGGCAAAGATCTCGTCCTCCAACGTTTACAGAATTGACAACGATGTGTTTAACTCGTGTCTCTTTAAAACAAAGTCCTGTTTGACTAAATCAGTTTATGAGTGTAACCAAAGCGATTCTCTCAAGTTGTTTGTTTTGCAGTCCGTGCAGCAGATCCGCCGTCGTCTTCGTGCAAACAGCTCGCCACTCTCACAGGACTTTCCCACAAAGGAACGCGCTGCAGCTGCCGGCTGAAGCATCTACTGCACAGAGTCCAAAACAAACAACTTGAGAAAGCCACTCTGCAGGCTGAACGGCCGGAGGTCTATTGTTCTTTGTCATACTGGGAAATACTTGATTGCAGTACAAGTAAACAGCATTCGTTTGTGTCGCGGCTGAAGCGGAGCTGATTCTCGTCGCTGGGTTGTATAACACGGCGTCGTGCAGTATGCAGGGACACGTTTAAAACCATAACGATAACTAAATACAGTCAAGCAGAAGTACAAAGCAGCAACTTTCTTCCCGTTCTGCAGGAAAGACGTGATCGTCCGGTTCCTCCAGCTCGACATGAACTCATGATGCAAACATGGAAAGTCTTCAGTGTGACCTCTGACCTTCAGCTGTGTGTGTGTGTGTTATCAGACAGATGATAGAGGGGTGAGTGTGTGGGAGACACAGCAGACCTGATAGAGCTGATATCTGTCTTGTGTGGTCTCTGTCTCGACTGTAGACTTCAACGCAGTATTTATTTGTGTTAACATGTAAATTAAAACTAATTACATTTCCAAAACTGAAGTGAGTCATACGACCTTGCAAATCCAGATCATGTCAGAGCCGGTCCGTTAAAAACCAGTTCAGCTGCTATAATCCAGACCTGCCACGTCAGCCCCGGCGTCCTCTGCACTCAGCACTCACCTCGTGTTTTAGTGATAATAGTGATGAATCCAGTCCTGTGAGAACAGGTGAGATCAGCGTTCCTGTTGTTTCCCACAGTGATGATGAACCTGATCTGATGAAAACACACCTCCTGTTTGGTGATCTACCCCAGTGAGGGATCAATAAAGTCTTATCTTATCTTCACAGCCCTGAACAAAGGCCTGGGTTTCCGTGCCGTGCGTGATGTGCTGTAATCTGTGACTGTTGGACAGACGCTGTAATGTTTATTGCGTCCTGGAGATGTTTCTGCACGCCGTGATGTTGACAGACGTGTTTCTGGATAGTAAAGATCTGATCTGTAGCCGGCTGAGAGATCACAGGCTGGAACAGAGCACGAACAGATGATCCAGCTGTGCCAGACGTCTATTTAATTCACTCCAAACCTACAATGTCTCATTTCATTAAACGGCCGTTACTTCGACTCCTCGCCTGCATCTCTGGTTGGAGGGACTAAAGGCCGGTTTATACTTCTGCTTCGAGTCGACGCCGTCGTGAGCATTTAGAGGGGAGATGGTTGTAACATTTCTGTCTGTAACTCGGAGCTCTTTTAAGCCGGTGTGTTTAAAATCTGACACAACCTGGTTTCATGTGTCTGTTATTAAATGTCTCTGCAACACAGACAGAAAATGCATTAAGTCTCAAACACAGGGAGGAAAACTTTCCAGTCTGGGTTAGGAACAAGCCCTGGGGTGAAATGTAACAATATGTATTCTGTAATGATTCTATAAGCTTTTTATTCAACACTTGAACTGTTTTTTAACATAATTTATGTGTGTGTTTGTGCACCGTCACAGAGAACAACAATAAAACTAATAGATTTCAGTTTGATGAGTTTAACTACAAAGCAGGAAATGCACAAGATGATTACAGGATGCTAAACTGAGCTTGTGCAGAGTGAATCGGGTGATTCATAACTCGTTCCTGATCGGAGAAACAGGACGTGTTACGACCATCGATGGTGTTGTGTTTTGCTTTGGCGATGAGGTGCTACACGTGGACAAACATGCAGTTTTACATATAAATAAATGTAGAAATATGTAAATATGGAATAAACAAATGCAAGTTATATAAAAATAAAAAGTATTTGCAGAGAAAGAACAACGTCGCATATGTTTACATGTGCATTATATAATAATATAAAATATAATAATAACAAAATAAAAATAAAACAACAAACAACAAATATGTGCATTATGTCTCCCCTACTTGTGTGTTGGTGTCTGCATCGCTCTACAGTTACAAAAGGTTAGTTGGCGGTGGGGTTTCTGCGAGTCTCCTCGCTGCTGTTTTGAGTTGTTGTTGTTTCTCTACAAACAATGATCGATGTTGAACAGCAGCTACTTTTAGTGAAATCACTAAAAAGCAGAAACAGAAGCGTCAGGCGACGGCGTGGATTACACACTGGCCTGAGGAGGCGAGGAGGCGAGGAGAGGAATCTAGGAGGTACACACTGAGAAGTGGCATCATTTGAGCGTCTGATCTCTGAGTGTGAACATCTGACCAACGATCCCACAATGCACTGCTCTGCGTGTTACAGATGTCGAGGGTCTCTGCAGCTGGCAGCGATCAGTGAGCGTGTGAAATCTGCGAGGCGTCTGACTCTGGAGGAAGTGACATCACGCCGATGTGTGTCAAACGTTTTTAAAACTTCACGAGCAACAGGAAGTGATGCGTAAACATGAAACCCCAGAACAGGGAACAGAGCGGCGTTCAGGCAGGCAGGTGTTCCACATCAGCACTGCGACTGCCACACGGGAAAGGTCGGAGGTCACGGCGGCTTGAGGAGGCGTGTGTGTGTGTGTGACTGACAGTCGGTGTAACTTGAGTCTGAACAAACAGCAGGTTAAAGAGAAACAGATCTGCTGCTTCATTTCAATCAGTTTCAAACGTATTTATTTATTTTACGTGAACCTGGAGTAAAGTGGTTCCTTAATGAGAACCAACAGAGCAGCAGTTACAGTCAGCCCAGAACGACACATGTCCCTCCATTACTGAGTGACCTCCACTGGCCCCCCGGGGCCTCCAGAGTCAGATTCAAATCTCTAATGCTGCATACAGAGTGACTACTGGGTCTGCACCATCTACCTAAGCTCCACAATACAAGCCTACGTTGCTTCTGGGCCACTGGCTCTGCGATGGTGGAACAAGCTGCCACACGCCACCGGAGCAGGGCGACCCTCTCTAACTTCAAGAAGCTCCTGAAAACTCTGCAGAGAACGCTTCCTCTAACCTCCAACGTACACATCACATGATGCCACGATGCTCACGTCTGCATAACCTGCATAATCTGGTATTTCAGTCTCTCGTTAAATGTCACATGTCAGGGAACACAGGTATGTGGAAGAGACCCTGAACGTGCAGAAAGTTTTGAACGTGAGCAGAAAAGCTGCTGAAACACAGGAGCTATTAAAGTGCCGGAGTTTATAACTGAATTAAAATGAATTAATTTCTCATTGAAGTGAAAAGGAGCCACAGTCACATTTAAAGAGGTTCCTTCCCCAAACAAAGACACAAAGAGGAGGGAAGACTGAATCATGACTCAGCAGATATTAAATAAGTTGATCGTTAACCAGAATGCAGTAAATGAAATGTTTAATGCTGGTGAGGACGTCCACGACCTCCTTATTAACATGTGTCCACTCTAATGTTGAAGCAAAACCTGCAACATCAAAATCCATCTTCTATAAAATCACTAATTCACGAGTCGCTTTTTAGAAATAAAGTTTGTGAGGGTCTGAAAGAGGTGGGCAGCGGACCAAACCACTGCGAGGCGTAAGAGGGGGGAGGACGTCTTCTTGCAAAACTTAAGCAGCAGAGTCGTAGCAGAGAGCGAGAGCTGACGGACAGCAGGGGTCATATTGTGAAGGTGTCACTGTGGGCTCTGGGTAACTGTGACGGCAGAATCTTTTACAAACAATCATTCGAATTAACGGAGGAAATGATCAGCAGATTGATCCAGAATGAAAAGAACCGTGAGCTGCAGTCAGATACTGAACAGTTCAGCTGCAGCTCAACAACTACTGCAGCAACATCCTGCTTTATGTTAATGAGGGGGAAGAGGAATCTGAGGAGATGTAACAGTACAACATGTTACTGCGTTAAAACTTTCACTGAAGGGTCATGTGACCTCCCCCTCCTCCCCCTCCTCCTCTGCAGCGTCTTCTCTCAAAGCTCATCGGACAGAAACGACTTCCAGACGCCGTCAGCGAGTTTCTGTTTTATAAAAAGCAGCTGCTGACTTCAGTCCAATGGCAGAGTTTAAAGTCCCGGATGGGTTTACAGTGAATACATATATGTGTGTGTGTGTGTGTGTGTGTGTGTGTGTGTGTGTGTGTGTGTGTGTGTGTGCGTGTGATGTATAGGAAGGAACATTTCAACATGTTATTTCACTTTAATGAGCACACTGCTGGCAGAGAAATGAAGAAACAGAAGGTTTGTGTTTCATCAGGAACTGCTGAGGAGTGTGTGTCAGTGTGTGTGTGTCAGTGTGTGTGTGTCAGTGTGTGTGTGTCAGTGTGTGTGTGATATCTAGAGAGATTTGGCCGCCCTCCTGTTTTGTGTCTCTCTCTCTCCAGGATGATCAATACTGACAGCTCTGAAGTGCCTCAATACAAGTGTGTTTGTGTGTGTGTGAGTGTGTTTAATGTATAGGTGTGTGTTTGTGTGTGTGTGTGTTTAATGTATATGTGTGTGTGTGTTTGTGTGTGTGTGAGTGTGTTTAATGTATATGTGTGTGTGTGTGTGTGTGTGTGAGTGTGTTTAATGTATATGTGTGTGTGTGTGTGTGTGTGTTTAATGTATATGTGTGTGTGTGTGTGTGTGTGTTTAATGTATATGTGTGTGTGTGTTTGTGTGTGTGTGTTAATGTATATGTGTGTGTGTTTGTGTGTGTGTGAGTGTGTTTAATGTATAGGTGTGTGTTTGTGTGTGTGTGAGTGTGTTTAATGTATAGGTGTGTGTGTGTGTGTGTGTGTGTTTAATGTATATGTGTGTGTGTGTGTGTGTGTGTTTAATGTATAGGTGTGTGTTTGTGTGTGTGTGTGTGTTTAATGTATATGTGTGTGTGTGTGTGTGTGTGTGTGTGTTTGTGTGTGTGTGTGTGTTTAATGTATATGTGTGTGTGTGTGTGTGTGTGTGTGTGTGTGTGTGTGTGTTTAATGTGCATTTGAGTTTTCCAGTTTAAGATTTTCCGCTTTTGACAAACCTCTTGACCTCCAACATACCAACAAAAAAACCCTGGAAACTCTTCAAGGACCTCTGGAACCACCCTTAGAACCCCCGAGACCTCCATAAGAACTCTTGGAAACTCCCCAATAACCCCTGAAACTTCCGAGGAACTTTAGAAACTGCTCCAATCAACATGAAATATAACAAGAACCTGTGAGACTCCTGAAAATCCTCACCAGATGCTCTTTGATCCTCCGCAAGAACCTCCAAAACACCCGTTACCTCACCCGCAACACTTACAAGCTCCTTCAGAACCTGTGAGACTCCTAGAACCTCACCAATGACTCCTAAGGCCTCCAAGAACGACCTTCAGAACGTCTAGAAGCTCACCAATGACTCTCAGAACCTACCAAATGAACCTTCACAAAGTCCAGAACATTATCAATGATTTTTAGAACCGTTGTCAATAAACGGTAGCTGTTTCTCAGTCTGCGTTCTCGTCTGAGTCTGAGTACTGTTCCAATGAAAAAGTCTGCATCTAGCCAAGTACAGTCAAATCCCCGGATGTGTTCTCTCTCCGCCCGTTTTACAGAGCTTCTGTGGTGACTTGTGGACTTTGGATAGCCAAATATCCCAGAATGCATTTTGCGCCAAAAAGAGGACTTCTGGAACCTCACTAGTGAGTCTTAGATCCTCTACAGGAACCCCAAAATCACCTGAACACTTCACCAACAACAGTTCCCTTCAGAAACTGTGAGAATACTAGAACCTCACCAATGACTCCTAAGGCCTCCAAGAAGAACCTTCAGAACATCCAGAACCTCATCAATTATTTTTGGAACCTTGATCTATAAACAGTGACACTGCTGGAACATCATCAGTGAGTCTTAGATCCTCTACAGGAACCCTAAAATCACCTGATACCTCACCAGCAAGACTTACAAGCTCCTTCAGAACCTATGAGAACCTAACCTCCCCAATAAACCACAGAACATCTTTAAGAACCTCAGAAACTTGTAAAGCTTTATCAACACCTATTAGAATGTTTTTGAGAACCTTTGAAACCATTGGAACCTCAACAACAAGCTCTTTCAGAACCTATGAGACTCCTGGGACCTTACCAATAACCTTTAGAACCTCTTTAAGAACCTCAGAATCAACAACCATTGCTATATCCAGTGGATAGAACTGTGGCCTCACAGGAAGAAGGTCCCCGGTTCAAACCCCGGTCTTCACGGCCGTTCTGTGTGGAGTTTACATGTTCTCCCCGTGTCTGCATGGGTTTTCTTCCAGGTCCTCTGGTTTCCCCCACCATCAAAAACAGGTTCTTCAGTCAGGGCCGTTGACCAGGGACCCTGGCTCAGATCTGGAGTTGGTCCCACTGCTGGGTTAAATGCAGAGAACGAATTTCATTATGTGTATATGATAATGAAAGTACAAAAGAGTACATCTCTAATTATGAATTATTATTATTATTACTAGAACATTCTAGAGAACATTTGGAACCTCACCAGCCTGCTCCTTCAGAAACTGTGAAACCCAGGAAGTCATCAACACTTAAAGCTCTCAAACATCTGAAGCCACCTCCTGGAACAGAATCAGGACCTGCTGGAACTTCCTCCAGGACTCCTGGTTGTCTTGGAACCCAGTTTGGGAACCTGTTTAGCTTCCAGTGGTATAAAGAACCTTTTTTATTTATTTTTTACTTCCTCCAATCCAGACTGCCTCAAAGCATCGACACTAATACGACTGCTACTAAAACTGTGTGTGGTTCCTTTTGGGTAATTGGTAGAATAATATTGTGACAGGCCGAGTGACGAACGGGCCCCTAGCACACACACACACGCACACGCACACGCACACACACACACACACACACACAGACATAATGTGTGTGTGTGTGTTTTCTCTCTGATGTTATCTGATCTGCTGTGAGTTCAGCTCTCAACACTTTTATTTGTTCCCTTCAATAAGCCTCCTCCCCCGCGGCACACACACACACACACACACACACACGCACACACACACACACACACACACACACACACACACACACACACACACACACACACACACACACACACACACACACACACACACACACACACACGCACACACACACACACACACACACACACACACACACACACACACACACAACACACACACACACACACACAGGACGGTCTGACCTGTTTGCAACAGGAGATGATAAAAACGAACTTATCGAAAAACCTCCTCTGTGACCTCCTGCACTTTCCCAAGGACCACAGGAGAACAGCCTGAAGGAGTCTGGGGTCCTTGAGGACCCTTTGTACTGTTTCAAGGACTTCAAGAGCCTCGTCAAGCACCTGTGGAACTCCTGGGGTCCCACGGTTCCTTCCAAAGACCCGTGAAACTTGAAGCCTTCCAGGTACGGCCTCTGCATCCAGGAGCTCCTGCATCTCTCCCAAGGACCTCCTCAAGGACCCTTTCAACGGTTTTCAAGGACAGACTCGGGGGCGAGATGTGCATTTTGAGAGAAGAGACATCCTGTCGCCATGGTAATGATCATACCATGTCAATCAACACGTGATCTGTCAGCTGATAGGCTGACAGGCTGACACCTCACTTCCTCCAACCCCCCCGACCTGGTGACGACCTCACACACACACACACACACACACACACACACACACACACACACACACACACACACACACACGCACACACACACACACACACACACACACACACACACACACACACACACACACACACACACACAGTAACAGGATCTTGTTTTTCAGTCTTTTGAAGGCTGTAACTTAATGACTCTGCGTGTTTGTCCGTGTGTGTCGTACAGTATCTGTAGTTCTGTGTTCTCATTGGTCAGATTTTCACGCTCAGGTCATCGTGTGTGTGCGCAAACACTCGGCCTGTGTGTAACTGTAGACATGTCAGCACAGAAAAACACACCCTCATTTATTATCTGTGTTGTTTCCAAATGTGAAACCTGTGGACGTGGCCACTTTATTAGGAACACCTGTACAGTCCAGTTTGCTTTCATGAAGCTCGTAACGGTGTTTCTATTATTTCGTCCTCCATGTTTAAACACACCAGGTGGTCAGAATATTAGGAACCCCCTTGACTATAATGCAACATTATTGCCTTCATCACACTGGACTTCACGTCAGTCTGTGCAGGTGTTCCTAATAAAGTGGCCACTCTGAGGCGCTCTTATGTTGGAATCATACAGTTTCAAAGCTTCGACCTGACAACATAAATGAAAGTAACAGCGGTTCCTGAGCTGTTCTCCCTCATCAGCTGTGTTAGACACGTAAAATGTGCAGAACATGTCAAACTCGATAATCTCCTGTTGGATAAACTGCACGCAGTAAATCGTCTGTAACGTTAGCTGCCGTGTGACGTACTGAGTCCCACCAGTCCGATAAAATGTAAACTGAAAACCAGCGACACAGACTCTGTTTCTTCTTCATGCCAGACATGTTTGTGGGCGGCAGTTTACAAACATCTTGATTTCCAACCACAAGTCAACAACAAAACCAGAAGAAGCATCACGTCATCATTAAAACGGCGTCTGAGGTCTGAGATGGTCGGGTCATCTCAGGTCAGAGAGCGTTGCTTCTGTCGGACGCCTCCAAACGCCTTTGACCTTTGAACTTAGCCACGTAGTTTTGTGCCCCAACCTTAATCTACCCAAAGTGGGTCACATCCTTAAAAATCCATTTGTTTCCATCGCTGAAGGCGGAGACAGACGATGTGTCACGGTTAAGGCTTCGCTGGTCAAGTCATCAACAACACATATCTGATCTCACACAAGTAGGGATTAACCTTGTTTACGTTCTACAACATTGAGAAAAGTGGCAGTTCGGTTTGTGGAGTGAAAACATCACGGTTGCTTGTGCAAGTTACGTGATAAATAAAAACACTGCTGGATTTCTGTTTCACACAGGAAACGAACGCCGGTCTACCGGCTGAAAGTCTGGGTTGTGGCCCACTCGTCCTCCTCACTCTGACTTTATCAATCAATCAATCAAAATTTATTTCACGTCCAAAGTGCTGCACAGAAAAAGAAATAACAGGCACTAAATACAGAGCTCACACATAAAACAATAACAACCAAACAATAAAATCAACACAATCAGACAAGTTCAGGTTTCCAGGAAAAGAGGTGGGTTTTTAAAAACAGACAGTGAAGAAGTTAAGTCTGATCCTGTAATCCACCGGCAGCCAGCGGAGTGAGGCTGAAATGGGGGAAATGTGCTCCAGTTTACTGTTACACATCACATACCTGCCTTTAGTGCTCACAGACAACAAACACTACGGGACGCATAACCACTGTGTTACAAACTGACATCTGACTCGCTGGGCAGTTTAGTAAACCGGGGGGGGGGTTATTATTTTATTTCCTTCACCGTTGAATCCTGTTGTATTTCACGCTGATGACCTTATTGTTACCTGCAGCACATCGATCCACTGATTTAGTCTGACCAGCTGCATGTTTCAGTGCCGTGCAAGTGATTATTATTGAAATCGTTATTCTAATAAGCACTTTTCTGCAGCTGCAGATGTGAACAGCTGCTCCACTTTCAAAGTGAGCTTCAAAGGTTAAAATCTTACAGTCGACTAGTCCGCGTTGTAAATCAGCATCTTGCTGCTGTGCGGCGACACCGCCCTGGTGACAGTATGAGGATCTGTGAGTGCTGGTTCTGCGTGTGCTACTGTTGAACCAGTTTATTCTGCTCAGCACATCTGGAACACATCTGCATGTATGATTCATATTTCAGCAGGAGCCGCCTCTCTCTCTCTCTGTGTGTGTGGTTACAGAAAACAGTCGTTTAGAAGCGATAAGATTTCATCGACACACGCGTGATCTCTTTCTGTCTCAGTCACGTAGCAGCTTTGACACAAATATACTGCTGTCAGGTTCAGATGAACGTTGGCTTCGGTTCATCTGCAGACTCTCAGCGCCGCAGCTACA
>NW_024041150.1:53587896-53605809 GCF_014851395.1 Micropterus salmoides
AAATCCGTACACAGGCCTTTAAATAATGTGGCGATGCGTCTGAGAAAGTTTATCTGCAGGCTAATTATGAAGTTTGTTTGTCCTCCATCCCCTGCTCTCTCAGTCTCTCTCCTCTGATGATGACCAGAGATGGAGGAATCTCCCGCAGGCGGACAGATGATTTGTGTCATGTTCAGATGGACCAGACGGACTGTAAGATGGCTGCTGCAGCGTGTTTACACATGTCACATCAGCCTCCATCTCATGCCTCCTTTTTCCTCCTCTGATCCTCCCACATCTGGGACGAGTTATGGAAGGAATGAAGAGAGAGAGAGAGAGAGAGAGAGAGAGAGAGAGAGGTTCAGTTAAAGCTGAAGGCCTGATGGTGAGACGGACAGCTCAGTGTGTGTTTTCATTATAGAAACCAGATTGGCAGCATGTTGAGACGTTGACCCCGTCTCTCGCTCTCTCTCACTGGAGTCTGTCGAGTTTCCACATTCAATCACAGTGAAATATCCAGGAATTAGTCTGATCCTGACAGCAGGACTAACTCAGCTCCTTGATTAGTGGACATGTTTAAGCACTTAACTTGGTTTTATAAGTGTCTGCTCAATCAGGACAGGAAGCGACACGGCCACATTTCTCTGCAGGTCAACCTGCTGGCAGCTCGGTGACATGGTGACGACCTGCAGGTCTAGTTAGCGAGCTACTGTGGCTAAAGAGCCGCTAACATTAGCCAGCCGCTAAATTAGATTAGATTGAATCACCTTAGTTATCCCAAGAGGGAAACATGTTTTTAATATACACAAGTCAAGGAAGAGCTCAGATAACACTACAGTGGCACCTTAAATATATCTCTAGGTGGATGTTTTTCATCTGTTTGTGGATTTACTTCTCTTTGTGGTTGTTTTGTATGACAGAGTATTAGTTTGAGGAGAAAAAAATTTAGAGATTATGAGAATAAAGTCATAATATTACGAGAATAAAGTCATAATATTAAAAGAATAAAGTTGTATTTTTAAGCTACATGTTAGAAATAAATATTCTCCACGTTCCTCATTTTAACACATGGAGGCGGCAGACTGCTCTTCTGATATTTATTTTAACATGTCGCTTAAAAATACAACTTTATTCTCATAATATTACGACTTTATTCTCATAATCTCTGATTTTCTTTACTCCTCAATGTGGCCCTAATACTCCATCCTAGTTCTGAGTCTTTGTGATTGATTTTTTTTGTCGCTTTGTGGTTGTTTTACTTCTCTCTGTGGTTGTTTTGCGTCTCTTTGAGGTTGTTTTACTTCTCTTTGTGGTTGTTTTGATCTTTTTGTGGCTGTTTTGGGTCTGTTTGTGGTTGTTTTGGATCTCTTTGTGGCTGTTTTGGGTCTGTTTGTGGTTGTTTTACTCTGTGGTTTAACTCTGTGGTTGTTTAACCTCTCTATCTAGATGTTTTGCGTCTCTTTGTGGATGTTTTGTCTCTTTGTGGTTGTTTTATGTCTCTTTGTGGATGTTTTGTGTCTATTTGTGGTTGTTTTACATCTCTTTGTGGATGCTTTGCATCTCTTTGTGGATGTTTTGCATCTCTCTGTGGTTGTTTTATGTCTCTTTGTGGATGTTTTGTGTCTCTTTGTGGTTGTTTTATGTCTCTTTGTGGATGTTTTGTGTCTATTTGTGGTTGTTTTACATCTCTCTGTGGATGCTTTGCGTCTCTTTGTGGATGTTTTGTGTCTCTTTGTGGATGCTTTGCGTCTCTCTGTGGTTGTTTTATGTCTCTTTGTGGATGTTTTGTGTGTCTGTGTGGATGTTTTGCATCTGTGTGGTTGTTTTATGTCTCTCAATGGTTATTTCGTGTCTCTGTGTGGATGTTTTGCGTCTCTTTGTGGTTGTTTTACATCTCTTTGTGGATGCTTTGTGTCTCTTTGTGGATGTTTTGCATCTCTGTGGTTGTTTGTGGTTGTTTTACTCTGTGGTTTAACTCTGTGGTTGTTTAACCTCTCTATCTAAATGTTTTGCGTCTCTTTGTGGATGCTTTGTGTCTCTTTGTGGATGTTTTGCATCTCTGTGGTTGTTTGTGTTGTTTTACTCTGTGGTTTAACTCTGTGGTTGTTTAACCTCTCTATCTAAATGTTTTGCGTCTCTTTGTGGATGTTTTGTGTCTCTTTGTGGTTGTTTTATGTCTCTTTGTGGATGTTTTGTGTCTATTTGTGGTTGTTTTATGTCTCTTTGTGGATGTTTTGTGTCTATTTGTGTCAGTTTTGAGTCTTTGTGATTGATTTGTTTTTCTCTTTGTGGTCGTTTCTAATCTCTTTATTGTTGTTTTGCTTCATTTAGGAACATTTTGAAGTCTTTCGATAAAACCCTGTTTGGTTCTTTTCTATTCTGTTCTCCACAGCTGTTCTCACTCTCTCAACATTATTTTTAATCGTCCATGAAATGACCTGAGTGTGTGTGTGTGTGTGTGTGTGTGTGGTTAGTTAGGCTAATATTATTGTAAACTGTTGACCGAGACTGCTGAGAGCTCCGGCTAATACCTTCACACACGCACACACACACACACACACACACACACACACACACACACACGCACACACACACAGATGTTTGAACAGAGGGGTGTGTTTGATTCATCTGAGGAGGTGAAGGGACTGTGCAGATCGTCCGGGTTATGGTGGATATAAAACAAGCGCTCCTCAGGTAGTTTAAACTGTAGAATTTTTCAGGTAGACTTTCATTGGTAGCTGACGGAGATGTCAAACAGGCAGACGTCTTTTATTTACCCAGAATTCATAGGTGATTAGTCATGGCGAAGTGACTTTAGCCCCCACCACAACTGTATTTGAATGGAAATGCTTAAATCCTGCTGGGTCTCCATCAGGCAAATGGCCAACATACGTTTATAGGACTTGAGTTAGTAGTTCTAGATCCATGCGGACGTAGATATTATTCATTCAGGACTCGATACGTAATGAAGATAAATTACATCATCAGTGCTGGAAGGAGACAGACAGAGGCAGAGAGACGTCTGTCTCTGGAAAGCTTCACTCAGAGTTTCATCTGAGTGTGTTTTTATTCCTCAGGGCAGAACCTCTTAGTGTCAAGCTGACGGAGATAAGAAGGACAAATTACCCATCACACACACACACACACACACACACACACACACACACACACACACACACACACAGCAGGTCAACAGTTCAGTCTCAGTCAGGGATCCAGAAACCAACAAAGAAGAAGGTAAAATCAACCAATCAGATGAAACTTTACTGAACAGAAAAGAACAAAGTAAAGTAGAGACAAGTCAGTGACTTTGAAGGTTCGCCTGATGTGCACATGTTTTTACACTCGAGAGGAGATAAAATGTGAGAGATTACAGAACAAATTTTCACTCAAAGTAAAACAAAGTATTAACACACCCGTGGTCTCAGTGTGAAGTCACAGAAAAAAAAACATGAATGTGTAGATAGTTATTGACATAAATTCTCTGAAGCATTATAGTGTCTGACTGTCTGTGAGACGCATTCCTGAGCGAGCGAGCCGACAAATTACATTTTGAGTGGAGAAAACCATTTGAAGACATGAGGATCACACACACACAAACTCTACTTAACATCTGTCGGAAAACATCCTGACATACACACGTGTGTGTCTAATTAAATTAAGCTGCTGTGAATTTCATGCTTCATCAACACAGACTGACACACAGCAGCAGATGTAGGTGTGAAGAATCAGTTAGTGTTGAACAGGCTTCACCTTCAAACAACCTGACAGAGAAACAAGGAGGGACAGAAGGAGACAAGGAGGGACAGAAGGAGGCATGGTGATAGTTCCTAACATGGTCAATGGACCTGATGAAGTGTCCTGTGTGCCACTGAGAACCCAGCAGGGATTAAACTACTGCAGAACATCTGAAACATGCAGCCAGAGGACTTCTGCTTGCTACGTGTTTCTCTGGATTGTTAAAGCATTGTACCTGACTCTGTCTGGTTTTACTGGTGCCAGTGGTTAAAGACTAAACTGGTAACTTATCCAGCATAGATAATCACAGATCAGCTGCCCTGGCTAGCATACTTTACAAAGTATTAGAACGGATTCTCTTAGATAAGCTTCATGAACACACAATAACCTCTGATAATCAATTTTTTCTAAAAGTTAACACAGTACACATTTGTGTATTTATGCACTGAAGGAAGTACCTATAAGACACAACACCACAATGTTGATGTGTTTTCTTGATGCGTCCAAAGCATTTGACTGAATTAATAAGAGTAAATTGTTTGTTAAATTATAAGATTACTTTATTAGGATTCTGCTTTTCTGGTATCTGCATTAAACTATGCAAGTGAAATGGGGGATGAGATTTTCTGCTGGCCTGACAAGGTGGAATATTTTCACCTGTTCTATTCAATGTTATATATATATAAGACCTTTCTAAAGTATCAAACAAGGGTAAGACTGGTTGGATTGTGGGGAATAGTCTGATTAACCATCTGATGTATGCTGTTGATCTGGTCCTCCTGTCTCCTTGCTTTCAGCTTCAAGTGACGGTGTGCAGCATGACAGATTTAACTGTAAAAATGTAAAAAGCGTTTTCATGATTGCTGAAACCAAAGACCAGTAATGTTCCCACTCTTCACGCTGTGTTGCAACATTTCATGCATACATTTATTGACTGATTAAAAATATGTCATCATTATAGTTTAACTGAGCCCACACAAAGTGACACAAGGTATCCCTCCTGTTGTTGGAAACACTGGAACAAATGTTTGCGTTTTAATGATGGCGGAATGTGAAATGGGTCTCTGTTTTATTTTACTGATATGGACTTATGTGTCTGAAAGAAAAGTTCATTGATTGAAACAAGGAGAGAGAGAAAGAAACAATTCAGAGTTTTGTAACTGAAACAAACTCACATGTTCAGACTGGAGGTGAATGATGTTACACTGACCTCTGCTGGACTTTCCCTCCACCAGCACTCCAAAAATGAACAAGGAAGAAAATGCAAAGGAATAAAAACAGTTTAGATAAATACACCTAAAAATAATAAAGAACATTTAAATTATAAAATAAAATAATTAAACAGCATAATTAATACAAAGGTGAACAAATAAAGATGAGATCCTTGTGCCGTCTTGATCAATTAATCATGTGTTCTGCCTCCAATGTGCAGGTGGGACAGAAAGTGAGAAAATATAGAACGGAAAAGCCACAGGTGTAACAAGTTTTAATGTTCACACCACTGTCATTACGTTCTGAGTAAAGTTGTCTTCTGGCTCGTGAAATTCTTTCGCTTGTGAAGCTTTTAAAGTGATTTGAACAAATGAAAAACGAATTATAAATAATTATACAGTATAGAGTATATAATAATTATAGAGGATGCAGCGGAGGAAGGAAACAGCGAGGGAAGAGAGAGGGGTCCAGACAACAGAGAATTAGGAGAAGGAGATTTAAGCCGCGTGAGGTCACAGGCTAACAAGATGGACGAGCTAACAGCGTTGGCCCGGAGTCAGAGGGAGTGTAGCCTAATGTGCTTCACCTGACCAGGGCTGGACTGGGGCAAAAAATGGGCCCTGGCATTTTGATCCAGGCGCCCCACAACAACCGGTCAGGTAACCGGTTGAAGCAATCATCATAATGGTCTTTATGGCACACACCCTACCCAAGAATGAAAAGTGGTGGGGACATTTAAGGGATCAGATTAGGGGCGTGATGACACACTTAGCCCATGAGACGCGACAATGCACAATATTGTGGTCGTGAGAACAAGGCAAGAAAATAATTTAAAAGTATTTAGAAGAAATATTTTTTATAAATAATGTAATTTTTGGGGGGTGGCACGGTGGTGCAGTGGTTAGCACTGTCTTTGTCTTTACATTGCATTGTATATTTTCTTATTGTGCAAATTCCCTGTGGTTTTCACCTGCGTATGATTAGTCATAGACGGCCTTCGGACTGACGGGATTGCACCGAGAGCCGTAAGCGTAAAGACGTTTGTTCTGGAGTTTTTCATTTAAGTGAGTCCTCTGAAAGAAAAAGATTCAACCAGGATATCTTTGAGTGTTTTATTCTTTACAAAGAAGGTGACGCAAGTTCAAGTTCAAGTTCAATCTTTATTGTCCCACCAGGGGAAATTCGAAAACAAACATACATGAGACATGAACAAAGATGAGAACAGCCGTTACACAACCTCAATAAGTTGAAATGGTATCCTCAACAATCATCGTTCTGAGCAGCAGCTCAAGCTCAGGGCAAATTTAGGGCATTAACTGCCGTGGGTGCAAAGGAAAATTTGTATCTGTTAGTTTTTATTTTGGGCAACCTGTGTCTTCGCTCAAAGGGGAGTAGAACAAATTCCTCCAAGACAGGGTGGTCAGAGCTGCTGTGATAGGCTGAGCCTTACGTATGACTTGTTCTTTATAGATCTCTGCCAAGAAAGTTGTTTAGTTCCAATTATTTTGCTGACTACCTTAACAATGTTAGACAGTTTGTTTTTTCTTTGCACCGTAAGATTCCCGTACCGAGCTATGCAACAAAAGGTTACGATTGATTCAATAAAAGATTTATAAAATAGAGCCATCAAAGTTTTGTCCACATTAAAAGTATTCAGTCTGCGCAGAAAATGAAGCCTCTGAAGACCCTTCTTATAGACAGCAGAAGTGTTAAGGTCAAAGTTCAAGTGTTTGTCAATAACTGTTCCTAGGAAACTCTCCACTGTCTCAATAGGCGAGCCCTTGATTATTGTTGGAGAGTTTGAGTGGGGAGTTTTTCTGAAGTCTATGACCATGTTTTTAGTTTTAAGTACATTTAACTTCAAGAAGTGGCGGTCACACCAATCAACAAAGTTGTTCAAAACAGGTCGTGGTCGACCTCTCCATCCTGGAGCAGACTGACTAGAACTGTGTCGTCCACGAACTTCAGAAGAAACCTGTTATTGTGGGGACTCCCAGTCATTTGTCTACAGGAGACACAATAGTGGGGACAGGACACACCCCTGGGGTGAGCCTGTGGATGACAATCGCTTCTGAGACAGAACGCCATTAACGTTGACTGACTGGGGCCTAAATGTCCTAAAATCCAGCACCCATTTTACCATACCTGGATCAAGGCTAGAAGCTAAGAGGTGTGTCAGGCTTGTATTAAATGCTGGTGAAAAATCAACAAATAAAAGCCTTGCATGGGTTTTTTTCCTCTCAAGATGCTTCTACAGAAGATTTAGTAAGGTGGCAGTAGCATCGTCTACGCCTCTATTAACCTGATATGCAAATTGCGTTGGGTCAAGCATGCCGTGAACCGCTCAAAGGTCTTCATCACTTTTGCTGTTAGGGCTACAGGCCAAAGGTCATTAAGCTCTTTTGGGTATCTGTTCTTGGCCACAGGTACAACCACAGATTCCTTCCACAGTGTCGGGACCTTAAGCTGGGAAAGAGTTAAAAAGATCAGAAAAGATGTTACATAATTGATCTGCACAGACCTGTTTATCCCCTGTGAGGCTAAATAATCATACAGGTGCCTCAAGCAGAAGGAAACCTGCTGCTCACAATCCAATGACCCATGACTGAACCAAGGACTCCAGTCAGAGACGTCAGATAAGAAAATCTAACACAAACAAAACATAGTAAATTATTAAACAAAGGGAAAGTGTGTAATTTCTATCACACTCTCCCCTTTTTTTCATCATTTGACCAATCAAACCTTCACAGCATTACAAGAAAAACATCAGGTTATAGAAATTCAGCATGATTCAGAGTAATGAGTAAAGTCAACACTCTGTTTTGTTTGTTTGTTTGTTTGTTTTTCTGTGGAGCATAGACATTCCTACTCCATCTGAGTTATCAGTGGAGTCATCCTCAGTATTGGGAAGTGGAATCCAATCTGGTCGGGGAAACAAATCAGGAGCTTTGATATCATCACAGTTCTGCTCTCGCCAACATGGCTTCTCCTCTTGTGTAATCATTTGGGCAGATACCGATTTCTCATGGGATGATGCAACACCCACAGAGAGATAACAGTGCTACAGCGTTTATCAGGCCTGTTAGCAGAGACAGATCACCTTTTACCAAAAACAGAATCAAACCAACCGAACGCACTGGTGTCCTCTCTGCGAGCTCGAGCAACAGAGCCAGCCGGAGCTGTATTATTAGGGATTAGTGTACATCAAGAATCACCCAACATTACACAAACGCCTCTATTCTGTTTTGCCATCAGAGAAACGGCAGACAATTGTTCAGACAGTCCTTTTATTGCATCGTGAGGAAAGTTCACAAAACGCTGCTGGTTCTAAAAAAATATAATTCTTCCAATCAACACTGTTATTAATAGTACACCACCAACATAATGAACAAACTTGATTTCTGGCTTTAAACTCATCTGGTGCTCCTCTAGGAACTCCTAGATGGCGTCGATGTGGATCTTGTCATCAAAGCTGCCACCGGGTGCTTCTCTTGCTTCTTTGCTGATGTGTCCGCTGAGGGATTTTCTACCAGTTCTTCTGTCCAGTTGAAAGGCGACACCTGTTTCCACTGCCAAATGCGTCCACATGACCGCCATATATCTGGTAATGCTCTCCGTTGAGTGAATAGGCTCAGGATAAGGGGCTTCATGTTTAGTACCATTTATTTTAACACCACCATAAGCTGTTTTCTGGCAAACTGGGAAAATCATCATTGCAGTCGTGCCATCCTTCAGATAACATATTACCTTACAGTGTGGGAGATGTTCTGCATGTAGCACTCATAAGAAGCATCTACATCAAGATTTTCTTTTACCTTTAGTTGGTTCTGTACAAGGGGGTGTGGACGTTTCAGGATCATTTCAGTGACATTGTAATGAGGTGAGGCCAAGTAGTGTATACACTACCACGGACAGAATGTGGTATTTTGTGATTTCCTGATTTTAGTATACAGTTATTAATTTAATTATACAGCCATTCATTTTCATTGGGGTAAAAGTGAGGTGTATTTGACCACATGGAGGATATCCAGGAGTTCCAGTCGCTACGAATGTCTCTCTTGTTTCTGGTGTAGTTTAGGTCTGCTGGAGAGGGGCTGGTCTTGCACCACTGCCTGTGAGTGGAGTTATTAAGAATAACTCAACAGAGGTACTGTAAAAGTTACTACTACAGAATCAATATTGTTCCTCGCAGGCCACACATGGCTTGCTGTCTGAATGGGTGTCATGGGCCTCTTCTTTCTACGATCAACACGTTGCACTCAGACCTGTCAGTCCTCCTCACCCTGCAGCTGTCCCCCTAGAGTTGAACAACTCTGGAGCTTGAAGTGCGAGCTGAGCTCAATCAGCACTCAGCAGTTAGCCTCCAGGTGAGGATTTCCTTGTAGTGTGGTGATAGGCGGAGCAGCCATCTGCTCAACAGAATGTTTTACTTTGCCATCTGTCATTACTGATGATCAGGTGGAGCAGGAACCTTTCACTGCTGTGTGTGTCGTCAGACGCACCTGGAATGGACCGATCCACCGCTTTCCAGTGCTTTCTCCTGAAATCTTGGATGACCACAGAATCCTCTGAGATTATGCAGCGGATGAGTTTTGCTGGTGAGGGAAGGGGCGTCTTTCACCTGCTTGTCAATCTGGCACAAAACAGAAGACAGGTTCTAGCAACACTTTAACATTTCACATTTGCTTTTGTCAGGGACATTGTTGTCTACTGTCCCAATCCCTGTCTGTGGAGGGCATCCAAAAAGGATCTCAAATGGACTTAGACCTGATCTAGATCTTATTCTCATCTTCATTAGAATCAGAAGGAGCTTTATTGCCAAGTAGTGTTCAACACAGAAGAGGAATTACTGCAGTTAAAATAAATTAATGTAGAAATATATAAATTTAAAAAGTTATATAAGAATAATAATACAACTATTTGCAGAACATGTGCGAAACGAAATACATAAATTGACGTTCTAAAATTGGAATTCCCCAGGGAGGCACAATATCGCACGTTAATTTAGCCACAGCTGCACTGTCTTGTTTTGAGGTTGGAAACATATCAACTATCACAATACAGAATTTCTTGCATTCATATGAAGTTAACTCAATAAAGTCCAACATTATATGGTCAAATGGTTTGTCTGGTGTAGCCTTAATGCCTTTTCCTGCTCTATGTGTCATGCATGTAGCGCACGTTTGACAAAATGTTTGAGCATATGTTGTGAATCCTTTAGTAAACCAGTCTTGTTTTATCATATCAAGCATCACTCCTTTTGACACATGATCTAACCATCATGTGTCAATTTAGCTTCATGTGGAAAAAAATGTCTGGGCATGTCATTAGAAGAAGAAACTTTTTTTATTGTCACACACAAATTGCAAAATTTGTTCCTCGAGGGAGCAGGGGACCAACTCCAGGTTTTAATCAGTGCCCGGTCACTGAAGAACCTAACATGTTTCTGATGGTGGGGGAAACCGGATCACCTGCGGAAACCCACGCAGACACGGGGAGAACATGCACACACAGAAACCCGCGACCTTCTTGCTGTGAGGCCACAGTGCGATCCACCGGACCGTCGTGGCTTAGTCATTAGGACTAACACACACACCATCCTTAATTTTACACTCAGCTTGCCGCCATGCATGCACGTGTGTGTGTGTGTGTGTGTGTGACATCCTGCTGAACCGCTTTACGGGAGCTGCATCTGCTCTTGCATTTCCTGTAGAAACAAAGTCTGTTCCACCAGTGTGAGCTTGACAATTACACACCGCTATATATGCAGATGCATATCTGAAGTCTGTGTAGATGGTTACTGATTCACCTTTAGCTAGCTTACATGCTCCAGTAAGCGCAACCAGCTCTGCTGCCTGAGCTGATTAATGTGATGGTAAGGAGCCAGAGTTCAATGTAACATGTTCAGTAACTACAGCAAACTACTCCCGTGTCTGCATTGCGTGAGGCAGATCCATCAGCAAGCAAAACAAAATCTGGATTAGTTAGAGGTGTTTCAGACAGACTTGGTCACAGCAACACAGTTATGATCAGCTCCATCTCCTGCTCAAGGGAGTAAAGTGGCAGGTTTAAGGACGCTGCAACGCCTAACAGTTATATCAGGCATGTCTAATGCGGTGGAAAGATGGGAGGTTTTCTGTTCCAGTAGGATCATAGATACTGCATGAGGAACCAGCTGCAGGCCCTAAGGCAGCGCGGTAAACTCGCTGCAGCAGGATCAAGTTTAGCTGAAAAGAAAGCAACAGGTCTCCGTCCGTCGCCATGCTGTCGTAGCAACACAGAAGTCCTGCAGCCATGTCTTTGCATCAACAGTCTGTTTAAATGGTCTGGTAGCCCGAGAGGGAGAGTGGACTGCAGAGCCAGTTTTAATTCAGTGAATGCTTGTTCTGCGTCTGGAGTCCGTGTGACTTTAATCTTTGACATGTGTGATGGAGCTCAGTGGCACCTCTAAAACTGCATAATTTGGAATAAAGGTTCTGCAGTAGGAGCACGTTCCTAAAAATGACTCGTTCTGCCTTCTGGTGAGATCACATGACCCCAAAACATCACTTCTCTTTCACAAATAGTAATTTGGCTCGCTTTGTGGCCGCCTGCTGCCAGGTGTTTTAACAATTCCACTGTGTCTTTTGTGTGGTTTGTAAATCCTGTACAAAACGCCACTCTGTCGGCTGATCTGCCTCTCTGATCTTTTTCACTAGAAAAACACTTCGTGTAGAGCTGGAATGCATTCAGTTTCGACCTCTGATGAGAATGTATGTGTTGACTGGTCCTCTGGTACTGCAGTTGCTGAAAATGTTTTCTTAAGGACATCATGTTGTGGACTATAAAATACCTGTTTCTGTGGTTGACTTCCAATCAGTGACATGTATATGTCATTCTTTGACAGTGACACATGGGGTACTGAGTGCAAAACATCAAAGAGATCAATTTGACTGGGAGTCAAATTTACCAACGCTGCAGACTTACGACCAAAATAAAGCTGTTATGCTTAATCTGTCATGCATGCAACTGTCCTTGAACCATGCTCTATGTCTGGTCCTAAAGAAATGTGTGAGAAAGTCTGTTCCTGTCATGTACTGTGTGTGTGTAGGCGAGCTACATTTCCTTTCCTCTTTCAACAACTGGCATCACTTTTAGACACGTCCACTGATAAACATACAGACGCATGTCTAGGCTGTTTTCACCACTGATGTTCCCAAATCAGGAATTTTAGTCACCACAATTCCATCTGGAGTGGATGTGAGACAGATTCCCAGAATTTGCATCAAATCTCTCCCTAACAAATTTAGTTCAGACAGCAGTGTGTCAGCTAAAAGGCATGTTTAAATGGAGAGTGGCCCTTCACATCTTAATGGAACTGTGTAATATTGTTTGACAATATTTCCAATAGAGTGCACTTAATTGCCACTAAATTTAGGTGGAATAGGAAATTTATCTCGCTTTAGCAGACTGTGTTGCTCCTGAATCAACCAGAAATGTTACTATTTGTCCATATGCACGATCAAATCATTTTCAGGCAATTTTTGAAAACCTGATTCATTGTATTTCACCTATGTGCCAACTGTAGGTTCATATTTACACTCTCGCTTCATGAATGAGTTGAGATCATGTGTCTGTGTATGTGGTGTGGTTCATCAGGGGTCAGTGAATCTCCTGATCCCCCTCCCCATCTCTATGTCAGCTCTGTCTTGCCAGATAGTTCAGTCTGCCGCTACTAGTTTCAGTGCCAGGAGTCTCTCAGGCAGGGAGGTGTACCGAGTCCACCTTGAAGAGACGCTTTCAAACAAACTCTGGTGCTGAGAAAGCAAACGAACCAAACACAGGATTTTATGATGGCAGAGATGTGATCTGAACATTATCTCCAAAGTTAAACCACTAATAAATCCATCGTCATAGATCTTATAATTGATCTGTATAAGCTTTATGAAAATCATTTTATAAGGTATAGCCTACTTGTCAGCGCAGGTATTTCCCTGATTAATAGATTAAAATCTGTTAAAAAGAGGGAAATTCATTAAGTCCATAAAATATGTGTGATACTATAGATAATAAGCCCAGAATTATTCCTGTACATGTCCTATTTTTACGTTATTATTCATAACAGGCTCTCGATCCGCTGTCTAGCATTACTAATCATGCTTATAATAAATTATTACGCAAACTTCTGTCAGTCACCGGAGTTTGATTTCCCCACGTGGGTCCTGATGATGCAGGATGTCAATCGCCAAAACTGTCCAATCAACAAGTTACCTGTACGTCTGCGTAACGTCAGGGTTACTTCTCTGGTTTGTTTGTAAAACTGCAGTGTGAACATGAACCGGACCAGAACTAACATGCAGCAGTGTATCAATTTTTTCACTTGGTCCGGACCAAATGAACCAAACTACAGGTGTGAAAGCGCCCTCAGAATCTGGGGATAAAGAGGCGGAAGGTAACTCATCTTGTCGTGGAGTTCCTCCTGCAGCTTTGTGATCAAGCTCCAGTCTCACTGCATCTTCATCAGCGTCTGATTATACAGGGGGGAACAGTTGAGGTCTGGGTTCACCGAAGCGACACACTGAGGCACTGTTGGATACAAAGGAGAAACTTTATGGCAAACTTGTCTTTCCGTACTTTCTGACTCTCACATAGTGCTTTCAAATGCGCCTCTAATCTTTCTTTTACACTTTCCTCTTTGCCTTTCTTTCCTTAATAACCTTTCCATTCCAGCTTTGGGTCATTGGGTGGTGATGGAGCAAATGTAAATGCTCCGTACTTGTATAGCACCACTTTTCGACCACTCAAAGCGCTTTTACACTACATCTGCATTCACCAGTCACACACATTCATACACTGAGCCTAAGTGCTCAAACGGAAACTAACATTCACACTCACTCATACGGAACAGCCGCCAGGGGCAATTCGGGGTTCAGTATCTTGCCCAAGGACACTTCGACATGCAAACAGGGGGAGCAAGGATTGAACCGCCGACCTTCCGATTAACGGCCAACCTGCTCTACCTCCTGAGCCACAGCCGCCCCCTGCAGTGGATAAGACGCATGCCTTTGGTGTGGGAGAGTTTAACTCCCCACTGTGACACGTCCACCATTGTGTCCCTGAGCAAGACGCGTAACCCCTCATTGCTCCGGAGGCGTGCGACCTTAGCGTCATGAATAAATGAATAAATCTAAATGTCATTGGTATACTCTCTTGATTTCTCACTCCTATCACCTCTATTTCATTGTACAAGTCGTCACCATAAATCCAGATTGTTTACGCTACAATCTTGGTAAAAGCAGTCAAAACAACGGTAAGAAAAACTCAAGTTAAGACTTATTTTGATCAGGTGTGAGAAATGGTATAATCAAGAGGTATTTAATTTATTTCAGACGCCGCCTAGGAAGACGAAGGTCCGTCCTGTAGAGATGACAGTGGTGACGGTCCCGTCTCTTAATTCTGCGATATGGAGGCTAGATTTACCTCAGGATGATCAGTCGCCGGCCGTCGGTCTTCTGACACCAGAAGTTGTTCTGGAATTTCTCATCTTCAAGTGAGTCCTCAGAAATAAAAAGATTCAACCAGGATTTCTTTGAGTGTTTAATTCTTTGCAAAGAAGGTGAAACACACATACAGAGTGCAACCAGTCTGTAGGATGGAAGACCAAGAGAACTGAGGCTAAATAATTAAACAGGTGCCTCAGGCAGACTGAGGAAACCTGGTGCTCACAATCCAATGACCCACGTGTAACACAGATCAAATGATCTAGGTTCAAAAATAGGAATAGCCTATAAGAATCTGAATGAGAGTGATTTTATTCTTGAAATGCAACTTGAGAGATTATCTAAGGATTTTAAAGGGTTAAAATTCAGTTACCAGGACAAAATAGACTAGGTTAGTTTGGCCAATCAGCTGACAGCAGGTAGGCCCGCCCACCTGCTCCCGCGTCTCTGGGAGCGAGCGAAAGTTTTTTCCCGCTGCTGGTGTGGAGACAGAAGTGCTGCTGTAGAGGATGAAACCTGGAGAAAATACAGCTGAAAACGAACTACACTGAGGCTAACTGTGGTAGCTAACTGTGAGAGTTTAGTTGTAGGTTCAGTGTTTAGATGTAGCGCTTGAGAGACGACTAGCAGCGTCGGTAGCTTCAGTCTTTGCTGATTCAAGAGCGAGGTAATTCATTTAAAACTGCTTTTGTTCATTCTTTTCACCTTACTGTGAAAGCTATTTTGCACTGAGAGAAAGTACTGAAAGTTGCATACAGTATGTTTCAGTTTTAGACCTTGTGGCTTTACTGGGCGCCGCCATTTCGTGAGCGTGTCCAGCTGCTCTGGTGAAATCGGTGAGGATGTTCATTTTCAACTTGAGAATTTCACTTACTGTGTGTAGTGAATATGAAGCTACAGTTTTAGTTGAACAAGCTGGTTTACTGTGTTGTTTAATGTGTAAACTCAGCTTACTTTATTTTGCACTTGCATCAAAACTTTAATTGTTCTAACGTGCAGCTTATCTGGTTGTGTGCAGCCAAGTTATTTATGTTTATATGCTGAATATTGAGAGAGAGGTACAGTATGTATATCATTGTGTATTGTGAATTTCATGTAGTGTATATTATTGCATGAGACATAAGCAGTGAATATTTCTCTGACCCTGTCTGCTGACAGGTCAGGTTTTTTTGTGTGCGTGTTTCTTCTTCCATTGTCTGGATGGATCTGCGGATGGAAATTGATGGCGAGCCGTCCCTCTTGAATGATTGTGGGAGCCATTCCCTCTTCAGGATCACTGGACCGTCCCGCTACTACTGCACTTTGCGGTGCGGGAGGTCCCACTACAACACACAACCCCTTCACTCACCTTCACACTCCTTCCCCCACACACACACACATACACCAACCCTATCTGACTTACCTTCAACACATCCATTTTTTTGTTTGGACTTTGGACTCACTTAAACAAACTCGCCTGTTCACACCTTGGGACTGAGAGTTTAGAGCTGAGTAGAGGAATCATTCCTGCAGTTAAGGGTTACTGTTGTACTGTGTGAATTCTACTGGATTGTATTATTGAACTGGATCTGAACAAACTTGAATGTGGTGTTATTAACAGAAATTCAGGTTTAAAGGCTGCACCCGGGAATTTAATAATAGAACTACTTCAAAGAGTGAAATACTCAACTAATACTAAATTTGGAAAGCAAGCATTTCATGCTGATGTCATAGCCTGATTGTGATATCAATAATCGCCTTGTTCATTACTTGTTTTATTATTGTACTTTTTCATTTTTGGTACCAACAAATATTTTTATTTTTATACTTACCTTCAAATATAAGAAGCCGGCATCATCTTACGTCTAATCCTTGGTCTCTGAGTCTCATTTTAAACACCTCACTTTTGCTCCAGCAGCCGAACCAACCGACTTAACCAACCAATCAGATCACGGCCCTACCCATAATCCTTCCTGTGTGCTACACATGACTGAACCAAGGACTCCAGTCAGAGACGTCAGATAACAAACATCTGACACAGCTTTCATCTCTGGAAAGGGAGAATTCATTTTTATAACAGTAAATTATTAAACAAAGGGAAAATGTATCATTTCTATCACAGGTTCTAGTTAACAACAGATGGTTTAATCCTGGTGACGTTACTGTTAAACAGCCGATCTGTAGCCCGGACATTGAACTGCTTGCTGTGGGACCATTGCTCAACTGAAGACTCAACACCCGAGTGCCCTCATGCGATCTCGGGGGACTTCGACCACTTTCAGAGATGGTAACACGGAAGAGGTGAAGGCCATTCAGGGGGTCTTGAAGGTGAAGATCAGCCTGAGTCTCCGTAGGGTCCCTGTGCTGTGGAAGACGTCTTGCCTCGTTCCTGTGCTCTGTACCCTCCAGTGACTCCAAGGACAACAGAGGATGAGGGACGAAACGTCTTCCAGTATCTTCAACAAAGTCCAGTTGCTCTTGATTTTAACCTTCGTTGGATATATAATAGTTTGTCTAGCTGTAGATTCAAAGCACTCCTGCAGAGCCTCACCTGCTTCCTGTGACCACCTCCTCACCATCCTGGTGGTCACATTCTGAGCAATAGGTTTATATGTGGAGGTGAGATACACCAGATTGTGGTCTGATCTGCCAAGAGGGGCAAGGGCTGTACTGGGATGTACATGCAACTAATGGGAGACATTTACACGCAATCCAAAACATAGTAGGCGTATCGAGAAGTAGGGGATCAAAGCGGGAAGAGCAAGTGATAATAAACAGGCTGAGAAATGGACACAGCAATAATAACAGCACAACAGGAACATGGGAACAATATTCTTACAACATGCAGGAAACCAGCGAGAAATGAATAAATGTAGCTATATGTACTGCATGGAAATGTATTCAGGAAGAAGTGACAGGGCGAGTAGATAATACAGTAAAATGTTTGAATTAGATGGGCAGATTTAACATGAATGAAAGCTGAGGGTAAATAAAACCTGAAGGTGCACATTGCGAGCTGCCGTAAAAACTGAAAGGAGATGCGAGCAGTGGAGATGCAGCGATGCTCGGTGCGCACTTCAGTTCGCGGTGAAGACGATGGCGGCAGCAGCAACCAGCTCCGGAGAGAAACCTTCTGCTAAAGGCGGCAAGCAAGTCAGCACTGTCTGGATTCTGGGCCGAACCGGAACCTTTCCAACCTGCTGGTTAGTTCAAAGACAGGACTTTGACCATGAGGGGACAGTGGGGGCAGAAACTAAGTCAGCTGGGAGTGATGAAGCTGTACGATGTAGGTCTGTGGTCACATGGTGTGTGAGGAGGTTGAACAGAGATCACACTCGTGTTACTGGAGTCAATATAAAGCTGCACAACATGTATGATCAGTGATTTCAAACCACAGACAGACTGCAGGAAGTCTACTTCCCTCAGTCTGAAAGGGAAAAGAAAAAAAGCAGATCGGTTTCTCATCACAGATCCAGAGAAGAGGAACGGACCGATGAGGTTTTTAAAGCTGGGTCTCCGACATTGA
>NW_024041150.1:53606309-53673737 GCF_014851395.1 Micropterus salmoides
GTTCTAAAAAAATATAATTCTTCCAATCAACACTGTTATTAATAGTACACCACCAACATAATGAACAAACTTGATTTCTGGCTTTAAACTCATCTGGTGCTCCTCTAGGAACTCCTAGATGGCGTCGATGTGGATCTTGTCATCAAAGCTGCCACCGGGTGCTTCTCTTGCTTCTTTGCTGATGTGTCCGCTGAGGGATTTTCTACCAGTTCTTCTGTCCAGTTGAAAGGCGACACCTGTTTCCACTGCCAAATGCGTCCACATGACCGCCATATATCTGGTAATGCTCTCCGTTGAGTGAATAGGCTCAGGATAAGGGGCTTCATGTTTTAGTACCATTTATTTTAACACCACCATAAGCTGTTTTCTGGCAAACTGGGAAAATCATCATTGCAGTCGTGCCATCCTTCAGATAACATATTACCTTACAGTGTGGGAGATGTTCTGCATGTAGCACTCATAAGAAGCATCTACATCAAGATTTTCTTTTACCTTTAGTTGGTTCTGTACAAGGGGGTGTGGACGTTTCAGGATCATTTCAGTGACATTGTAATGAGGTGAGGCCAAGTAGTGTATACACTACCACGGACAGAATGTGGTATTTTGTGATTTCCTGATTTTAGTATACAGTTATTAATTTAATTATACAGCCATTCATTTTCATTGGGGTAAAAGTGAGGTGTATTTGACCACATGGAGGATATCCAGGAGTTCCAGTCGCTACGAATGTCTCTCTTGTTTCTGGTGTAGTTTAGGTCTGCTGGAGAGGGGCTGGTCTTGCACCACTGCCTGTGAGTGGAGTTATTAAGAATAACTCAACAGAGGTACTGTAAAAGTTACTACTACAGAATCAATATTGTTCCTCGCAGGCCACACATGGCTTGCTGTCTGAATGGGTGTCATGGGCCTCTTCTTTCTACGATCAACACGTTGCACTCAGACCTGTCAGTCCTCCTCACCCTGCAGCTGTCCCCCTAGAGTTGAACAACTGCTGGAGCTTGAAGTGCGAGCTGAGCTCAATCAGCACTCAGCAGTTAGCCTCCAGGTGAGGATTTCCTTGTAGTGTGGTGATAGGCGGAGCAGCCATCTGCTCAACAGAATGTTTTACTTTGCCATCTGTCATTACTGATGATCAGGTGGAGCAGGAACCTTTCACTGCTGTGTGTGTCGTCAGACGCACCTGGAATGGACCGATCCACCGCTTTCCAGTGCTTTCTCCTGAAATCTTGGATGACCACAGAATCCTCTGAGATTATGCAGCGGATGAGTTTTGCTGGTGAGGGAAGGGGCGTCTTTCACCTGCTTGTCAATCTGGCACAAAACAGAAGAGGTTCTAGCAACACTTTAACATTTCACATTTGCTTTTGTCAGGGACATTGTTGTCTACTGTCCCAATCCCTGTCTGTGGAGGGCATCCAAAAAGGATCTCAAATGGACTTAGACCTGATCTAGATCTTATTCTCATCCTCATTAGAATCAGAAGGAGCTTTATTGCCAAGTAGTGTTCAACACAGACGAGGAATTCACTGCAGTTAAAATAAATTAATGTAGAAATATATAAATTTAAAAAGTTATATAAGAATAATAATACAACTATTTGCAGAACATGTGCGAAACGAAATACATAAATTGACGTTCTAAAATTGGAATTCCCCAGGGAGGCACAATATCGCACGTTAATTTAGCCACAGCTGCACTGTCTTGTTTTGAGGTTGGAAACATATCAACTATCACAATACAGAATTTCTTGCATTCATATGAAGTTAACTCAATAAAGTCCAACATTATATGGTCAAATGGTTTGTCTGGTGTAGCCTTAATGCCTTTTCCTGCTCTATGTGTCATGCATGTAGCGCACGTTTGACAAAATGTTTGAGCATATGTTGTGAATCCTTTAGTAAACCAGTCTTGTTTTATCATATCAAGCATCACTCCTTTTGACACATGATCTAACCATCATGTGTCAATTTAGCTTCATGTGGAAAAAAATGTCTGGGCATGTCATTAGAAGAAGAAACTTTTTTTATTGTCACACACAAATTGCAAAATTTGTTCCTCGAGGGAGCAGGGGACCAACTCCAGGTTTTAATCAGTGCCCGGTCACTGAAGAACCTAACATGTTTCTGATGGTGGGGGAAACCGGATCACCTGCGGAAACCCACGCAGACACGGGGAGAACATGCACACACAGAAACCCGCGACCTTCTTGCTGTGAGGCCACAGTGCGATCCACCGGACCGTCGTGGCTTAGTCATTAGGACTAACACACACACACCATCCTTAATTTTACACTCAGCTTGCCGCCATGCATGCACGTGTGTGTGTGTGTGTGTGTGTGACATCCTGCTGAACCGCTTTACGGGAGCTGCATCTGCTCTTGCATTTCCTGTAGAAACAAAGTCTGTTCCACCAGTGTGAGCTTGACAATTACACACCGCTATATATGCAGATGCATATCTGAAGTCTGTGTAGATGGTTACTGATTCACCTTTAGCTAGCTTACATGCTCCAGTAAGCGCAACCAGCTCTGCTGCCTGAGCTGATTAATGTGATGGTAAGGAGCCAGAGTTCAATGTAACATGTTCAGTAACTACAGCAAACTACTCCCGTGTCTGCATTGCGTGAGGCAGATCCATCAGCAAGCAAAACAAAATCTGGATTAGTTAGAGGTGTTTCAGACAGACTTGGTCACAGCAACACAGTTATGATCAGCTCCATCTCCTGCTCAAGGGAGTAAAGTGGCAGGTTTAAGGACGCTGCAACGCCTAACAGTTATATCAGGCATGTCTAATGCGGTGGAAAGATGGGAGGTTTTCTGTTCCAGTAGGATCATAGATACTGCATGAGGAACCAGCTGCAGGCCCTAAGGCAGCGCGGTAAACTCGCTGCAGCAGGATCAAGTTTAGCTGAAAAGAAAGCAACAGGTCTCCGTCCGTCGCCATGCTGTCGTAGCAACACAGAAGTCCTGCAGCCATGTCTTTGCATCAACAGTCTGTTTAAATGGTCTGGTAGCCCGAGAGGGAGAGTGGACTGCAGAGCCAGTTTTAATTCAGTGAATGCTTGTTCTGCGTCTGGAGTCCGTGTGACTTTAATCTTTGACATGTGTGATGGAGCTCAGTGGCACCTCTAAAACTGCATAATTTGGAATAAAGGTTCTGCAGTAGGAGCACGTTCCTAAAAATGACTCGTTCTGCCTTCTGGTGAGATCACATGACCCCAAAACATCACTTCTCTTTCACAAATAGTAATTTGGCTCGCTTTGTGGCCGCCTGCTGCCAGGTGTTTTAACAATTCCACTGTGTCTTTTGTGTGGTTTGTAAATCCTGTACAAAACGCCACTCTGTCGGCTGATCTGCCTCTCTGATCTTTTTCACTAGAAAAACACTTCGTGTAGAGCTGGAATGCATTCAGTTTCGACCTCTGATGAGAATGTATGTGTTGACTGGTCCTCTGGTACTGCAGTTGCTGAAAATGTTTTCTTAAGGACATCATGTTGTGGACTATAAAATACCTGTTTCTGTGGTTGACTTCCAATCAGTGACATGTATATGTCATTCTTTGACAGTGACACATGGGGTACTGAGTGCAAAACATCAAAGAGATCAATTTGACTGGGAGTCAAATTTACCAACGCTGCAGACTTACGACCAAAATAAAGCTGTTATGCTTAATCTGTCATGCATGCAACTGTCCTTGAACCATGCTCTATGTCTGGTCCTAAAGAAATGTGTGAGAAAGTCTGTTCCTGTCATGTACTGTGTGTGTAGGCGAGCTACATTTCCTTTCCTCTTTCAACAACTGGCATCACTTTTAGACACGTCCACTGATAAACATACAGACGCATGTCTAGGCTGTTTTCACCACTGATGTTCCCAAATCAGGAATTTTAGTCACCACAATTCCATCTGGAGTGGATGTGAGACAGATTCCCAGAATTTGCATCAAATCTCTCCCTAACAAATTTAGTTCAGACAGCAGTGTGTCAGCTAAAAGGCATGTTTAAATGGAGAGTGGCCCTTCACATCTTAATGGAACTGTGTAATATTGTTTGACAATATTTCCAATAGAGTGCACTTAATTGCCACTAAATTTAGGTGGAATAGGAAATTTATCTCGCTTTAGCAGACTGTGTTGCTCCTGAATCACCAGAAATGTTACTATTTGTCCATATGCACGATCAAATCATTTTCAGGCAATTTTTGAAAACCTGATTCATTGTATTTCACCTATGTGCCAACTGTAGGTTCATATTTACACTCTCGCTTCATGAATGAGTTGAGATCATGTGTCTGTGTATGTGGTGTGGTTCATCAGGGGTCAGTGAATCTCCTGATCCCCCTCCCCATCTCTATGTCAGCTCTGTCTTGCCAGATAGTTCAGTCTGCCGCTACTAGTTTCAGTGCCAGGAGTCTCTCAGGCAGGGAGGTGTACCGAGTCCACCTTGAAGAGACGCTTTCAAACAAACTCTGGTGCTGAGAAAGCAAACGAACCAAACACAGGATTTTATGATGGCAGAGATGTGATCTGAACATTATCTCCAAAGTTAAACCACTAATAAATCCATCGTCATAGATCTTATAATTGATCTGTATAAGCTTTATGAAAATCATTTTATAAGGTATAGCCTACTTGTCAGCGCAGGTATTTCCCTGATTAATAGATTAAAATCTGTTAAAAAAGAGGGAAATTCATTAAGTCCATAAAATATGTGTGATACTATAGATAATAAGCCCAGAATTATTCCTGTACATGTCCTATTTTTACGTTATTATTCATAACAGGCTCTCGATCCGCTGTCTAGCATTACTAATCATGCTTATAATAAATTATTACGCAAACTTCTGTCAGTCACCGGAGTTTGATTTCCCCACGTGGGTCCTGATGATGCAGGATGTCAATCGCCAAAACTGTCCAATCAACAAGTTACCTGTACGTCTGCGTAACGTCAGGGTTACTTCTCTGGTTTGTTTGTAAAACTGCAGTGTGAACATGAACCGGACCAGAACTAACATGCAGCAGTGTATCAATTTTTTCACTTGGTCCGGACCAAATGAACCAAACTACAGGTGTGAAAGCGCCCTCAGAATCTGGGGATAAAGAGGCGGAAGGTAACTCATCTTGTCGTGGAGTTCCTCCTGCAGCTTTGTGATCAAGCTCCAGTCTCACTGCATCTTCATCAGCGTCTGATTATACAGGGGGGAACAGTTGAGGTCTGGGTTCACCGAAGCGACACACTGAGGCACTGTTGGATACAAAGGAGAAACTTTATGGCAAACTTGTCTTTCCGTACTTTCTGACTCTCACATAGTGCTTTCAAATGCGCCTCTAATCTTTCTTTTACACTTTCCTCTTTGCCTTTCTTTCCTTAATAACCTTTCCATTCCAGCTTTGGGTCATTGGGTGGTGATGGAGCAAATGTAAATGCTCCGTACTTGTATAGCACCACTTTTCGACCACTCAAAGCGCTTTTACACTACATCTGCATTCACCAGTCACACACATTCATACACTGAGCCTAAGTGCTCAAACGGAAACTAACATTCACACTCACTCATACGGAACAGCCGCCAGGGGCAATTCGGGGTTCAGTATCTTGCCCAAGGACACTTCGACATGCAAACAGGGGGAGCAAGGATTGAACCGCCGACCTTCCGATTAACGGCCAACCTGCTCTACCTCCTGAGCCACAGCCGCCCCCTGCAGTGGATAAGACGCATGCCTTTGGTGTGGGAGAGTTTAACTCCCCACTGTGACACGTCCACCATTGTGTCCCTGAGCAAGACGCGTAACCCCTCATTGCTCCGGAGGCGTGCGACCTTAGCGTCATGAATAAATGAATAAATCTAAATGTCATTGGTATACTCTCTTGATTTCTCACTCCTATCACCTCTATTTCATTGTACAAGTCGTCACCATAAATCCAGATTGTTTACGCTACAATCTTGGTAAAAGCAGTCAAAACAACGGTAAGAAAAACTCAAGTTAAGACTTATTTTGATCAGGTGTGAGAAATGGTATAATCAAGAGGTATTTAATTTATTTCAGACGCCGCCTAGGAAGACGAAGGTCCGTCCTGTAGAGATGACAGTGGTGACGGTCCCGTCTCTTAATTCTGCGATATGGAGGCTAGATTTACCTCAGGATGATCAGTCGCCGGCCGTCGGTCTTCTGACACCAGAAGTTGTTCTGGAATTTCTCATCTTCAAGTGAGTCCTCAGAAATAAAAAGATTCAACCAGGATTTCTTTGAGTGTTTAATTCTTTGCAAAGAAGGTGAAACACACATACAGAGTGCAACCAGTCTGTAGGATGGAAGACCAAGAGAACTGAGGCTAAATAATTAAACAGGTGCCTCAGGCAGACTGAGGAAACCTGGTGCTCACAATCCAATGACCCACGTGTAACACAGATCAAATGATCTAGGTTCAAAAATAGGAATAGCCTATAAGAATCTGAATGAGAGTGATTTTATTCTTGAAATGCAACTTGAGAGATTATCTAAGGATTTTAAAGGGTTAAAATTCAGTTACCAGGACAAAATAGACTAGGTTAGTTTGGCCAATCAGCTGACAGCAGGTAGGCCCGCCCACCTGCTCCCGCGTCTCTGGGAGCGAGCGAAAGTTTTTTCCCGCTGCTGTGTGTGGAGACAGAAGTGCTGCTGTAGAGGATGAAACCTGGAGAAAATACAGCTGAAAACGAACTACACTGAGGCTAACTGTGGTAGCTAACTGTGAGAGTTTAGTTGTAGGTTCAGTGTTTAGATGTAGCGCTTGAGAGACGACTAGCAGCGTCGGTAGCTTCAGTCTTTGCTGATTCAAGAGCGAGGTAATTCATTTAAAACTGCTTTTGTTCATTCTTTTCACCTTACTGTGAAAGCTATTTTGCACTGAGAGAAAGTACTGAAAGTTGCATACAGTATGTTTCAGTTTTAGACCTTGTGGCTTTACTGGGCGCCGCCATTTCGTGAGCGTGTCCAGCTGCTCTGGTGAAATCGGTGAGGATGTTCATTTTCAACTTGAGAATTTCACTTACTGTGTGTAGTGAATATGAAGCTACAGTTTTAGTTGAACAAGCTGGTTTACTGTGTTGTTTAATGTGTAAACTCAGCTTACTTTATTTTGCACTTGCATCAAAACTTTAATTGTTCTAACGTGCAGCTTATCTGGTTGTGTGCAGCCAAGTTATTTATGTTTATATGCTGAATATTGAGAGAGAGGTACAGTATGTATATCATTGTGTATTGTGAATTTCATGTAGTGTATATTATTGCATGAGACATAAGCAGTGAATATTTCTCTGACCCTGTCTGCTGACAGGTCAGGTTTTTTTTGTGTGCGTGTTTCTTCTTCCATTGTCTGGATGGATCTGCGGATGGAAATTGATGGCGAGCCGTCCCTCTTGAATGATTGTGGGAGCCATTCCCTCTTCAGGATCACTGGACCGTCCCGCTACTACTGCACTTTGCGGTGCGGGAGGTCCCACTACAACACACAACCCCTTCACTCACCTTCACACTCCTTCCCCCACACACACACACACATACACCAACCCTATCTGACTTACCTTCAACACATCCATTTTTTTGTTTGGACTTTGGACTCACTTAAACAAACTCGCCTGTTCACACCTTGGGACTGAGAGTTTAGAGCTGAGTAGAGGAATCATTCCTGCAGTTAAGGGTTACTGTTGTACTGTGTGAATTCTACTGGATTGTATTATTGAACTGGATCTGAACAAACTTGAATGTGGTGTTATTAACAGAAATTCAGGTTTAAAGGCTGCACCCGGGAATTTAATAATAGAACTACTTCAAAGAGTGAAATACTCAACTAATACTAAATTTGGAAAGCAAGCATTTCATGCTGATGTCATAGCCTGATTGTGATATCAATAATCGCCTTGTTCATTACTTGTTTTATTATTGTACTTTTTCATTTTTGGTACCAACAAATATTTTTATTTTTATACTTACCTTCAAATATAAGAAGCCGGCATCATCTTACGTCTAATCCTTGGTCTCTGAGTCTCATTTTAAACACCTCACTTTTGCTCCAGCAGCCGAACCAACCGACTTAACCAACCAATCAGATCACGGCCCTACCCATAATCCTTCCTGTGTGCTACACATGACTGAACCAAGGACTCCAGTCAGAGACGTCAGATAACAAACATCTGACACAGCTTTCATCTCTGGAAAGGGAGAATTCATTTTTATAACAGTAAATTATTAAACAAAGGGAAAATGTATCATTTCTATCACAGGTTCTAGTTAACAACAGATGGTTTAATCCTGGTGACGTTACTGTTAAACAGCCGATCTGTAGCCCGGACATTGAACTGCTTGCTGTGGGACCATTGCTCAACTGAAGACTCAACACCCGAGTGCCCTCATGCGATCTCGGGGGACTTCGACCACTTTCAGAGATGGTAACACGGAAGAGGTGAAGGCCATTCAGGGGGTCTTGAAGGTGAAGATCAGCCTGAGTCTCCGTAGGGTCCCTGTGCTGTGGAAGACGTCTTGCCTCGTTCCTGTGCTCTGTACCCTCCAGTGACTCCAAGGACAACAGAGGATGAGGGACGAAACGTCTTCCAGTATCTTCAACAAAGTCCAGTTGCTCTTGATTTTAACCTTCGTTGGATATATAATAGTTTGTCTAGCTGTAGATTCAAAGCACTCCTGCAGAGCCTCACCTGCTTCCTGTGACCACCTCCTCACCATCCTGGTGGTCACATTCTGAGCAATAGGTTTATATGTGGAGGTGAGATACACCAGATTGTGGTCTGATCTGCCAAGAGGGGCAAGGGCTGTACTGGGATGTACATGCAACTAATGGGAGACATTTACACGCAATCCAAAACATAGTAGGCGTATCGAGAAGTAGGGGATCAAAGCGGGAAGAGCAAGTGATAATAAACAGGCTGAGAAATGGACACAGCAATAATAACAGCACAACAGGAACATGGGAACAATATTCTTACAACATGCAGGAAACCAGCGAGAAATGAATAAATGTAGCTATATGTACTGCATGGAAATGTATTCAGGAAGAAGTGACAGGGCGAGTAGATAATACAGTAAAATGTTTGAATTAGATGGGCAGATTTAACATGAATGAAAGCTGAGGGTAAATAAAACCTGAAGGTGCACATTGCGAGCTGCCGTAAAAACTGAAAGGAGATGCGAGCAGTGGAGATGCAGCGATGCTCGGTGCGCACTTCAGTTCGCGGTGAAGACGAGATGGCGGCAGCAGCAACCAGCTCCGGAGAGAAACCTTCTGCTAAAGGCGGCAAGCAAGTCAGCACTTCTGGACTTCTGGGCCGAACCGGAACCTTTCCAACCTGCTGGTTAGTTCAAAGACAGGACTTTGACCATGAGGGGACAGTGTGGGGCAGAAACTAAGTCAGCTGGGAGTGATGAAGCTGTACGATGTAGGTCTGTGGTCACATGGTGTGTGAGGAGGTTGAACAGAGATCACACTCGTGTTACTGGAGTCAATATAAAGCTGCACAACATGTATGATCAGTGATTTCAAACCACAGACAGACTGCAGGAAGTCTACTTCCCTCAGTCTGAAAGGGAAAAAGAAAAAGCAGATCGGTTCTCATCACAGATCCAGAGAAGGATGCACGGACCGATGAGGTTTTTAAAGCTGGGTCTCCGACATTGACAGCGTTGTGTTGGACAGATTTGTGCTGCGGCGCTGATCTGCAATCAAATACAATTTTAAATAGGCCTAGTAAAAAAAAAAAAAAATTTCAATATTCGATTTCAATATGTGGCGCTCAGCTCAGCTGATATTGTTACGGCCACCACAAATAAACGGCCGCGGTGTTTCCCCTTGGATGGAGGAGGGAGTTGTAGCAGAGGAGGTGAAGAAAAGAAATTTGGGTGCGCGCAGTTCATAGTATGTCTGAATGTAAAACCCCAACACAACATGTCTGAGCAACATTACTCTTGTGCCCACTGAGCATGCGACGCACATTAGAAGAGCTTAAAACTGCAGTGTTTTCCCAGTTTAATGTGTGTTTAGATGAATGTTCTGGTGTTGGTCGGGGCGTTTGGGCTCCTCCCCCAAGAAAATATTACGTTTTCCAACGACAAATATGTAATTTCACATCATCTTGGGCCGTTATTTTCACCATATCTCTGAACAAATAGTTGTTAATGTGACCTCAGAATCATTCTAGATACGACTGTTCATGTTTGTGTCTTCATTTCACAGCTTCTGACATTTATCTGTAGACATTAATATAAAAATAGGCAGCGTGAGAAACCTCCTGCCTTCTGAGGTGCATTTTATTTGCACATTAAAATCCAAACAGAAATGTCTCCTCATCAGCTTATAAGGACTAGTTTTTATCACTAATTAGCTTTACTGACCTCAGCTCCTCCGGTCACCTCCGTCCTTTCTTTTCCTAACAACCACTTTTTCAGACTGAAAACTGAAAAATAATGTGTGATGGAGCCTACCTGTCTGCAGGCTACAGGACGGAGCTGCAGGCTGCTCCAGTTTACTCTCAGTTTCTCCCTGATGTTCTCAACATTGGACAAGTAGGCAGTAATAAAATACAGCTTCCAGTTACTTTATATAAATTGAGCTTATATTTTTTAATTTTTTATTATGTTTATTTCGAATTTATGTAAAAAGAACATCTGACAAGAAAATTAAATCAAGCAAACAATCAAAGTGATTAGAATAACACAATAATAAATGAATTAACAGTAGTTACAGCCAAAGACTTTTAAAACTCTTGTCAATGTTCATTACATATTCAAAAAGGAGTGGGAAGAAGAAGAAAAAAACTTATTTTAATCTCACCCCCTATCCACAAATCAAATAAAACAAATAATCGACCCGTGTTCCAAATATTTACACATCTACTTTGTTGTACCCCGAAGCAATTCAAAATGTACATCAATTATTTAATGAAGGAAAAATAAATAAAAAATAAATAAATAATCAATAGGAAAGAATAAATTATAAATTTCAGCAGCTCAGAAAAAAATGAAGTCATAATTACTAGCCCCAAAAACTCTTGGTGATTTTTCACCCTCTTCTTCATCCCTGTAACCCTTGAAAACCATCTTTATACCTGATTTTAAACTGATTCATTGCTTTAGTTCCTCATTAAGACTGTTCCATAGTTTTACTCCAGAGCTTGCAATGCGAAAACTTTTCCTGGTTGTCCGTATCCTGTTTGTTTTGAAGTTTTGTTTCCCCTTAAATTATAACCTCCCTTTCTCTCCCTGAATAACATTTGAATATTTCTCAGCAATAGATTGTTTTTGGCTTTAAACATTATTTGGGCTGATTGATACTTCACAAGATCTGTGAATTTTAATAATTTTGACTGTAATGAGTGAGTGTGATCCCTCTACCCAGCGCTCTGAATAATTCTTATTGCTCTTTTTTTGGAGAACAGATAGTGAATTTAATGAACTTTTTTAGTTGTGTCCACAAATCGGGGCGGCTGTGGCTCAGGAGGTAGAGCGGGTTGGCTGTTAATCGGAAGGTCGGCGGTTCGATCCCTGGCTCCCCCTGGTTGCGTGTCGAAGTGTCCTTGGGCAAGATACTGAACCCCGATTTGCCCCTGGCGGCTATTCCGCCAGTGTATGAATGAGTGTGAATGTTAGTTTCCGTTTGAGCACTTAGGCTCAGTGTATGAATGTGTGTGACTGGTGAATGCAGATGTAGTGTAAAAGCGCTTTGAGTGGTCGAAAAGACTAGAAAGGCGCTATACAAGTACGGAGCATTTACATTTACATTTACAAATCTCCAAATAAAATATGGTATTCTAGTTTTATTTAAATGTAATGATCATTTACTTCTATCAAACCATATTTTTAATTTGTTCATTTCTTTAGTGGCATCCTTCACTAGTTGCTGTAGGTTTTCACCTGAACATAATATATTTGTATCATCTGCAAATAACACCATCTTCAACAACGTAGATACCGAACACATGTATTAATACACAAAATGAACAGTTTTGGTCCCAACACTGACCCCTGGGGGACACCACAAGCCATGTCCAAACAAAATGACCTGGAGCTTCCCAACTAGCTAATACTATCCCCCTGATACTGTACCTTTCCAGTTTATTTATTAGTCATGGTTAATTGTGTCTAAAGCTTTTTTGGGATCAACAAAAAACCCTATTACATAACTTTTTTGATCTATGGCACTTGTGATTTCCTCAAGTGATTCTATTATTGCCATCGATGTAGATCTGTTTAATCTGAATTCATATTGACTGTCGAGTAATTGATGTTTATCCAAGAATGTATCTAATCTGTTGTTAAAGACTTTTTTAATCTTTAATCTTTCTGAGAATTGTGGAAATAAGGAAACAGGTCTGTAGTTTGTGAAGTGGTGTTTGCTCCCATTTTTATACAGAGGTATGACTTTTGGCTGTTTTCATTTTGTTTGGAAATGAACCTGTTTGAAATGATAAATTACATATAAATGTCTCTGAGATCCCCTCAATGACTTTTCATACTATTGTCATGTTAATGTAATTGTAATCGTTAGACTTTTTGTTCTTGCATTTGCTCACAATTTCCAATATTTCTTTCTCAAACACTGAGCTTTGGTTTCTTTCTAATAATTTATTACAGTGATCTTCAGATGTCCCAGGATCAGGGATTTTTCCAGCTTAGTCAGGTCCCACATTTACAAAAAACAGATTAAAACTGTTAGGCACATCATCCATATTATAATTTTCCTTACACTTCTCAGTAAAATACTTAGGAAAACTGTCTAGGACTATTTCTTATAATACAATTCATTATATCCCATATTCCTTTAATATTGGTTATATTATTATTTATTTTGTTCTTATAATACTCCTTCTTGCAGGCCCTTATAATATCAGTTAACTTATGTTTATATTTTCTGTCTCTATGGTTCTCTGTCTTATGAAGTCTCTATACAGTGTATTTTTCTTTTTACATGAGTTCTGTATTCCCTTTGGGATCCATGGGAAATTTCTATATCTTAATTTTCTGCTATATTATTTTATTGAACAATTTTTTTTCATATAAATACTTAAAAAGTTCTAAGAATATGTCATATGCCTTATTAATGTCTTTATCCCAGTTCTGTGCCAGCAGATCTTTTTTCAGTTTGTTAATAGATTCCTCTGACCTCACTTGTCTAAATTCAGTTTGCGTGTCGGGCTTATTAATCCTATATTTGCAATCATAAACTCTAAAAACTGGCAGGTGGCCACTGATATCAATAATTAAAAAAACATTCACTGTGTTGTTCTCAATTTTATTGTTAGTTAAAAAAAATATTGTCAATTATGGCGGCACAATGAGATGTAATTCTGCTGGATCTGGTTATTATCGGAAGTAGACTTGTTATATTCTACACATTGTATTAATAAATTCATCAGTCATTTTATTTTTATTAGGATTCAACAGGTCAATATTGAAATCCCCACATATAAAAATTGTTTTTATAGGTTTTTTTGGTAAACACACACTCCATCCAGTCCTTGAATTGTTCTATATTCGTGCCTTGTGCTCTATATATACAAGTTATGATGGCATTTTTAGATTTTTACATATATATTTCTATTGTTATGCATTCTAATAGTTTGTCCACCACAGCTGTCGTATTTTCAAGTGCCTTGAAGTTCAGAGTTTTATCCACATATATTGCTCCTCCTCCTCCACCCTTGTTTTGTCTATTGTTATGTCTAAGTTCATAACCATCCAGCTCAAAGTCCATCCCTTTTTCCGAGTTGAGCCATGTTTCAGATATAGCTATGATTGATAATTTGCCATTTGATTTGATCATCAGTGTAGTAGCTGCAGTTATTGTTGACGTTGGAGAAGAAGTTCTTGTCCGGGTCTATATCTTATTTCCAAATCTTGTGAATCGTAGTCAGTGGATTCAAATGTTTTCAGTTCCTGCTGGTCTTGATCTTTGTTCATCAGAGTTTTAGGTTAATGTCTTCAGATGTAAATGAATGAGTTCTTTCAGCGTGTGTCATGTGGTTGTGTGTTGTAGTTCGTTACCTTACAGTCCATCACTGATATTTATCGAGTTCCTCCATATTCCTGATGACAAGTACTTTGACTTCCTTCGGTGATCCATTTAGTTTAATGAAGATTTTGCAGTTTGTAGTCCAAGTGTTTTGAATTTTCCTCTGTTTCTTCGAGTAGCGTACTTTTCTGGCTGTGTCTGCGTTGTGTTTTGTGAGGTTCTCGTTGATGAAGACATTTGAGCCTTTCAGTTTTCTACCCTGTTTTAACAATGCGGCCTTATGTTTTCAGTTAACAAAGCTCATAATGACCGCTGATTGATCGCTTGGGTTTTTCCTTGGCAGAGGGTTACAGTTACAGTCCAACTGAATCCCTTTGGCTTGTAAGAAGGCAGCCACCTGTTGCTCCGTCACCTCCATCTCACCGGGTTCTCCCCCGTTGTCAGCGCCCACCGCCCGAGAGTACGACCGGGGTTTAAAATCACATCATTCATTCTTGATTACTGTTCTAAGTCCGCCACTCTGCTCTCAAGTTACCCGATTCCTCTGTTAGGAAGTGGAGCGATTTTTTGGATCTCATCGAAGTCTGCTGATTTTTCTTTGGTCCCATCGTGAGGTTAGACAGGAAATTCAAGTGCTTAATTTTCACTTCTGTGCAGCTACATATGCCAGCTACATAGCAGCCAAAAGACTGCTATGTAGCTCGGACAGTCAAACACTCGCTGCGCACCTCCTGATTCAGAGTTACGCTGCTCTCATAACACCATCTGTCACGTAGATGTTCAGAATGAGGAGAGGAAGTTAGCAAAGTATTGAGTGCTGTCGTGCTCGCACAGTGGAGTGAAAACATTTATAGCCGCATAGTTTAATGATTGTGGGAAATTTTAGTAGCGGCGGTCGTGATTCAGTTGAATGCATATGGAGGAAACGCTGCCTTTCCTCTGCTGCTCTGTTGTTGCTGCTGCAGTGGTCTGAGTAACTGGGACTGTACAGCTGTTGTATCACATATTGGACGGGTTATTGACGTTTTTCAGTGTTTTGAACAGTCAGTCCTCTCTTTGAGCTAATTTACAGGTTGGAGAGGTCCCTGTGAATTAACATGCAGGATAACGACGTACAGACTACATCCTTCAGTACTCATACTACTACACTGTTCAGTCTGCCAGAGAAGGATTTATTCTGTCCCAGATGCAGTGTGCCAGAAGAAGCAGGGTGTCCTCCTCCGTCCGGCCACATTTACTGCGCTCACGTGAGCTGCCGAATGCAAAACCGTGGTGAAGCCAGCCGGCCTTTGTTAGCAGTGTTATTATGGTAAGGACAGGCTGCGATTGAGCTGAAGGTCCTGAAAGATACATACTCGTTTTTTGTGATGTGATTAGAGGAACACAAACACATAACTTGGTAAATAATAATGTATTATTATTTGATATTTTTACAAATACAAAATCTAACTTTGTTATTTTGTGAATAATTTATGTAAACTTTGACCTTTCATCAAAGTAATTCCTCAGTTCACTGTTGTCATGGCTCATGAGTTCTTCTACCACTGGCACAAATATCATAACATTTTACTGGACCAACTAGGGACAGAGATTTGTTCATTTTTATTGATATCGTTATTGAGACTGCTTAACGATCCGAGTCTTTATTGATACCACTATTGATACTTCTATTATTTGGTGACGGTTATTTGGTAAGAAGAAACCCAGTGAGCATGAGGTAGGCCTGCACTGCATGAGGGAAATACTCATTGTGCGATAAGATTGTTATATATTGAGATGACATCTGACTTGCAATTAGGGCTGGACAATAAAACAATAACAATAATTATCACAATATAAGTTTTTTCCAATAACAATATAACAAATGTTCAATAAAAATTCAATAAATGTTTGATTTTATTCACTTGAATCATACAGAAATTAGGACTTTTTTTATTAAGAGGTTGATTTTGTTGAGGGAAAAGGACTGGAAAAAAGCTTTTACTTTATTTTACTCGTGTGTATTTGTTAAAGATTTTATTATAATTGTTTTGAATGTTCTACCTCAGGTTTGGGAAGTGATCCACTGTTTGGCCTCAAGTGTTGACCATAACGAAGAGTTTAAACCACAATTAACCATCAGGTTTCAAGTTTCTCTCAGGAGCAAAAATCAGCCTTTAAACTCAAAAGAAATAACGATTTCATACTTATCGTGATAATTATCGATATTGAAAGATATGAAACTTTTCATCGTGTTTGGCCATATCGTCCAGTCCTACTTGCAATACATTTAATATTGAAGCGTGCATATTAGCTGCCTGGTTGTTTTTAATTTTAAGATTTAAAATTTAATATTTAAAAACAACTAATTGTTTTTTCCAGAGTAGCCACATTAATGTTTACAATATATAAACTAAATATGACGTGACACCACAATACTGAGTGATGTTTAGAAAGAAACTCGGACACCAGTCAGTATCAGTCCTTCCTCTGCCTCCTCATGCTCCTTCTTCTTCTCCTGCAGGTAACCCTACCTGGTAGAAAGAGGAGCAGCTGGTTTGTCTTAACCAGCAGCTGAGTTTACAACAATGTTCCAGATTTTAAGACTACAGACCAGTCTATGCTCCAGACTGACAGCTTTCAATTCAGCTTGTTACATTTGGCTAATTGTCAAGCTAACATTAGCTGTTCTTGTATAAAACATACAGAATGACAGACTGAGGACAGAGCAGCTAAAATGAACCCTTTCTACATGTTTACCCTACAAACGGGTGTATTGATAAAGTAATATATTTTTACTCGTGAAGGTTTTATTGGAAGGGCGGCACGGTGGTGCAGTGGTTAGCGCTGTCGCCTCACAGCAAGAAGGTCGTGTGGTCAAACCCCGGTTTGTTAGGTTTATTGGTAATTCTAAAATTGTCCTTAGGTGTGACTGTTTGTTTGTCCACGTGTGGCCCTGCAATGGACTGGCGTCCTGTCCAGTGTGTATCCCGCCCTTCACCCAATGTCAGCTGGGATAGGCTCCAGCCCCCCCGCGACCCTGTACGCAGGATAAGTGGTTGATGATTGATGGAAGGTTTTATTGTACATACTTACTGTAATGAGGGTAGGATTTTTGGGTTTTGAGAATTTTTGGAACCTTCCCTTTTAGAACCTGATATTGAACTATATCCCTAGTACAACCATGAGATCCAGGATCTACACTCTAAAAATCTAAAAACAGTAAAAAATGTTACCTCTGGCAACTTTAACATTTAACTAAAATCATGAGTGACTGTTGAGTTGAAGGCTAGCCAAAGTAAGCCGCAATCCTCAGCTAAAAATGTGCACACATGAGTTGGTTCTCCTGGTTGGGCCGTGAGTTTGTGTTGTAACGTCACAGTCATGATTTCCAAAAAAAGTCAAGGGCAACTGGACTTAGATAGATACTGGAAGACGTTTCGTCCCTCATCCAAGAGACTTCTTCAGTTCTGACTGGCAGGTCAGTGAATGTAGGTCTGAGGACAGCTGAATTAGTCCTCTAGAGTTCATTATAAATCACATCCTCTTTTTCACTGTGGCCAAACTGAATAATCATTTCTAAATTGCTGTTTAAAAACCCATTACATGCATTTATTTGATTCTGGTTTCACGTTGTATAACCTTTATTAAAAACTCATTTATTTGCTTTATTCACTTGTTTTTAACATTGAAGTGTAAATAAACATTTCCTTTATCATCAAGTCTGTGAATATTTCTTCGAAGCAGAAACTAAGGATCCATGTATTGGGGATTCACAACTCTTTTTCATTTCTCCTTTGATTGAAGGTGGTGTCCCAAAAGATGTTATGAGTGCAGATGTTCCATTTAAAGTAGTAATCCTGCTACAGACATCTATATTCATTCATTCTGTTTTTATTTGGTTTTATTTTATTGGTTTGGAATCTGTCTCCTCTGTTCAGACTGAAAGCAAAGCCAAATCTAGTCGATGCAAAGAGACGAAGTTTCGCTCCAGTTGGGTCCAGCTGAGGTGAAGACATGTCAGCTCAAGTTTTAATGTAAAAAATCCTCCTTTATCCTGAATGAACAATGACAAGAAAAAAACTGGTGCTCATCCAGGCGCTGCGTAAACTCTCCATGTAAAGGGCTGCAACATTTCTTCTCGCTCACGTTCAGTAGTGGTCATTACCACCCAAATGTCTTCTGTATGATATTGTTCGTTTCTACAGGCTCAGTCTGCTCCTGGTTTCATCTCACTTCTTTCACATTTCTACAAAAAGCTTTCACTGTGTGATGCACAATTTAGTTTTCAGTTATTTGCAAATTGACTTGTTGTGGTTTTGGGGTTCTGCTTTCATGTTTTCTGTAAGTTTCTTTGATCACGTCCTGTTTTGTGTTAGCATCTGTTCCATTTTTTGCAGTTATTTTAATATAGTGTTGTACTTGTATACAGTCAATTTCATTATGATAAAGACCTTCAAGAAACTTCAGGATGACACCTGCCTCCTCAGTTTGTATATGCAAAGCAGCGCTGCACTGAACAAGACCAGGTCAGGCAAGCCTGAGCCATTCAGAGTGCTAAAATAGTTCAATATAATCAAAAACTACATTGCATCCCAGAAAATAGAGCAGTGTGTCTGTGTGTGCATAAAAGTCTAATCCCTCATCTTCAGCTCTGAGTAGGCCTCTCTCTGGCTCAGCTCCCTGTGCTGCACCCTGACTCTGCTTGTACTGATTATACAGCTACATATGCTTGAGAAGAACATCAGTAATAAATATAACTAATAATAATTAATAATAATAATCCATTTTATAATTCTATCTAGGATAATTGCCTACTCAGCCCAGCACAGGCCCTGTTCCTGTCACTGTTTCTGGTTCCATTGTCCTTCTCCTGCTTCTCTTCCTCGTCCTTTTCCTACAGCTCTGCCTCCTCCTTTTTCCTTCTGCTGTTTATAATACATATAAATGTATAATATAGCATATATGTCTATACATAAATGCATTTAAATAATCTCAGGTTATAAGGCTGTGCTGGGTCCTGCCTCATCTGTGCCTGACACAGCTCCTTTCCATCAAAGAAGAAGTCGGGTAATTTGCCTCCTGTGCCCATTTCTTTTCCTAATTCTCATTTTGTTGACATTTTTACCTTGTTGGTTGTGCTTCTCACACAACCCTGGGCTTAGTTCATCCTCGACAACACCACGGACAGTATATTACTGGACGAAGCCACCCCACTGATTTGAATGGAGAGCGGTGAAGCCAGTTTTGGACCAATAAAATGCTAATCCATTGCTACTTCCTGGTGGCACCGGCGTCTACTGTGCATGATCGCACTGTAAAACCGTGCTTTGATGACGTAGAGCAACGGCAGAAACACAGTAATTCTGGTAGCTGCATTGTTTGTCTGACTCGGATCGTCACTGTTTAATCAGCCCACCTACGAGGCTCACCTGTCAAACAACAACAAAGCGTCACTGATGGCCGAATAGTTATTTTATCCAACTGACATAAAACAGAGATTCATGAGACTTTTTGTAATAACCTCCATCACAGAGGGCCCCTCTCTGCCCAACGGCCCCTGGGCTCAGTGGATAGGCGTTAACCAAGGAGCAGGTTCTGTTCGTGGTTAACTTGAGGTTACCCTGTAGGTGGACTACAGACCACATTTGTATTCAGTGGTAATGAGGAGAAGTAGGATATTATTACACACCACTTGATAAAATATGTTTAGATTTCATCAAGATTTGTTCCACAGCAGTTGCAGCTGTAATTAATTTATTCACTTTCAGACAACAAGCCCTGCAGCCTCTGTGATTTTAGAGAGGAGATCTTAATTAATTAACGGGACAATTTCTTAGATGTTGCTCATCTTTAAGTGTTTTCACATATTTAGATTGGAAATGGAAATATTTAAAATTGGAAAATGAAAGTAGTCCAACAGACCGAAATCCACACAGTTCCACCAGATTCTGTTCTGATCCAGAGCTGTTTACCGGTGGGAGGAGTTCACTCGAGCTTCACAGCCCGTCTGCTGCAGCGAGCCACCGAGTTGCTGCTGCTTCATATTTCTACAGACCGGACGAGACAGGAGGATGCTGGGAGAAAAGAGAGGCGGGAAGCTGAACTACCTGGTGAGGTCTGAAAATGAATCTGTGTCTGATAGATGATTCCAGCCGTCGTCGTACTTGAAACAAGTTAGCATAGCATCGCCCTGACTGAGCAGAACTCCATTTAGAAAACAAGCGTTTTAAAAGATGTTTGCTTGTCATCTTGAAGACAGACCTGACAGAGCAGGAATTCATATGTTCAACAAATCAGCATCATTTTGATCAGTTTATTGAAATGAAATCACAGCAAAATGTTTATTTTGGCTTCAAACCGCTGCAGGAAACCAGATTATTGAATTAGATCTGAGTGCATAAACAGCACTTTAATAACATAACATCTTTGAGTCCAACAGATTACTGTAAGCTTCTGATTTCCTCTGGTAACAGTTCATGACCTGTGTACTGGAACATAATGACTGCTAGTATATTGTGCTGGAGTCTACTGGTCCCTGGGTTGGTTTTACTATGTTGTCTGTTTTGTGTTGACTTGTACTGACTACAGATGAAAAACAGCCTTCTGGCTAAATCTGGCATATTTACTGAAATGTTTCAGCTTCAATGAAAAATCCAGCTTTATCTTTGAGGAATGAACAGAGAGACGAGAAAAACCAGAACCTGGAGGAAAGAGACTAAAGAAGTGGAGTTTCTGCTGAGTTCTGAGATCAACGTCTGAAGGACTCGGTACGCTTCAAACAAACTAGATCACGTGACGTCTGTTTATACCTGCTCCAAATGTCAACGCTGGAAGACAAAGATCACAGAGTCCAGATGTTTCAGAGGCCTGAACCAGGTCCACTGGAGGCCTCTGGGTTTAACTGCTGTGCTTTGATCCAGTGTGTAGTGAGGAGGAAGAGGCGCTGAATAAACAGGGACTACAAAAACACTACAGACCACATTTGTGTTCAGGCTGAACAAACCTTTGTTCTTGTGAAAGTCTGACTGAATCAAATCTTATTGTGTCTTCATTCTCTGAGTCCATTTTAACAGCTGGCTGCTTTCTGTTCTGTCACTAAATGTGTTGCTTTCTGTTTAACTTGCATCCTGCCAGGGTTGGTGCTGGAATAATCTGAGCTGGACACTTGAGACTTGGACTCGAGTCCTTTTCAATGTTCTCATTAAAGGAGTCGACACAAAGAGAAGCTTTGACTCTTCGTTTGAAACTGGACCTTCAATCAACTGTTTCCTTTCAACAAGATTTGTTGTGGCTTCAGAAAATGTGGCAAATTGTGACGGGTCCAAAATCTAAAGACAGCAGCTTCCAGCATCTTCTAAATCCTGCTGCTGTAGAAAGTTCTGACATGTGGTTTAACTTGACTCTTAACTTCCTGTCAGTGGTTCTGATTTCCTGCAGCTGCTGACTTCTCTGTGTCTGTAGAAATAAAGTTTGTTTGACTGCACGCATTAGAACGAGCCACAAATATCCAGAGAGCCGCAGCTGTTATCCAGCCGCTGGGAGGTTCACAGGAAACACGCCCGTTCAAGCCATGTGACATCACGCTGACCTCACTCTGACATCACTGATCAGCAGGAATCAATAGTGAGTGTGTAGACTGTGTGTGAGAGTCAGTAGGAGGAGTCAGAGTGAAGAAGAAGCTGACAAAGCGTCCTCCTGTCTTCATCCGTCCTCCATCAGCTGCTTCACCTCCATTTTCTCTCTGATCCAGAGTCAGATCGGATCAATGATCAAAGATCAAACAGATTGATCGGCCATCAGAGGAGTTGGATCAGCGGAGCTGCTTCTGTTCCTGCTTCTCTCTGCAGAGGAGACAGAGGACAGTCAGACAGAGACAAACACAGAGACTCTGACCTCAGTCTGCATACTGACCTTTGACCCTGAGATAAACTGATTTCTCTCTCCAGATGGTTTTGTGGTGGACTCTGCACCTGTATCTTCCTCCATCTCTGTCTGTGGGGGATTTCAGGGTCAGACTGAGGTCTCCAGTTCTCAGCAGATCTTCCTTCATCTCTGTTCGGTCTCTGTAATCCTGGTCCTGTTGGTCAGGCTGGTCAGAGCCGTTCTGATACACGTGGACCTTCTCATAGGGTTCAAAGTGGATCCACTTCACCTCAGCGTCCTGAGGCAGGTTCTCTGTGGTCTTGAAGGGCAGCAGGACAGACTCCGCCCCCTCCTCCACCTCCACCTGACAGACTGAGAGGACAACAAAGCAGAACATGAGCTGCACAGACAGCAGCAGCAGTTTGAATAACTTTATTGACAGAAGCAGATGAGAGCAGCAGCTAACAGGGGACAGAAACACAGGAAGCTGTTGGAGATGATCAGAGTCTTGATGCTGCTGGGATTGTTTTGTCCATGTGCTGCTTCACAGTAATGTCTCCTGTCAGTGTTGAGCTGCTGGACTTTTACATTTCTGGATCTAAAGCTGAACTTTGAAGAGAAGAAGCTTTCAAATGTTTTCATCTCTGTTCTGTAAATGAATCTCAGCTCCACATGTTCAACATCAGTCCAGAACAGCGAGACACACAAACATCTGATCTGGATCTGATCCCAAACTGCTCTTCCTGCTTCATCAATATTTGGCCTTTTCTTCTGCCGACTCTGAGCCCACTTTTCTTTCCAAACGGCTTCAACATGATGTGAAGAGAACTGAGCATCAATCTTTCATTGATCCAAACTATTAAAGCTGCATTTCTTTGTTCTGAGTGATCAACACATTTGGTTTCTTTCAGCTTTCTTCTTGATCAATACTGGAAATCAATAACTTATTGATCTCATTCTTTCCATCCATGGAAATGATCTCCTGGATTATTCTGGTTTCCTGTTTTGATGTCATTTCCTCTTTTGATTGATACATTGGGAAAGTGAAATGTTGTAGCTGATCAATATGTGTCAGATGTTTGACTGTTAATCTCTGTGGACTTGCTCAGTGATCAGAGCCTTCATGTTCAATAAGTGGCTCTGACCTCTGACCTGTATCTACAGCACTGACCTTTGACCTCAAGCATCACTTTTTTCTTCATTAGGACGTTTTCCTTCTTGCTGTAGACGGTGCAGGTGTAGGTCTTACTGTCTCTGTCTGTGGGGTATTTCAGGGTCAGACTGAGGCTCTGGTTCTCAGCAGGTTGCTCTTCAGCTCTGTTTGGTTTCTGTAAAGTTTGAACTGTTCTTCAAGCTGGTCAGAGCCGTTCTGATACACGTGGAGCTTCCTGTTTTTCTGTCCGTCCACTCCACTGTGACGTCTTCAGGCAGGTGAACTGCGGTTTTGCAGGGCAGCAGGACAGACTCCACCCCTGTATCCACCTCCACCTGGTAGACTGAGAGGACAACAAAGCACAACATCAGCTGTACAGACAGCAGCAGGAACTCTGAAATATGTAGAGTGGTAAAGTATGTAAATATTGTAGTATTTTTATATATTTGCAGTATTACAGTGAAAACTGCAGTATTAAGTTCTGCTAATGCAAATCCAAAGAAGGTTAAAGTCAAGGGAAACTGGACTTGGTTGAATATACTAGAAGACGTTTCGTCCCTCATCCGAGAGACTTCTTCAGTTCTGACTGACTGGTAGGGAAACTCAGCTATTTAACCTCTGTGGGATTGTTAGCTAGGATCGTCGATACTGCAGGTTCGTTAGCGTCCATGGCTGTTGTAACTACAGTCGTTATGGTGGGTTAGAACCACCTGTGGCCAAGTCTGAACAACCATTGTTGGTATCTTCACCTGAGTCCAGTAGTTTACGTTTGTTGAGTTTCCTAGGAAGTGATGAAAGGACAGCATTGTAAGTGGGTGATAAGTGGTGGCGTAGACCCCCTCCTCTGTTCAACAACATGTTTTTTTTTGCCAGTAGATCAGGTACTTGTACTCTGTTGCCCATCGTTACTTCTCCATATCAGGCAAATCTTTCAGGTCAATATTCAGTGTTGAAAAAGGCATCAGAGCAGAACTATTTAATTGCTACTCCCAGTCGTAGATCGTCAACTCAGCTCTGTCAAGTCAACTTACTAAAATTATACTATTCTCATGTCAGCAGTCAGTTGAAACACAGCTTTCTGGTGTTCAATCAGCTGCTTATCTGTGTCAGAATCCCATTATGCAATGGCAGTTCAAGGGGAAGAGATTTGTTAAGGGGTAGGGGGTGGTGATGACGCCGTGGATAAGATACATGCTTTTGGTCTGAGAGATCCAGGTTCAATCCTCACTTTGACACGTCCACCACTGTGTCCCTGAGCAAGACAGTTAACCCCTAGTTGCTCCAGAGGAGTGCAACCTCTGACTGTCATGATTCTGTCTGTGTCTTGTTTGGGAGTCTGAGTTTAGTTCCATGTCCTTAGTTTAGATTAATTAGTTAGTTAATTCCTGGTCCTTGTTTGTATTGTGATTTGGTCTGCTCTGTATTCTGTGTCTTAGCTCCTCATTCTGTGTCTCGGTTTATGTCTTAGTGTTTTTGGTTCTGTCCTGTGTTCAATATCAGTTATATAGTCTGTTGTATTTTGGGGTTCACTCATGTCCGTCTGTCTTGTCTGTCGTCTAGTGTTCAGTAACCCTTGTCATGTCTGTTACCAAAATGATCCCCTCTGCATGTCTGTCTCTGTCTTCCCCTGCTCTCTCTCTCTCTCCCTGCCTCGTTAGTCTCATGTGTGTATATATACCTGGTGTTTCTGTCTTGTCCTCGTCGGATCATTGTACCCTGAGTTGCAGTGTGTGTTTCTTGTGTCATCAGCCTCACTCGTCGTGTCTCCCTGTTTCCCTGCTCATTTTGGATTTCTGTTGGACAACCTTTGTTTTTGGACTCTGTCATCAGCCACTCAGTTGTAAGTGTGCTCACCTTTTGTTTCAATTAAAACCCTTCACTGAACTGCACCTGCTAGCCTTCGTGTCCTGCGTTCCTCCTCCAACCTGCTTCACCACACCACTTATCGTACAACAATTGTAAGTCGCTTTGGATAAAACGCATCAGCTAAAAGAATAACTGTAATGTAGTTAGACCCATTTGAAGCAGTGCTGTATGGTCTGTTTAAGAACTCAGTCTATGCGAGTCTGGATGGCTTTTTAAGCCATTTAGAGGATTTTAGCTGACCTGATCAAGCAATTTTCATATCTGTTTTGGTGATACCCCTACCCGCTTAACAGGGAAGGGGGTCTACGCCACCACTTGTCCCCCACTTACAATGCTGTTCTTCATCACTTCCCCGGACACATTCACACAACATTCACTTTTGGCCTCAGGTGAAATGCTGGTCGTTCAGACTCGGCCTCAGGTGACTTCGTCATGGTCCAAAGACTATACAACATCCAGGAGCACTATTGAACCAGTGGTATTGATCTTGAACAACGACCCTACGAACACTAGAAGCAAATCAATAAACCTGAATTTACTTTACCACATAACTATAGTTATGTGTTGTTTAGTGTAGAAAATGTGTAGCAGTAGTGACATACCTGACATGAAATACTGCCAGAAATGTACCAAAAGTCCCACAGCAACAGTAAGACCAAGAACCAGGAGAACCAGGAGAACCAGGAGAACTTTGGCCCAGGATGGAAATCGTTCTGTGGGAAACAGAAACATAAAGAACATGACCTCTGACCTCTGACCTGTATCTACAGCAGCTGTTAGGGTTTGTTGCTGACCTTTGACTTGCAGCTGTATCTCTCTCACTCTCCGTTGATCTCCTAACGCTCTGACGGTGCAGGTGTAGCTGCCGCTGTCAGAGAGCTGGAGTTTTTTCAGCTTGAGGCTGAGGTCTCCAGTTTCCAGAGCGTCAGTCATCATGGATGTTCGGCCGCTGTAAAGCTGGTTTTGGTCTTTAAGTTCATCACCAACCTGCTGACGCTGGTGGACAGTTTGAGGATCGAGATCGTAGCGGCTCCACACCACTGTGGGATCTTGCAGGTCAAAAGTATGATACTCACAGGGCAGCAGAACAACCTCCTCCCCCTCATACAGCTCCACAGCTGAGGCATGCTGGGAAACTGTGAGGTCACACAGACAGAGAGGTTCAATCACAGCAGCCTTATTTCATGTGACCCAGAAATCAACCTGGTTCTGTCTGTGATTGGACGCTGCAGCTGACAAATAACAGAAGCACCTCAGCTGTCATGTTGCTCTCACTGTTTAGATGGACTTTGTTTTCTGATTTAACATTGTGTTAACTGTCTGAACTCTTCTTTCCTCACATCTCTTCATCACATCTTCAGAGGGAGCCACTAATACTCAGGGAAAAGACAGAACTGATGGACACGTGGAGACACTTCATACAGACCGAGTGTTTGCACAGAAATCCAAGCTTAGCTTTGGACCATCTGGGCCGCTTTGTTTCCATCTTAAAGAAATGCTGTTCAGATGTTGAATGACTGGAACAAAGTGAGCGTCCCTCCTCTGCAGTGTGTGCAGCCGGTAACTGAGCTGCTGAAGCTCGACTCAAACTTTGTCTGAATGAAGCCCAACATTTACATCCACATGTGATGCTGCTGTCAGCAGAGGATCAGTATTACTGTTGGTGATATATAATCCTGAATCTGACTGGACCGTCTTCTACATTCATGAGGATTAAAAGAAACATTAAAACATGCTGCCTTTAATATGTGCTCATGTTGTTATTTGAAGAAAAATAGTCTTGGAGATGAAGCAGCCTGATGATGTTAAGATAAAAGAAACACAGATTAACCCCTTGACGCCGACTGTCGCGAATTCGCATCATACCTCTTCCTTGCAGACTGCAAGCCAAATAGCACATGGATTCCCCCAATGCCTGTTGGTGCATATTTGATACGAACCTAGGAACCTTTTGCAAGCCCTGGTTTCTCATTTATGCTGTTGTCGCTAATTTGCATCATACCTACACATACCTGAATTTATGTTCTAAAGACAAATTAACAATCTTCGCTTAATTTACCATCAGCTTGAAAACAAATGAAAACAAAAATTATTTTTCGATCGTAAAAACTTCAGGCGTTAAGGGGTTAAAGACGTGACATTGGACTGAGGTGATGATCAGATCAGAGGGAGGAAGGTTATCTTAATTCACTGTTTTTATTTTATATTCTCTGCATTGGCTACCTTTTACTTTAGAATTAATTTTAAGATCCTTTTATTAGTTTTTTTAATGGTCTTTGTCCTGAATATTTATCAGATCTGCTTTATTTTATGAACCTTCTAAGCCCTCAGGTCCTCTGCTAAATCGTCTCAGGTAACCTCATATTTAGAGATAGTTGTATGTTTTTATGGAGGCTTACTTATTGTGTACTGTGTGCACTGGTTACATTTTGTTTTATTTTTGTGTGGGTATCTTTTGTGTATTTGTGGTGTTATTCTGATGTATGTATGTTTTATCTTGTGCCCTGACTGCAAATCAGGTTTCTCACTTGGGATAATAATAAATGAACTTAACTGAACTGGTAGTGGCCTGTTAATTATCCCTAAAGTCCAGACGAAAACTCACAGTGAGGCGTCCCTTTTATTTTTATTCCTGAGGACCTGAGGGCAGCAGAGAATGTTGATATTTTTACAAACATACAACCACAGTGCACAACCACAGTGGTGAGCACTGTCACCTCACAGCAAGAAGGTCGTGGGTTTTAACCTTCTAGAAAATACTAAAAATACAATCAATAATACACCACATGTTACAATAATAATTGTATAATTATTATAATATTTAACATATTGTTGATGAAAGTCAACATATAGGGAAACGCTGCATTAATTCATTAGTTCAAGGTGTGACATGCAGATTTGGTAAACATGAGCTGCTTTTATGATAGACCTTTTGCATGAGCTAACTTTTTTGCATGTTTACAATCACATCACTGGTTCACTCTATGTGACAAATGAAGCAAGTTGTGTAATGATCTGTGATGCAGGGTTTCTTCCTAGAAATGTCTGCTTTAATAAATTATTATTTAAGACATGCTACAAGACTTTATCTTATATAGATCTTGTATGAAAAGTGATACTCAAATAAGGATTGATTGATTGATGAAAGTGATTGTGATCAGCTGAAACTGTGAGTTTGTCAGCTCAGAGTTCAGGTTCAGACTTTGTTAAAGCAGCTCTCTGGAATGAGTCCAGATCACCACAGATCTCTTCTGAGGAAAGAGGAGGAGCTTCAGCTTCTGCATGTTTGTCAGAGCTGTTGGTCCAGTTTCTGTCTCAGACTGACAGACAGAAAGCTGAACCTTCAGTCCTGTTGATTATCTGCACAAGAACTAAACTTCTTTATCAATCTCTAAATGACTGAAGCCGTCAGGAAACACAAGCATTCTTGTTACGCTCGAAGCAATCATTTATTTGTGTAACACCAGTAAGTATGAAAATGTGGTTGCTCGCCATCCTCTGTGGTTGGTGTGGCGATTGTGCAGTATTTCAGTTTTGGAGTTATCGCGCCTAGTTAAGATGAAAGAAACAGATTAAAGAGGTGACGTTGGACTGAGGTGATGATCAGATCAGAGGGAGGAATGTTATCTTACCGTGCACGAGGATCACAAACACCACAAACATCTTCATCTTCCTGTAGAAACTCCAACAAGCACAAAGTTAATCAGCTTCTCACTAAATTAAGTCTTCAGAAACCCAGTGAGGACATCAGTTCACAGCCAGCTGTCCCTTTCCTCCTCCTGATAATCTACTGACTCTGTGAGGAGAAAACTGGAGTTTCACTTTAAACTGTTTCCACTGAAGCAGCTGTTGGAATGTGAAGAAACAGGCTGAGCAGCTTTCACACAAACATTATTGTGACAGACAGGTGTGGCTGCTGAGCTAACTGCTAACACACCTGCTAGCAGCTAGCATGCTGCTGTTAGGCCCCTCCTCCTCACCCACCACCTGGACACCTCTGTCCGTCCTGGAGGGGGACGTTAACAGACTTTCCAGGAGACAGAATGGTCCAACTCAGACTCTCCTCCACCCTGAAGCTCTATGCTGAGCAGCTGTCTCTGATGTCTCAGACGTCTTTACCTCCTCACTGCCAATATTTGCTTAGAAGGAGCATCCTGGCACTGGTTCAATGTACATTTGTCTAATGCAGAGTCAACAAACTCGAGGAGGAACTGTACATGAGTGTATTAAATAAAGAGTATAATGTTTAGTTAATGTTACAGGTCCCAGGGATATATAACCTGTATGAAAGCAGGTGATACAGGAGCAGTGAAGATAAGGTGCATTTGTGTTTCGTTACAACTCAAAATCATGTAAACACAACAATCTTCTCACTCTGGTCAGTTACTGTTACTGTGACAAACACATTTTCCTTGACTTTCACATTCAATAAACATCTTTAGTAATTTAAATACCTTTTCTTCTTATAGCATGTAACTGCTTTCTAATATAACTTGACCATGTACTATGCTGTGTCAACATTGACAATAAACGTCTGTAATAATTACAGTCCACTGAAATGTTTTGACTAGAAAATGCTTATGTTACATATTTTAACCACATATTTATAAGAAAACAAACGTCAATATTCAAGTTGGCAAGGTGTGTTTGAACATAGTGCATATTACTTATAAACATCTTATCAAACAAACATCTGAAACATCTTCACTGTACAGGAGCCGTCACAATACTTTCCCACCATAAACTTTACAGATCTGGTATTTGTAGCACCAACATGGTATCATCCCTGCAAAACTTCAACAGGGCAAACTTACTTCCTGTTTTTACACATGTCAAAAATCATTGTACCCATTCTAAACATAAAACAAACTATCATGATAATAATGCCTGATGTTATAAACTAACGTGACCATGACCGTTCCGCCTAACTGAAACCCACAGAAAACTGTATACCTCACTCTGTTAGCACAAAGACAATTCTTTCTCTCTTTAAACTGACACACAAATGTATGCAACCCCTAATAATTAACCTGATAATTTTCTCTATACCTTAGGTGTGCCACACGCTCCCCAACAACAAAAGTGGCACCTGACACTTACTTTAAATCAGAAGTTTCATGTCAAAATATTATGAACACAGGAGTCTTTAAAATGTTCAAAACCTTCACTCATTCAGAATGTCTGCCCCTGCGGATAGACTGTGTGTGCTGTGACTTATCAGTACCCAAAGATAGTATAAGCAAGTGGCAAATGGGGACAGTGAACAATGGTCGGGTATTGGAATGATTGATGAGTAAGTACGATTTGACCTGGTCGTCTCTCCCTTGTCGACCGTCTCAGTAGAACTGGGGTGTTAGGTTGGGAGCCCTGCACCTGCTCCACATGATGCGGCAATTCTACCTCCTTGTCAGTCTGCGATACTGTACGGCTGTCTGCTTGCTGTTCTCATCTGGTTCGATGGATGTCCTGCTCTTCCTCAAGCTGCATTTCACTCTCATCTGGTGAGAGTCCTTCGTCCTCTTGCCCCATTGTCATTCCATCTCCCTGTTGCACACGGTCAGTGTCATGTAATGTTTGTGTCTGTCTTTTTCTGCCTTTCTCCATGTTCACCAACTGACTCAGGTGAACATCCCCCCTGTGGTGGGCCCCTTTGGCCAATGTTTTTTGGGCCGGTTCATATTAGACTCTGACTGATTTCTTGGGAGTCTGAGTAAACCTTCTCTCAGAGGCAGCCTGTACTTGACTCAGCCTGGCGGTGTCCTCAACCAGTAACCTCCTGCTGACTCATCATCCGAGTCAGATGTCTCACAGCACTTATAGATTTATCTCTCACATCCTTTTTTTTCACCGGAGGGTTTCCTTACCTTCATGTAGTTTTTGAGGATGGTCTGGTAGGCTAAAGTTGGAATTCCATTGGCAAATCATTTACCAGCAACAGTAGGTTCCTGTGCAGAGTTCTGGGTTTCCCTTTGTTATCACTTTCTGGATGGATGACATAGAGTGGATTATCTGAAACGTGTTCCTTTACCACATATATTCTCGTCTCCCAGTCCGTACGTAGTTTACCAGGCCCAAACCACTCTCCAACATTCCTCACCAGCATTGTATCTCCTGGCTTTAGGATCACTTATCTCACCTTCTGATCATAATAGGACTTGCTCTTTGCACTAGATGACAGGCTATTATTGTTGGCAATGTGATACGCTTCTGTCATCCTTTTACGCCACTTCTCAGCATATTCTTTAGATGTCAATGGGTCTGTATCCTCCGACAGGCCAAACAGGAGATGTTCTTTCCAGGCCTCTTTCTCTTCGTCCGTCAGCGCACCTAACATGTGTAACAATGTACTTTTGAACCGCCCTGCTGGATTACCTTGGGGGTGGTATGGAGATGTTCGGGAATGACCAACCAAGTTCGAAAAAGCTCATTCTCAAACTGGTGTCCTTGGTCATGGTGAAGTTTGTTTGGGAATCCAAAACAAGATCAAAGTCATTGTAAATCCGCTCTGCTGCCATCAGTCCGGATTTATTTTTGGTCTTATAGGCTTGAGCAAACTTGGTGAAATGGTCGATTATCACCAAGATGTACTCATAGCCCCCTTTGCTCCTCTCCAGATGAAAGTAATCTATACAGACAAGTTCCAGGAGTGAGTCAGACTTCAGGCTGCTCATGGGTGCATGCACATGAATTGTGTTTTTTTCTGTTTAATGTACCAGCATTTCTTAGTCACATAATCCTCAATATCTAAGGTGCCTCAAGACAATAGACTGGTATTTGATAGGTAGGACTAGCTGTTTTCTCTCTGGTGTCTGTTAAGACAGGATTCCATCCTCCTGGTGTAGCCGGCTCCACTCATGTAGAAGCTTGTAAGCAGTTCCCTTCACTGACTTCTGGGTATCCTCAGTAAGCTTATACTTCACCTCTTTCAGTTTCATAATCTCTCCGATTGTAGGGACCTCCTTTTGGGCTTGAACCAATTTGTCATGGATTATTTCATGTAGAGCTGGGCTGCTTGACTCCCTTCCCAAGCTGCATTTACCACATTCTGCGACAACTCCTCTGTGCATGTTGGCATGCATTGGTTGATATCAAGAGGGACACGGGACAGTGTATCCGCGTCAGTATTTACTCTCCCTGGCCTAAATAGATGTCTGTGGAAGTCTGACAGCTCTCCCACCCAATGGTGACCAACTGCATTGAGTTTGGCTGTGCTCATTACGTTTGTAAGTAGGTTGTTATCTGTGTAGATGGTAAAGTGTGAAGCATAGTAGAGACAATCCCTACATTTCTCACACACTGCCCACTTTATAGCAAGAAACTCTAACTTGTCGCTATGCCAGTGATTGTTCCGTTCTGCCTGTGTCAGGGTTCTTGACCTATAGCCAATGACTCGTAAGTTTCCATCCTGCTGCTGGTAGAGGACAGCCCGCTGGGTATGCCAGAAATGGAGGATGAGTCAACAAGTCAATCAGTTCCTCAAGTACACCTTGATCCTCCTCAATCCACTCTATAGGTTCCCTAGATGACAACTGGGGGCCTTTGGTTTTACTCTGACAGGAGTGGACTGGTGCCAGCACAGAGTCAAGGTCTTTGGGGTCAACTCGGATACCATCAGCGGAGACACCTACATAGCGGACTTCTCCTTTAAACATTTCACACTTCTCCGGTCGCAGTTTCACTCCTTGACATTGTAATGTTTGGAGCATTTTGCGGATCACTTTTACATGATTCACATTTATATTTATTCATTTAGCTGATGCCTATATGCTTTTTTACATGTCAGAGGTCGCACGCCTCTGGAGCAACAAGGGGTTAAGTGTCTTGCTCATGGGTCACAGATTGAACCCGGATCTCTCACACCAAACAAAACCCTGGTGGTAAGCTTTGCCCTGGTCAAGGATGCTGAACCAAGAATAATTCCCTAAGGTGTCGAGCAAGTCCTGTATTTGAGGCAGTGGGTGTCTATCTGGTACTGTTTTCTGATTTAACAGAATCACACACACACACAGGGGGCAGAATAGGTGGACTTACATTTAACTTTACTTACATTTATCCAAACTTTCACCAGGACGTCCTGAATGTACTCTTTGTCATTTTCATCTCTGGCGAAAGTATTGGCCTCCTCATGCAGCATTCTCTAAGCAACTTCTTGTTGGTCCTCATCCAAATGACTGGCGGGTGCCACACAGAGCTGGATCAGCACATTGAGAGTTGACCTCATTGACTGTTGCAGTTAATGCTGGTTCGTTGGAAGGGTCAGCCTGCACGAGTCTCTCACCTTCTCTCAGAAGGTGCCCAAGGCCATCTTCTGTGGTAAGGTGACATCATGCCCAGTGTTGTTGCCAACTGCAATGGTGACTGCTTCGCAGGGTTCTGTATCTTCAACAAACCTGATCCTATGTCCAGCTGCTCAATTGGCTGGCTCCCTTCTTCTGTTTCAAACAACACCAGGTGGTCAGAACGGTTCATGTTTGACCATGTCCTTTGCCCCGGTTCTTCAGCATCCTTGCAGCATGCTTGATTCTGCTGTCTGAATAAAGCTTACAATTGCTTCTGCTTTCTCACTTGGAACATTCAAACAGCTGTTTTGTCTGTAGGTTTGCGTCATTGCACATTTCTGGTTTGGAGACCAGCGTCAGCTGCTGTCAGCTCGCGTAGTGTGTGACCCCCTCTCACCGATCAGTCACGTAGTGTGAACACCACAACAACTTCTAGACTCCTGTCACAAGATGGCAGGTTGTGTAGTGTGAACGGCCATCGGCCGACGCTGAAAGTTGTGTAGTCTGCACGAGCAGTGTTGAGAATTTATTTGAGAGAACATATTATTTGTAAGGAGATATAAGTTAACATTTATATTCATAATCTGTTAAATATGTAGTTAAAGGGAGAACTGCATTTCATTTCATTTCATTTGGAGTTACATTAAAAAGGGGACTTCATTACCCAGGAGGCTCTAGAAAAAGGAATACGTGAGGTGATGACGTCAGTTGTGTGGCCGGAAGCAATGCTGTAACTCTTGTTTAACACACGCTATATGTATGTTTTTTGGCCTTTTGTTTACTCACTAAAGAACGTCTTAATGGGATTAACAGTCTCGCTTCTGAGACTTTTCCAAGTTCATCTACTGACATTTGAGACTGATCATTAAAGTAGCCCATGTGAACACTGAGTTTTCAACTCGAGTGTGGAGCTTCATCACAGTGCCCACCTGCTACCAAGTCATTTAATACCAAGTTTACAGGACCACTGCCTTAGTTGCGGCTGCCGGAGCCATTCTAGTCTGTGCTCACACCAGAAGCGCTGTAGTATGTCCCAGAAGTGTCTCCCGCTCCGCTGCAGAGAGAAGCAACCAGTGTATTTTTGCATGGCTTCTGTCAAGCAGCACAGAGCAGATGAACCGGGCAGGAAGTCAGACATAAAACACAGGGAATCTGGTCAATTTTCAAAATAAAATACCCTGTGCAGACTCCCGATTGTGTATCAACAATAAATACAGTTAAATCAGACAAAAAAGAAACAATTTAACTAGATAGCCTAATTAATCATAGTAGAAGTACATAATGCAAGCACTAATCACCAAATTAACACAATCTAAATCAAAATCACACAGGCAAAACGCTCTGATTCTGAAATGCTCCTTGTGGGATGACAGAACTAATGCGGGCCACACTGAAGAAGGAAGTAGAATCACAAAAAACAAGTTATTAACGTTGTGCAGGCTGCACACTCTGCTGCTGAAATGTTGAGGGGCTTCTAGTGGAAGTTGAAGCCAGTCAGAGGATGGAACTAAACTACGGTTCACACGCAGCCTGTGTGAGTCTGGGGTGATAAGCCCATTTTCCACAGTACTAGCTCGACTCGGCTTGACTCGACTCGACTTGCCTTTGTTTGGTTTTCCATTGTGGAAAAGTTGTACCTGTACCTCCTCCCTGGTACTTTTTTTGGTATCGCCTCCATTGAGGTTCCAAGCGAGCTGAGGGATACTAAAATGTGACGTGACGAGACGGCAGACTGCTGATTGGTCATTTAGAATCATCACTATTCACTGTATCATCATTGCGTACACCAGACAGAGGCCAACAACAGAAAGTTTTATATTTTACAGTGTTCGTATGCAAATTCATCACTAAATCCACTTCTGAGAAGTTTTGAGGTGAGAAATCAGCTGTGTAGATTTCGAATAGTGACAGTTTCATGAAAAGTGATGGCGGAACAAAAATGTGCATGAAATGTTTCGAAGTTGAGGCGCTCCGCTCACAGAGCCCTCTGCTCCCGCCTCTGCACTGGCTGGATAGCAGAAACTGAATTGCTAACTGAATTTTGCCTTCTGGTCTGTGCTTTATTTACTCTGTGCTGTGGTGAATGTTGGTGCTGCAGCTCCACTGATGATGGTTTCTTACTCTCATCCTCAGAGTGGATGAAGTGATTGTGATCAGCTGTTGTGAAGTAGCTGTGCCCACTGTGAGACATCCACCAATGTGTCCCCAAGCAAGACACTTAACCCCTAGTTGCTCCAGAGGCGTGCGACCTCTGTCATGTATAGCAATTGTAAGTCACTTTGGATAAAAGTGTCAGCTAAATGAATAAATGTAAAGGTAAATGTGAAGTGAAACTGTCAGTTTGACACTTGGGGTTTGTCAGCTCAGAGTTCAGGTTCAGATTTTGTTAAAGCAGCTCTCTGGAATGAGTCCAGATCACCACAGATCTCTTCTGAGGAAAGAGGAGGAGGTTCAGCTTCCTCATGTTTGTCAGAGCTGTTGGTCCAGTTTGTGATGGCATGAAGCCGCCTCAGGCTGACAGACAGAAAGCTGAACGCTCAGTCCTGTTGATTATCTGCACAAGAACTAAACTTCTTTATCAATCTTTAAATGACTGGAGCCATCAGGAAACATGAGCTTTGTTTCTTTGTTTCTTTGTTTCTTTCCCAGAGTGGATCAACATGTGACATCATGCAATGAAGGTGATGCCTGTTTGGGAAGTTGCTTAAATAATAAACCGGTGTAGTGAAATCTTCCAGTAGTGATCAGGTTACCATGGTGATGCACGTTGAACAGCAGCACTAAAGAAAGCAGTGATGAAAGCTGTTATTGTCTAAATACATTTGAAAAGCAAATGAACACCGTGGAACAGAATATTGCAGGATGTGTGTCTTTAAATGTGGACCCAGGGAGAGCAGTTGCGCTTTAGGGCCGAGGTTCTCAACCCATCCTGCTTCAAGGGCCACCTGTTCTTACCTGAGAGGGCCCGGGGCCCATTAAAACAGAAGTCCCAGCTGACTGTGTCTGATCTATTCTAAGTGTAGTAATGAAGCAGGACAGAGCCGCTCCCTGGTGTTCAGGCAGGAGCCCTCAGATTAATAAAGACAATAAAACCAACAGGTTCTCTAACAGTGTGTGGCTGTGTGCCAGAAGCCAACAGAAAACCAGAACAGCAGGACGTTCTCAGCCAAAAGACATTATTATTATTATTTAACCCAACAGGCCGACAGCTCATGGAGACAGAGTTCAAACTGTTCACTGTGTTCAGTGAATAAAAGAGCTTCAGTCAGCTGTGACTTGGGAACGTCCGTTAATATCTGACATATACCAGTCTGTGATGATCCAGAAGAACTCCTCACTCTGCTGATTCTGCTCAAACACCAGCTGGAGTTTCATGTAAATGAGCTCTGCTGACCAAAAAGAAGAGTAAAACTCGTGCTGATGAGCTGGAATGAAGTTGGCTAAAAAGCTGTTAATTTATACTTCCTGTTTTATAACCAGTCAAAGCAGAGCGGACAAAAGCGTCCCGGTCGACGGGAAGATGAAATAAAAGCACAGGTTTAAAGCTGAAGGACCAAACTCCTGTTGTTGTTCTGTTTGACTTGTTGTTGTTGACGTCTCCTCATTTACCATGGAGTGATAAATCTTAGACACATCAGACTTCACTCTCTCCTCAGTCATCACACATGGAGAAAATATGGCCCCACTCTGCCACATGGGGGCGCTGTAACCAAAGTGTTTCTGCCTGCTGAATCCATCAGTCTCACAGCTTTAGATCCGTTTTCATGATGCTGAGTGGAGAAACGCTTTCTATACGTTGGAGGTTGTATTTACAGTTTTCCTCCTCAGAGAATATTCATGCTTCTCAAAATGATCCATAACTCGTCTCCTCGCAGCACCTGATGCATCTCTTGTTGTTTTCAGAAGAAGGACCAGAACAGGCGCTGGACCACAGAGACACATCAGCGGCTTATCCAGCTAACTTCAGCCGAAACACACCTTTAAAATAAACTGGATTCAACACATCTGATATTTGATGTTTGGTTTCTAATGCCTCCTGAAAGATGTCAGAGGCTGCAGTGAAGGTCCTGCAGCACCAAACATGGGGAGGCCACCTACTTATACTGATGGGTCAAAGATCACACATCAGTGTTCAGAGCAGAGCTGGTTGCTGTTATGTGGACATTAAGGTGGGTTGAAGATCAACAGGAGCATGCAGTTTTATTTAGTGACTCAGCAGCAACTCTAATCACAATTAAAGAAACTGAATCCAAGGCCAGGCCTGATCCACTTGTGCAAATGTTGCAGGTGTTGTGTAGATTTCACAAGGGTATGGGTATGAGCAGGGCTTTCTATGGCTTCAGCACACATGGGTGTGGAATGAGGAGGCAGATGAGGAGGCAAGGAGGAGGTGCAGGAGTGCAAATTAATTCACAGTCTGGGTCACTGGATTACACAGAAATAATAAACAGGGCAGTAAAATAAATGTGACTTAAAGTGATGGGAGGATGAAAGGAAGGGGAGGACATGTTATTCAGTCCAGAGAAAGAAAGGGTCCCTTTTAAATGCAGGAGTTCTGTCAGACTGGGCTCTGTGGGCTGAGGAGGGGGCTGGCTCTGATTGGTTAACATCCTGATGGAAAGGTGAATGTAGAGGAAACAGTGAATTCAGTTCATTACTAAAAGTCTGAATCTGGATACTGGATTATAGAAGAGGACACAAACATGTCATCAGTGAGCAGTGAACAAGCAGCGAGACGGCGTAGATGCGTCTGGTCTGAAGAAGAACTGCGCATGCTCCGTGCTCACTTCAGTGCGTGGTGCCGACAAGATGCAGCATCGAGCAGCTCCGGACAGAAACGACCTGGACCCGGACCGGACCAGCCAGGAAGTCAGCACCGGGGTGAGTACACGGGCTTCTGGACCGAACCGGACCCGGTGTCGGGCCGAGCTCTGCGGCAGCTGAAGCGGAACCCTGCAGGTCTCGCGGTGATTTGATTGTTTTGATCCAGCCTGGACTCTGGAGGGAGAGCGGAGCCTGAATTAACTGGCGATAGTCCCAGATGTCGCGGACGTGGATCCAGGATCCTGACTGCTAACCGGAGCCGTTAAATAAGAGACACACTTTGATCTCGCCGCCACGCCGTCACGTGCTCCGCGCGCTCAGCCGCTTTGAACGGTTTCAGACAGCAGCAGCGACCAATGCTGCAGCTTTCACATAATATAATATCACAGTTCTGGTTTCCACTGTGACACTTGAGTTACATATCATTCTGCGCAGTGTGGGAGGCAGCATTATTCAGTTTTTGTGTTTAATTTTGTTGTTTTAATATTAACTGATATTAGAGAGAGAGCTGTCCAAGAAGTGACTGCTTTAAAAACCTTCATGCCAGTGAAGCCCTTTGAATTAATGAATTTTTGTGTTAATTTTAATTTTGGAGGGAAGGAGGCCAGGTCCCACAAAGCAGAGTACATTTACTTAATTGGTCATAATTACGCACGTCCAAATGTACTGCTGTGTTAAGACACATTCATATAAACATTCCCAACAACTCAATATCAATCAATTACTAAAGCTGCTCAGTTTAAGTCAAGAAATAAGTTTGGTCAATGGTGCAAATATGTATGGCAACCAATTACATTCAACTAAACAGTTTGTTATATATTATAGGGAGGGTGAGTGAGGTTTCCTTGAATGGAAACTCATTCGACCTCCTACAGGGTGAGAATGATGGCAGAAAGCAGGCAAAGAAAGACATGTTAATGTTCAAAATAGTCATAGCATTCTTCCACTGTCAGAAGCAGACCAGGTCCTAGGCCCCACATGAGACCAGGTCCTAGGCCCCACATGAGACCAGGTCCTAGGCCCCACATGAGACCAGGTGCTGCTGGAAAGAACTAGGAGAAGAAAGATGAAACAGTGTTAAGGTTAAAACATTTAAGACATACAGTTTAATATTATAATATAAATAATAATTGTAATATACATGGAGAGCCACTGTTTCCCAGAAGATTTCATGAGGTCACAACAAGCCTGTCAATATTTAAATATATACTGAAGCAAAATACTTTTCTAACACGCAGAGTCTAGTTTATTTATCAGTAGGAATATCGTGAGTCACTTCAGTAGTTACAATAATGAGAGCAAACATCAGATAAACGTCATGTAAGCACATTAACGCAGCATCTAAAACACCAGAGTTATTAGAAATAGTTTTATACAAAAATACAGTGACTGATAAGAGTTGGGAAGCACAGGAGCGACTGTTTATCTCCAGGTCAGTTCTAACTTTGGGACTAACCTGCAGTCTTTGTTCACCGGCCTCAGTAACTTCTACTGTTCATTTACTGCTGAACAAGGTGTTTCTTTCTGTTCACCGGGACACCTGTTCACACGCGCGTCTAACGTTGTTCCTCCTCTACCACACACGCTGACCGCTGCAGCTAAGCTAACGAAGCTAACCAGCTGGGATCATCACAAACATGACAACAGACAGATTCGGTTTTCATTCCTTTCTAATCTCCTAGATTTATCCAGCATTGAAACCCCTCACAGATGTTGACACAGGTCTTCCCCTCGCCTGGTCTTATAACTTGTTTCACAGTTCCTCAGACCTTTACCTCTGTGGCTGTTTCTCAGCCATCTTCACAGCCAGAGTCTCGTAATGAGTCCAGCGTGTTCGAATGTACCGCTGTTTGTTTACGCTCTCTCTCCCACTGCTTCCAGCGCCACCTGCTGCTCGCTCCCAGCAGCTTTGTTTGGGCTCAGTTTACAGACCCAAGGCTGTATTAGCTGAATTTAACAAAAGGTGTATTGGATTACAATTGCAAAGTATCCCTTTAAGTAACTGTAATCTTTTTTCATGTAATTTCAGTGGACTAAAAGTTGTCAGACAAGTTCCTATACACCTTTAATAAAATGGTCAGTTAGTACTACTTTGAATTTAATGACCAAATAATAAATACCAGATTAAGGATCAACTGGTGTTTTTAAATGTATTATAATATATATATATATATATATATATATTTATATATACAATTTATAAATGTGCTATATAAATTAACTTGAACACATCCAGGTAAAAATATTCAGGTGAAAAGCAAAATCAATATTTATCGCTGCAAGGTAAGAAATGATAAAAGTCTGCACACTTTTAGGCTGCAAATTATTCTATATGTTAATTCTCTGTATTTTAAGGCAACATTTCAATCTACAGGATTTAAATGTGCAGACTTTTCTCAAATTACAACGTATGGTTTTGTTGGTCATCACTGTTGACTTTTGTTAGTTTAGGTAGCAGGCTAGCCCGTACAGTCTATGGGGTGACCACACTCAACCACACATCCTAGAGGAGCAACAGGGAAAGTTATTTTAAGAACCTGATGGCTTTATCCAGTTTGTTATTAAATGTGTAACAAACTTTATCTGTGTCTCTTCATTATACTCCCACACAAAAAAGCTGCTTTAATGGTCAACTAAAGTCTTTAGTTCTTCATTATATTCTGTGGACGGCCTATACGCCTCCATGAAAAGAGATCTGGGGACCTAAAAGTCGGTACTTTTGGTTGAAAAGTAGCTTATCAGTACTGCAGGGAGCAGAGTCTGAGAGTCAGTGGGGGTCCTGGGCCTTGTTGATGACGCCAGCTGCAGATGGAAATAAACTTGTGGCGTGAGGTTTTTGTACATGGAGGGTTAACAACATATCAGGTGATTAATAGTCGACCGTGGGGAATTTCAGCTGCAGCAAATGTTGACCTGGAACTCCTGCTGCTGTCATCAGCTGGTTCAAGTGGCGGGGAAATGAAAATTTCCTTCACTTTAATGTGGAATAAATCAGCTAAAGGGAGCATAATGTGTATTTTCCTCACTTTAATTTACCAATATGATAATGCTATTTTCAGCATAGGATACAGGAAGTCTTTAGTATACAGCATATGCTGTAACTTTAAACCCAAGTATATTAAACTTTAATAAAACAATACAGAGATAATATTGATAAGCGTGATAAGTTTTTACTGCCAGAAAGTTGCTGAGTCGTCTAAAGTCAACTTTCTCAATCTCTCTACTGAGAAAGGCCTTGATATGAGAAATTAAGCACTTTATTTTAGTTTACTTAAGTTTAGAATTTATTATTAGAGTAGTTTTGTATTATTATCCCTTCAGTTTGATGTGAAAACTGAATATTGTTGAAATATTGTCAGTTGTTGACTAAAAGCTTATGTTGATACAACTATATGTTATGGCACTGAATGATAACACAAATTAGTCGTTATGATGTTCCGGACCTTTGCTTCAGGAAATTTTCTCTAACTGGACTTCTTTGAAGACGACAGCCTCTGGATTACGCTCCGTTGTGCTTTTTGTGTTTTTATTTATTAATGCTGTTTTTTGCCATCAATCCAGAGTCAAATTCCTCGTATGTGTACCTGGCAATAAAGCTGATTCTGACTGAATACCCCTGGTCTATAGTATATTATATAAATGATGAAGAATATAGTAACATTAAAGAATAATGTATATAAACATTAAACTAACTATTAAATTTACTTTATACTTTTTATTTATTGTCATAATATTATACTAATACAGTCATTTATACTAGTTCCTCCTCCAGGTAGTGGATAGTGTATCTGCAGTGTACAGATTAGATGTAGCCAGAGTCAGGATGTATTGAAACACTGTAATAGTCTAAGACTTTGTGGATATGCAGTTTTTATTCAAATAACTAATATTCATAGGAGAGGACCTATGTGCTCTTGTATTGTTTATTTTCCTGCTTTTTGTCCTATGCCAATCACATGCCGGACTAATGCCAGTAAACACTTATGTAACACCTATCGATTAGTCATTAGCCTATAAAATAGACAAGGCTCTGGTGAGGCTTCGTCACATACACTACACTAGTGTATGTATGTGGCGTCGGTGAGTCTACATCTGTTGCCTGTGGTAGTTTGTTTTGGGGGGGCGCTTAAAGAGATAGGAGCATTTGCAGCTTTTTGAACTTTGAATCATGCAAAGCTGCCATACAGGAGTCACAGAACTACAATATAGGACTGGAAAAGCAGTTTAATAGGTCTCCTTTAAGAATGGAGAAAAATAAGTTTACTTCTACACTTGACCACGTCCTGCTAGGATGCCACAGTGGGTAATAAATAAGATGTGAAACACCATTAGCTTATTCAAGCCAACAAAAGCTTTCATTTCACACAAACCACAATAAATTCTAACATTGGAATTTCCAGATTTTCATGCAATGACAATATGTGAAACCTACATTTAACAAAGCCTTCCTGGTATAAAAAATGAACAGCACACATTCGTCAGTAACTAAAGCATTCAGATCTGTATACCAAGAAACAGAAAATTATAAAAAATAACCTCTAAAAACATTACAGTCGGGAGCTAACAAGCAGGTGTCTGGCTAGCCAGCCAACATTAGCTCAACATACAACCGAAAGTGCTACTTAGGGATAAAGTTACTATTTCTGCACGTACGTATCAGTAACTTTCATAAAACATGCCAGTAATGCTTACAGTCAAAATACATGTTACTGATCATGTCATGAAAACAATTTTAAAACTTCAAACATGGAAATATTGATCACAACATTGCTCACGTGCAACCTCTAGCTTGGAAGTGTTTCCTTTGCTAAGGCACGTACAATACGTGAGAAAGAACCCGGATTATGAAGTTGGTCTATTAACCAGGTGGCTCAGAAACAACATAATGTAAAACGAGCATATCAATTTTGTAGAAATTCACCAGAGATTATTTCTAACTCTGTTAGACAAGCCCACTTTTTCCACTTTAACTCGGCTAACTGATAACATCTAATCGCATTGAAGAACTGCTGAACAGAGCGTCACTAGTTTGTAATAAAATCCTCGGTGCATACTATTTGTAAATGTAAATGTTCCGTACTTGTATAGCGCCTTTCTAGTCTTTTCGACCACTCAAAGCGCTTTTACACTACATCTGCATTCACCAGTCACACACATTCATACACTGAGCCTAAGTGCTCAAACGGAAACTAACATTCACACTCATTCATACACTGGCGGAATAGCCGCCAGGGGCAAATCGGGGTTCAGAATCTTGCCCAAGGACACTTCGACACGCAAACAGGGGGAGCCAGGGACTGAATCGCCGACCTTTCCGATTAACGACCAACCCGCTCTACCTCCTGAGCCACAGCCGCCCAAATTTTTCACCATTTAGTCTTCAGTTTAGTTTTTGTGTAAAGTTGCTGCAATGAACAGACAGGAGTGCTGTCAGGAGCACTGAGACACATTCAGATCTGCCTTCTCACCTCGACTCACCCGACACGTCTTCACCACCTGCACATATGGACTGTGTAAATGAACAAACTTTGTAAATAAAGCCGATGACAGGTCTCGCACAGTCGCTACACTTCATCCTCATCATGATGAAGGCCAATTGTAACAACGGACCAGAAACCTCCATCCTCACATGATATCCAGGGTGGGGGAGACCAGTGACTGAAGAGATCATTTTGGCACAGTATGAACGCTGTAAAGATTAATACTGAGTGACTCTCGTACGTAATTCTGCATTGTAGCTATGCTATGGCTCTGCAGAGGACAACGCCAAAGGAAGGGTTATTGAGTGTCCATGAAGATTTATTAGATGATGGCTAATACTTTGATGTAGATTCACTATAGTCGTATTCTTGGATCTGTGTGGTGAACTTCAGCATTAGACAGACCAACCTTACTGAACAGCACCATCCCGGTACAAATACAGGTAGGCTATAACAACTGTGGGGTTTCTGACAGTCAACTGTGTCACCTGAGCAGACAGGTGTGTGTTTTGATGTGATCAACAATATATAGTGTTTACCTTTCTACCTAAAACCTTTTGTTTAGAATAATATAATTCTATTAAACTTTGAAATGTATCTATCAATAAATGTATCACATCGGCTAAATGCAATCACTGTATCTTTGTCATGTTATGAGCATGGATTAGTTCAACATCTAGCTGCTGTAATGTTGCAGTTCCAACCACTAAGCTCCGCCTTCATTGAAACACCAGCAGAGAGAGGAATGAGAGCAGCGCCGGTTAATTTAATATTTTTGCATTTTCAGCAATGTGTTACGCCCCTGTAAAAGGGGAAATAAAAAGTATAACATGGACACGATGAAGCATCGGTCAAGTCCAATGTTGTAATGGACGAACATAAGCCACACATTCTGTACACAGTGAACAGATCTGCCAGTCATAAACTAGTAGTGTTGTAGTAAAGACCTCCCAAACCAAGACGAAGTGAAGACCAAGACCAGAGTTTATTAGGCCGAGACAAGACCAAGACTTTTAGGGGCTCAGACCAAGTCGAGACCAAGGCCGAGGGAGGGCGAGACCGAGTCAAGACCAAGATCAGTTCCCCACATTACATGGCAAAATTAATGTGGAACGAGATCATTCAAATTGATCTGAAAGATCCACATTCCCATGAAAAAACCGACGTCCAAACACTAGGAGCTGAAATCAACTTAAGCATCTTTATTCAACACTGTTTTTCCATGCTTACCATGACGGGGAGGGGGGACAGTCATTGACGGTAAATACACATTTTTAATTAGGGTTATTGGTTGCATTTGAAGCAATACATTTTACATCCACTCAAAGTTAGGATGTTAAATAAATCAGAAAATGCACAAGCAATTTATTTATATTCCCAAAGTTATGGGCTTTACTGACCTTGAAATAAATTCCTGAGTCCTGTATGACCGAGACAAGACCAAAAACTGGTCTTAAGACTACAACACTACAAACTGGTACTTTAAACATAGGTGAGAAAGAAAGTGAAACTTACGTAAACAAGCAAACACTGCAAATTGTAATTTAAGAAAATATTATAGAAGGTAAATAAGACAAAACAAGCATTTTAAACACAGATTGTCTTTTTATCCTATCTCATCCTTACAAATGCAATGTGATTTATTCTGTGGTTTCTGGTTGACTCAAAGACTGATGATGATGATTGGGTCTACTTTCGAAAACTGAAAAATAGGCTTAAATCTCCTCATGCCTTGCTTCTTCTGGCCCAGTGTACAGGAGAACCCCTCTGACCCATGCTTAGCTCCTGACAAACTATTTTATATTTCTCCTTTATCAGTCCATAAAGCCCTTGAGGAGTTAGACCCAAGAATGTCTGCTCGTCCTGATAAACTTGATCCCTTTTTTCTAAAGTTAGCAGCTTACTTCATTGCAGAGCCTCTATCTTATATCTTTAATCTAGCATTTATTTATGATCTCCCCAAAGTATGGAAGTCAGCCTATGTTACACCCCTTCTAAAGGAGGGCGATCCCTCTATTTTAACTAACTATAGGCCAAATTCTAAGCTGTGTGTCTTAGCCAAGCTACTTGAACGCATGGTTGGTGTGCAACTAAAGGAATTTTAAAATTCAAATCACATCTTATCCCCCTTTCAATCCTGTTTTAAGAAACAACACAGCACTGTATCTGCAGCATTGAAAGTGATAAATGATATTGTTGGGGCATTGGATAACAAGAAAATATGCACTGCACTCATCAGAGATTTATCAAAAACTTTTGATACAGTTGATTACTGTACTAGTAAATAGACTTCTGAGCATTGGCCCGTCTAAGCATTCGGTAGACTGGTTTGCAAATTTTCTGTCCAAAGTGTTCAAATAGATGGCTCCTCTTCCTTTTTGCCCATTTTTTGCCCCATCCAATGGGGTTCCTCAAGGCTCAGTACTTGGGCCATATTGTTTTCAGTTTATGTAAACAATCTGTGAATATCTGTCAAATGCAGTATGCATGTAAATGTATCATTTTTATGCTGAGGACACTGTTATTTACTGTACTGTCATCTATTGCACTAGCCCTTGACCTATTGCCGCCTGCTTTAATATTGTTCAAAACCATTTAAAACAGCTTAAGTTGGTCTTAAATACAGAAAAAGTAAAGGTATTCACAAACTCAAGACAACTTCAAGGGTCTCCACATTTGAAGGAAATGATGTTGAGTTAGTTAACAGTTATAAATATTCAGGTATAATCATTGATTATAAACTGTTTCAAAACTCAATATTAGCAACTGGGGTTCTAAGCTCAAGATAAAGCTTGGCTTTCTCCACAGATCAAAATCATGCTTATCCATTTGAGCTAGAAAAAACCTGGTGATGGCACCTTTTCTTCCCATAATAGATTATGATGATCTGATATATATGAGTACTTCTGTGCAATGCCTACAGAAATTGTATATTGTGCCTCATTGTGCATTGCGTTTTTTCACTGGCTGTAGTTATGGGACACATCCGTGTAGCCTTTACTATAAAGCTCAATGTCAATCTCTATGCAAGAAGGTATACTCACTTGCTGGGTTTAATCTATAAGGCATGTCTTGGACTAGCTCCTACCAATCTGAGTATCTTTTGAACAAGTACTCAAGGCCATTGTGGATTACATTCGAAGGATGTCCTACACTTGTTGGTCCGCCTTGTCTGACCAGAATTAGGGTAAAAAATCCTTGCACCTTCCGCTTGGAACCTTCTTCAGGACTCATTGAAAGTGCATCAACGTGTTCACACTGGAGAGAAACCGCATTGCTGTGAACAATGTGGTAAAGCTTTCAGAAGATTAGGTGAACTTCAAATCCACCAAAGTGTTCACACTGGAGAGAAACCGCACTGGTGTGAACAGTGTGGAAAAACTTTCACTACGTCAAGTAACCTAAAAATCCACTAACGTGTTCACACTGGAGAGAAACCGCACTGGTGTGAACAGTGTGGAAAAACTTTCACTACGTCAAGTAACCTAAAAATCCACCAACGTGTTCACACTGGAGAGAAACCGTACTGGTGTGAACAGTGCGGCAAAACTTTAAGTGAATCAGGTGACCTAAAACTCCACCAACGTGTTCACACTGGAGAGAAACCGTACTGGTGTGAACAGTGCGGCAAAACTTTCAATGAATCAGGTGCCCTAAAACTCCACCAACGTGTTCACACTGGAGAGAAACCGTACTGGTGTGAACAGTGCGGCAAAACTTTCAATGAATCAGGTGCCCTAAAACTCCACCAACGTGTTCACACTGGAGAGAACCCGTACTGGTGTGAACAGTGTGGAAAAACTTTCACTCAGTCAGGTAACCTAAAGAAACACCAACGTGTTCACACTGGAGAGGAAACGGCTAACACAAGACAACGCCCTGGACAACAGAACTAGCCTCAGCCCTGACCAAATCTGCAAATTACTCGACCTCTGTCCAAACACCACCTATTTCCAGTACAACGGTGGATTCTACAGACAGAAAGGGCAACTGGACTTGGTTGAAGATACTGGAAGATGTTTCGTCCCTCATCAAAAGGACTTCTTCAGTTCTGACTGACTGGCAGGGAAACTCAGCTATTTAACCTCAGTGGGGTCGTTGGCCCGGGTCATCGATACCGCTGGTTTGTTAGTGTTCCTTGTTGCTGTGACGACAGTCGTTACAGTCGTTAAGACTACCTGTGGCCAAGACTGAACGACTATCGTTGGTATCTTCACCTGAGGCCAATAGGTTACGTTTGTTGAGTTTCCTGGGAAGTGATGAAAGGACAGCATTGTAAGTGGGGGATAAGTGGTGGCGTAGACCCCCTCCCCTGTTCAATGACTGCTTCTCAGGAAGCCATCTACACCTGGGTTGAGAAGCCATCATTGAACAGCTGGAGTTTGTGATCCACTGACAGGTGGAGGCTGGCACGGTGAGCTGGGTGAGTTTGGTGCTGAGGATGTCCGGGATGATGAACGCTGAGCTGAGGTCCACAAACAGGATCCTGCATATGTCCCTGGAGAGTCGAGGTGTTGCAGGATGCAATGCAGTCCCAAGTTGACTGCATTGTCCACTGACCTGTTAGCCCTGTAGGCAAACTGCAAGGGGTCCAGCAGGGGGCCTGTAATGTCCTTCAGGTGGGCCAACACCAGTCTTTCAAAGGACTTCATGACTACAGATGTCAGGGCGACGAGGCCTGTAGTCATTTAGTCCAGAGATGGAGGGGTTTTTTAGGGACCGGGATGATTGTGGAGCGTTTGAAGCAGGAGGGAACTTCACACAGCTCCAGTGATCTGTGTGAAGATGGGGGCAGCTGGTCAGCACGAAGCAGGCAGGATGGTGACGCACCGTCGGGGTCTGATCTTCCGTCTCTGGAAGAGCTGGCGAACATCCCACTCACAGATGGGGAGTGCAGGTGAGGGGGGGTGAGCGTGGCAGTTTTTATCCCACTATATGTGGCAGTTTTATCCCACTATATGTGGCCGTTTTTATCCCACTATATGTAGAATTCAAATGGTTCACAGTAAAATGTCCAGATTTGGACCTGAATCCATTAACAACACTACTAAATAAATCTTAAATTAAAGATTCTCTTTGATTCTTGAAGAAGCTCTTCTTTGAAGCAGACTGAAGCTCTCAACGTGGCTCCAACTCATGCACCATCTCCTCTGTGGGATGTTTGTACTTTTTGCAACAGTTAATGTGTCCTTGTAGTTAATGTATAAATATAATGTAAATATATCAGTCTGAGGGAAGCTGATCCAGTCACTTCCTGTTCTGCCTCCTTCCTGAGAAACATGTCAAATGATTCACCTGATTGAATCCACCCGATCATGACAATGACAACATTGATGATTTTGACCAAACTGCTTAAATTAAATGTTTTGATCTCTTAGCTTGCTCACTACTCAAGAATGTCTCTGTTCTACAAAAACTGCCAAAGCTCATTTCTTTTGTCTACTAATGATGTGTCTGCTTAAACAGTAAGATGACATATAGAGGATTAATAAAAGTCATTACTTTATGTTCTTTGCTCATCTTATGTGATGTTATAATTTCCACTAAGTGTACCAGTGTTTTGATATAATGACCATCTGTGAGATTGTTTTGTTTCATGCTTTCCTGTGAGAAAGGAGTTTCCACTGTGGCTCAAGGCTGAGAAAGGCTTTTCTGTTGGACTCCACAATTATTCTCTAGCATTAAATGTCTTCTCTGTTTCTCTGGGTCAGACTCTCTAACAGCCCTCTGGTGTATGAGCTCTGCCCTTCAGCTGGATCACTCTGTAATTCTTACTTTAATAAATATCACAAAGACACCTGTTTGTTGTAACGTCTTTATTGCTTCATTTCATTTCTTCGTACTGTGACGTGGTGGAAGCTGATGTGGTTCCTGCAATAGTTTGTCTTGTATCTGCTGTAAGCTGCAGTTAATAATGTACAGTGGATAGAAAAAGTCTACACACCCCTGTTAAAATGCCAGGTTCTTATAATGTAAAATACTGAGACAAAGATAAATCATGTCAGAACTTTTTCCACCTTTAATGTGAACAATTCAATTGAGGGGGAAAAATTAAAAATAAAACTCCTCAAATAACCTGGTTGCATAGGTGTGCACACCCTTAGACTAATACTTTGTTGAAGCACCTCTTGATTTTTTGTTGACGTGGCAATATTTGCCCACTCTTCTTTGCAAAAGTGCTCCAAATCTGTCAGATTGCGAGGACATGGCCTGTGCACAGCCCTCTTCAGATCACCCCACAGATGTTCAACTGGATTCAGGTCTGGGCTCTGGCTGGGCCATTCCAAAACATTAATCTTCTTCTGGTGAAGCCATGCTTTTGTGGATTTGGATGTGCTTTGTGTTGTCGTGCTGAAAGGTGAACTTCATCTTTCTAACAGATTCCTGAAGGTTTTGTGCCACAACTGCCTGGTATTTGGAACTGTTCATAATTCCCTCCACCCTGACTAAGACCCCGGTTCCAGCTGAGGAAAAACAGCCCCAAAGCATGATGCTGCCACCACCATGCTTCACTGTGGGTATGCTGTTCCTTGCAGTGTTGTTTTTGCGCCAAACATACCTTTTGGAATTATGGCCAGAAAGTTCTACCTTGGATTCATCAGACCATAACACATTTTCCCACATGCTGCTTTTGGGGGACTTGATGATTGTTTTTGCAAACTTCAGCCGTACTTGGATGTTTTTCTTTGTAAGAAAAGGCTTTCGTCTTGCCGCCCTACCCCATAGCCCATTCATATGAAGAATACAGGAGATAGTTGTCACATGTACCACACAGCCAGTACTTGCCAGAAATTCCTGCAGCTCCTTTAATGTTGCTGTAGGCCTCTTGGAAGCCTCCCTGACCACTTTTCTTTTCATCAATTTTGGAGGAACGTCCAGTTCTTGGTAAAGTCACAGTTGTGACATATTTTCTCCACTTGATGATGACTGTCTTCACTGTGTTCCATGGTATATCTAATGCTTTGTACCTGTCTCCTGACTTATGTCTTTCAACAATGAGATCTCCCTGATGCTTTGAAAGCTCTCTCCGGACCATGGCTTTTGCTTGGAGATGCAACTAAGAAAACATCAGGAAAATCCTCCTAGAACAGCTGAACTTTCCATCCATCCATCGTCAACCACTTACCCTGCATACGGGGTCGCGGGGGGGCTGGAGCCAATCCCAGCTGACATCGGGTACACCCTGGACACCACTCACACCTAAGGAATTTAGGGTCGCCAATTAACCTAGACTGCATATCTTTGGACGGTGGGAGGAAACCGGAGTACCCGGAGAGAACCCACGCAGAACACGCAAACTCCACACAGAAAGGCCGGGGCAACCGGGGTTTGAACCCACAACCTTCTTGCTGTGAGGCGACAGTGCTAACCACCGCACGCACCACCACCACTATATTTGTGATTAATCAGTCACTTTAAATGATGGCAGGTGTGTAATGTCTTCTAGTTAACATGAGTTTGAATGTGATTGGTTAGTTCTGAACACAGCCACATCCCCGGTTATAAGAGGGTGTGCACACTTATGAAAAATAAAAACCTTACAATAACCTGGTTGCATGTTTCCCTTTTCCCGTTTATCTTTGTCTCATTATGTTACATCATAAGATCCTGGCATTTTAACAGGGGTGTGGAGACTTTTTCTATCTGTAGATCTGTTCTGGCTCTGTTACTGAAGGATTCTCTGTTGTTTGACCCTTATGGCCCAAAAAAAAAGCTCCTGGGGCGAGTCAACATTTTTAAGGTACTGAGATACTTTTAAAGTGAAACCTTCAATGCTTGTTGTGTCCAACCAATAGAATGAATGAATTAAAATTAAAATTTTGAGTAGCAGAGTCTGGAGAGGAAGATTTATATATCGTGTTCCAGAAAACTTTTAATATATAAAACTTTATTAAAATAATTAAAAGGAAAAGTGTCAAATCTTCACGTGTGAGAAGCTGAACCATGAAATGTTTTTACAGTAAAAATGGTGACTAATTAATATTCTGTCACTCAATTTATAGATTAACTAATAATTTCAGCAGTCGTATTTTATAAACTCTTTGTGTTTGTGTAAAAACCTTTAATTTGTAAAGTAACTAAAGCTGTCTGATAAATGTAGTGAAGTAAAAGTACAATATTTCCCTCTGAGATGTGGAGTGGAAGTAGAAAGTAAAGTAAAAGTACCTGAGTGTTGTACTTGAGTACAGCAGTGTAGTAAATGTAGCTGTTGTGTTAATGTGAATGTTTTGTGAGGAGCTCTCCAGTTTGTCCTGAGGGCCGAACAGACTGACAGTGACAGGAAGCAGCCAGCAGGAGGCAGCAGAGGAGCTTCAGTTTGTTCAACAGATGATAGTTTTAACTTTAAAGCCACTGGAGGAGCAAACTGTGTGCAGTTTCCAGCTGATCCAAGGGAGGTTTAAACAGTTTGTTTAGTGAATCCATCCCATAAAGGAACACTTCATCCTTTTATTTAATAAATTTGTTGTGGGTTCAGAAAATATGTCAAATTCTGACGGGTCCAAAATATAAACACAGCAGCTTCCAGCAGCTTCTAAATCCTGGTGCTGAAGAAAGTTCTGACATGTGGTTTAACCTGACTCCGCGGGCCACATCCGGCCCACAAAAGCTCACCATCCGACCAGCATGAGTTAAAGTATTGCAATACTTTAAGTCGCTGCTAATGCAAACTGAACATTTCCTGCTGGTGAACCTTCACATTAAAAGTATTTAACTGGTGAAACACGAGTTGACTTTTATTTTGAAGTACTCACAGGAAATGCAGTGTGTCAGTGAGATCAGCACTGACTGTTATTGTTCATCTAAAATGAATCTACAAAACAAGAGCGGCCATTTTCACCAGTTTCCTGGCAGCAGTTTGAAATATTGCAGTCAGTCAGACACAGTGAGCTGATACCTGAAGAGCTGCAGGTGACAGGCTGCTCACCATCTCAGGTAACCAACTCCTTTCACTTTCACTGCAGACTCACGTCGTGTGCAGCATAAATTCAGATCATGACTCTCACATAATGATGGAAAAAGACCAGTTACTGGCTGATAAAGTCATCGATGTGGATTTACCATGTTCTCAGGAGTCCGTTCACTACTGATAGAGGCTAATAATATTATATTATATTATATTAACTCTGTTAAAGGAAAAAATATCAAACAATAATATCTTGTGTTAAAAATGAAAATACGGCTGCCACAGCATCTGTTTTGAAAAATTCTGGTCCTTGAGCAAAACTAGTGACTACCTGCCGACCAAATCCAATATTTGTTTTTGGTGATTTCTCCTACACAGCACACTGAGGCTACAGGCTGAACAACCACAACTACAACTACAATAAACACCGTCTCATAATCCGTGCATCAGTGGCGGCGCTAGACCTATTTTACTGAGGGGGCCAGGCTGGGGCCAGTTGTTTTGTCAGAGGGGCCCATTCAATCCAGGACAAAGGAGACAAAATCAGTGTTCAAGCACAAAATGTCTTAAGTATAAAAAGTAATGTTTAGTATGTGTTTTAATAACTAACAGTTATTTGTTTCACTTACTTAATTTCATTAAATTATTCAAAACTATTCATTATTCATTGTATGGACAGAAATAGTGTTTTGAAGATAACTCCCAATAAAAGTCAACATTTAAACAGTAAATATTGCCAAAATATGGACATTCGCCTGATATATTTTGAAAATATTGTATGATAACTGTTGTATTTTAGTTTTATTTTCATTAAATTTACATGTACAATTGCATTCTAGGTGTATTAGAAGATATTTAGTTGCATTAAAAGCTTCCTTATGATAGTTTTGATGGTTTATTGCATTAAAATATAGCTTTTTTTACCAGGCGAGGATGAAAATATATTTTCTCTTTTTTGCATCTCCATTTAGTTTGTAATGGTAACATAAATATATTAATGTACAATGGATTTATATTCCTTAGATTCTGGCCTTTCAAAGGAGACCAGAATTATGCATCTAGTCCAAATGGTTAAGGAGTTATTCCTGATTCATTTTGGGTTTGTTATTTTAGGCATTTTTCCTGGAAAAGGGTGCCTGTCCCCAAAGAGCCAAGCTCCCCCCGGTAGTTCGTATCCCTGCTTTCACTACTATTTAATGAGCACATTATTCTGATAGTCACACTTGTTGCAATATACACACAGAGGTACAGACAGTAAAGGTGATGTTGCTATAGACTGAATGAAAAATGGTACAGATATATATTATAGTGTTAATGGTAATAATTGTAATATTAATAATAATAATAGCAGGAACACGGGGGCAGCAGGTGACCCGCAACCACAGATCCAGACTCCACAGCTCCAGTGCCAGAAAACCTGCAGGAAGTGATAGGAGGAGAGAGTGGACGGTTGGTTATCGTTCCCTCTAGCTGGATGAAGCCATTTTTATGCAGGATCCATGTGCGACGGCAGCTGGGGGCTCTCTGCAGTGCCGCATAGCTTTCTAAATTTATCCATCTCACAGCGTAATTGTAGCAAAATGGCTACATATTGTCATGGGAATTGTATATTTCATGGTGCAGAGTTGAACAAGTAAATGGACAACAACAAACAAGTGCAAAAAAGGATTCAACTGTAGGTCAGACGTCTACACCTGGGACAGAATCAGACATCTGGCCCCGAGCAGAGGACAAACAAAAGTGGCCTTAAAAACTCCACTTAACATGGGAATGGAGAAGCATAGGACTTAACAAATTTCTGCTACCTCACATATAATAATATGAAAAAATAAGACAGACAATGTCTGATATTTTCACAGCACTAGGTCCACATGCTTGCCGTAGACCGGCACCTGCAGTTTATTTAGGGCCGTATGAATCGCCCAGGGCAAAAAAGACAACTGGCAGCCTGTGAAAGTGCATCAAAAGTCACAGTACGCCAAAGAGGAAATGTACAAATAAATGATTTACAACAAAACAGTTGTCTTTGGTTTATTTATTAACATGAGACATAGACAAAGGATAAATTCAGCTGGGTCAGAGGTCAGCATAGAGCTTCTGGCCCCGAGGAGAGGAGTGCATTAACACTTGAATACAGTGTCACACGTTTCATTAATAGAGGAGACTTTCTCAGCACTGAGAGAAAATTCTATCTGCAAGCTACAGAGACCAAGAAAACGATTCCAGAGAAACCCCTCTGACCGAAACAACAGCATGGTACAGTGAATAGTATAATAATTCAGAGGATGAGTATAAGTACACAATAGTGGATATATAGAGATATGATTATAGACACGCATAAAAGCACAACACATTTTCTGCCATTGTACTGTGTAACTGTGAGTATCGGCCCACTCACGGCACTAGCTTAAATCAAATGAATTATTTGTTATTTAAGATTTCATTTGTTTAAAGGTTAGATATCCCATAGGGCACATGGCACGCCACTGTCCCCACTTCTGCTGCCCCATTCACATGTCTCATCTGGTCATCAAGGAAAATGTGTGGCCTGATCTTCTCCAGCGTGGGGCCCTTGGGTTCCCCGTCCAAAAACACAGCCCTATCGATCTCCAGATCCCATGAACGCACAGTTTTCAGGGCTCTGTAACCAGCACTGCCTGCGTCGCGAGCTGTCACCAAGTAGGTCTTGATGGGGCAGTTCTTGCGACGGCCTTTATCATAAAACTTCTTCTGCAGCTTTCCGAACGCCTCCAGGAAACCTTTCAGTGGTCCCTGCAGAAAGACAAATGCAGACAGAGTAAGCCCACAGTCTCTTATATGTGGCTCATTACACATTACAAATTCAAGTATGTAATTATTAGAATCTGGGCCTCCGTGCTCTTTATGCAGAGTTTACTTTATTGACCACCATTCCTACTAATATTTTAATTACCAAGATAGTTCCGGAGATCTGGAAATGAGGTGACATGAAAAAAAATCAGACCGGTTCAAAACTAATTTATTTCAAAGAGAAAAGCTAAAAATATGAACCATGTTTACAGACCAAATCCCTTGTTCATCTTTGACCTCCTATACTTTAATGTAGCTACACACGTGCCCTCCGTTTTCCTGCTCAGTTTGGGGTTGCTGCTTACGTTTCAGGTGTGTTCGCTTTCAGTTTTAGCTGCCATTGAAGTTCTTTTGATGATCTGACGTGTTAACAGTCAATCTGATTGTTTCACCACTTGTTTCTTGTTCTGTCTGATGTTTTTGTAAAGATGTCCACGTTTCCCATCTCATAAATTACTTGCTCAACAATTTTATTTAAGTGATAGAAATGACGGTCAAACGTACAAAAATAAGAGTTGGAGTGGGTAAGTTGTAGTAAACCTGAACTATCCTTTCACTGAAGGTACAAAATGCCCTACATTTTAAACAGCAGTGTGATGCTAATAACTGTCACTGTGTATACTGTACAGGGTTCAGAGGCTGGTTCTCGTGTGTCTTCTCGTGCTCTAAGTACTGGGCCAGTCCTCCTTCCTTGAAAATGCGCTCAGACTCATCAGAGAAGAGGACCCCGTCACCGTCAAAGACAACACGCAGCTCAGTCTGAGACACCTCTGTGATCTCCTTTGGGGGGACCATGGTGGCTGCTGCTATACCTGAACGTATAATTCAAAATCAGGTTTGTATCAATACAATATATACATTTGCCTTCTTAGTGTTACAGCTTCTCAGTTATATGTAGCTTCTCTCTCTTTGTACTGACCTGCCTCCAGAACTTGTCGAACCCTGACTGGATCATCAGACAGGTATAGGTTAATGTGGCAGGCCTTCAAGTCGCTTATGGGACTATTTTCTCCTTTCAAACGGTAGCCTTCAATGTACAACTCTGCAGAGAGGAGGAATCAAAGGTTTAGTGAACAGCTGATGTTTGGTTTCATTTTATAATACATCACTCATAGTTCTGTTGTCTGTGTATTTCTGTTTATATGACGAAGAAAGATAAATGCTGGTGAAGTTAAATGTCCTTCTTCCTCTCCATAGTGTTACAGGGGTGACCGTCGTGCCCGGGTACTACGGCGACTTTCCTATCGTAGCTTCCCCACAACACTTTTGAATGTCTATTCATCAATAAATCATTTCACCATATCTGTTGATAGAGGTCCTTGCTAGTGAAACACCAGATAAAAGGATATTGCCACATTCATTTTTAATGTCAATGTATCTTAGTAACTCACGGTGATGCTTGATGGTATTGATGAGTCTTTGGTCATCGTGTGCCTGGTTAGTCATGAGCACAACATCAAATAGCTCCTCGCTGTCGGGGTAAAGCTCCCTCAGCTGAGTGTTCACAGCTTCCAGAGCCTGGCAACGCGACCAGACACAGTTATTTAAAACAATATATCATTGCAGCGTACGCGAGTGTTGGGTTGTTGTTTTATGCTTACTACTCATTACCGCCTCCAGAGACAAAGCTAACACTGACACCAAGGAATCACTCTGCAGTGGGGTAAATTTTGCGTGTATGTGCTTGTTTCTTCACCGTCTCTCACCTTGACAAAGGAGAAGGCAGGTCCGGGGCTGAAAGGCTGCTGCTCCATGTTGAAGAGGAGTCGTGACGACACGGCGATAGTGATAGCATTCTCTGGCCTGGGCTGGAGGATGAGAGTTTAAAAATGTTTATTTACATCCAGTTGGGCTTTTTCTTTCACAAGCACAGTTGCTTTATGTGAATGCGAGGCGCTGATATTACTTTTTAAGTCACAGCTGCTTGTTGAAATAAATGATTTAAATAAGGCTTCACTGACAGACAACAGTGGGAACATAAGAGTGAGTTAGCTCATGTGACAGAATTGAAGTGACAGCGTGATATGAAGTACATTCCACTTGTCATTAATTTTGAAATGGTTACGAGCGGGCTGAGCTTGAAATCCATATTACTGTCATTTTTGCAATATTGAAGTACAACATAAATCCACAAGATATTTCAACCTGGAACCTGGAGAAAATATGTACAGGATGAAAAATGACTTCCACTGGTTAAAGGTACAGAAGCCCTTAGACGCCACACATTCATAAATTTATTTACTCCATTTTCCTGAGATAATGAGTTAATTTAATTAGTTTTAGAGATATGTATGTCATTATCTTGAAATAAATGTTTTTCCAAGATAACGGGAGAATTTCCTTGAGATCAGCTGATTTAGTTTTTATCATTTCGCCTCACTAAACAGTTAAAGCCTCACAATACCTGTGCAATACCTACAAGACTTCCCAGAGGTCACAATGAATGACACATCTTAGGGGGCTTCAATTCATTGTGCATCGTGCAGCTGGAGAGCCTAGGCACGAACGAAGCCTAACTGTCACACACCTAATATCTCAAAGTAATGTAGCTTTACATAACTCAGGGACCTCGCCCTAAAGGCCAGCTACCTGTCTTCGCCACCAGCAGCCCTAACCGGCATGTGAATGGTGTTGTGACGAGTTCTGCATGCACCTCGCGGGACGTAACACTCATTTATGCTGACAAAAAAAGGTGGAAGCAAATCTTATCTTATATAAATAAATCTGTTCTGCCGCATAATGCATCCACCTCTTAAGGTCCTTTTCAGATACTTTGCACTCTGATGAAATGCGGCTTTCACAATATATTTTTGCTGAATCTCAAGGATGCTACTTCTGCCAAGTGTCATAAAATACTGAACGTTCATAAAATATATCCTTCTAATCATTTATCGCCATTGATGATCCCACAAAGAACAGTGTATCATTTTTAAATAGCACTTGGAGCTGCATGCAGAACATCAGCAGCCACCTCCAGCAATGCCTCCAAGCGCGCTTCCCAGAACTGCGTAACCACCTCAACTCGTTCCCTTCCCATCCTCATGAGGCACAGCCAGTGATTTTTATAGGGTCCACAGATCCTTCCTCTCCCTGACCACAGACAGAAGTCAATTTCAATGGCTGGAATTGGCCAGTGTTATCTCGAGAATTGCATGCACCTCCAATTACTGCTATAATTAAATGCTATAATATTCTTTGTGGTGATAAACGATTTGAGGTATATATTTTATGAACGTTTAGAATATTTTAATACACTTAGTAGAAGTAGCATTCCTTGAGACGCAGCAAAAATATGTGGTGATAACTGCGTTCGATCAATGTGCACAGCAAAGTGTTTGAAAAGGACTTTAAGAGGTGGATGCAGAATTCGGTAGAACAGATGTTGTAGACTACCTGCCGAGATTTGCATCCACCTCTTTTTTCTCAGCATGAGCATTACCACCCACGAGGTGCATGCAATTCTCGGCAGGCATGCAAAATTCAGCACAACCTGTGACAGCACACAGACTGCAAGGAAGCGAAGGCATTGTGGGTGTGGCCATGCGGTCGATCCAAACCCATGATTGGTGGGTCAAACCCCCCAATAGAAACTCTTGTCTTGACCATTTTTGACTTGCAAAACTGTTTGACTTGCAAATCTTACTGACCTGCAAAACTTTCTGACTTGCAACAAAGGCCTGTTTGTTTTTCATTACAAATTAGATTTTTGATGTCAGTGCGATACATTGTGGTAAGACATGAACTCCCCTGGAAACATGATTTGTGATATTTTGGAGGGTCTGCAATACAATGTGGGGACAGTATTTCTTTTTATCTGTATCATCATGAATAGTCAGGAGAGGGAACGATCACTGACGTCTGCAGCGCCGGGCCGCCCCTCAGCCTCCTCTCTCAGGCCGTGCACGCTCCAGCATCTCGTTTCCTCTCCGGTAGACCGACTATGCGTGTAGTTTCTAAATTATTTTAATTATTTCATATTTTTAAGTATGGGTCTTGTTTGTTTGTACTGTACATCACTTTTTAACTTGGTTATGTGTAAGTGCTGTACAAATAAAGTTATTATTATTATTGCTCACACTTTGGCATCCGACTCAAGACGTTTACTTTTCTTTTGAGGACACATCATTTGAGGTCGGTAACGTTTGAACGGCTTTGAGTGAATTGATTGTCCATTGTCACTCGTTTGTGAGAACACAAATAGGCTGGCCGCACCTACATTTGAAGTGAACACGCACTAAAGCCTTTATGGTAAATGCGCTGAAGCGGACCAAAGCAAGCTGACAGGCAGGGTGAGCAACTCTATTCTGATATTTTCTCACTTTACAAACACAAGTATCGCAGTACGAGTCTCACCTGAAGAGAGGCTATGAAGTCTTAATTGACCGATACAAGCACCACATATGATATAATTAATCACATGTTGGAATGGAAATAAAATGTATTGCATTATATTCACAGATAGTATAACAAATATTACATGTGTCCATTAGAAATAAAAATAAATAAAAATAAAAATAAACAATAACTTTACTGTTCTTTATTCTTTGATTCAAGGTGGCAGGCTGTAAAGGCAAAATCATATTAAAGTTTAAATTGTACTTAATTTTTCATTGGTAATATGTGCAATAAGCGTTCTCTCTGCTTTCAAAAACTCTGGACTCAGGAACTGTAGCTGTAAATGGATGCTGCATAAGGAAGTCAGGGATACTCACTCTCTCTTTGGCAGGAGTTCCCATTTTAAGTTCAGTCCTGGTGCACTGATGAGATCAATCTGACTGCAGCTCTGCTTAATATTAAGGAATAGTATTGTCAAGAAAAACATACACTCACAAATTATTTCACTTGCATCTATAAAGAGGGCTTTAACTATTGATGAAATACAAAAACATGTTATTCATGCAGAGCTGTCCTGAGCAGATACATCTGATAATTAATAATCTTCTGATTATTTTGAAGGAACATTATTGCAAAGAAAAATGTATACTTACAAATTTTCACGTCAGCTTTGGGAGTGTCTTCCTTCTGTGTCTGAGATGCGACTCAACTGAGCTCAAAAGACAAGTGCAAGTGATAACCTGTTTGCATCTGTGGGCGAGGCTCCACCACATCATGTGTGAATATTTTTTGAAAAACTGAAACTTACGAACAACATTAATGTAAATAGAAACAGAAACATTAGATTACTCCTTCTAGTTAACATGATTTATGACTATTTAACTTTTGGATACATATTGAAGTAAATAGGGAGAAAAAAATAATGCGTTTGATTATAGCAACGCCGTTGTAACCATGGTTGTAACCATGGTTGTAATGTTTACAGGCAGGGGGTGCCGCACGAGAAGGTTTTCGACTCCATCTTCTGTTGTCTGCCTTGCTATCTTGTTTCTTGGACTCTACTACCAGCCACTCTGTCAGTAAGTGTGCTCGCCTTTTGTTTGTTTTCCCTCAATAAACCCCCGTTGAACTGTACCTCCTCTGCCTTGCGTCCTGCGTTTGGGCCCTCCAACCTGCCTTACCACCACTTACCGTAACACAGCCATTGTCCAGAGAAAATGCAAAAGGATGGAATCTGATGGTGGTCAGAATGATTCTTCCTCTTCACAGCAGGAGAAAGAAACCAAACACTTTGTTAACATCTTCATCATCAAAGGAAGTGACCAGTGAGTCTTTTAACAATTTTTTTTTTTTACAATAATAAAGTATTCCTCATCCATAATAACCTTTTGTCTTCATCACTTTTACCACTCCTTACACATGAAACATACTATTTCTTTCTCCCTATTTACTTCAGCAAGTATCCAAAAGTTCATCATGTTGACTTGAAGGAGTAATCTAATGTTGCTGTTTCTATTTACATTAATGTTGTTCATAAGTTTCAGATTTTCAGAAGTTACTCACACATTATGTGGTGCAGCCTAGCCCACAAAAGCAAACAGGTTTTCACTTGCAAACATTGTCCATTGAGCTCAGATGACTCCCATTTTAGAAACAGAAGGCAGACACTCCAAAAGTTGACATGGAAATTTCTGAGCATACATTTTCTTTGCAATACTCTTACTTCAAAATAATCAGAAGATTTATTGTCATCAAATATATCTGTTCAGGACAGCTCTGCGTGAATAACTTGTTCTCTTTATAGATGCAAGTGAAATCATTTGTGGGTGTACATTTTTCACAAAGCCATGCGTTGAATACACAGCTGGCCTTTCACAGTGCAGTGTAGGACTCGTTCTGAGGTCCGACACTTTCGTGGCTGCGCTCCATTGACTCTAATGCAAAAAGTCATTTTCTAGCTATTTTTGGCTGTATTTTTCCAAGACCTGGTCAAAAGCTGTTCCCGGGGCACTTAACTAATAGTTACAGTTGTTACCCAGCGAGGTTGACAGGAGAAGTGCGATTTATTCTCTTTCCAAAACATAAAATAAATACAGAAAAATGTCGGCTGTGGATTGTTCCTAATGTGATGTTAATTAGCTAACGCTAGCTAACTTACCACTGAATCTAACTTAATAAAGCCCTACTGTTCTGCTTTTTAATGATTGTAATAATGAGAAGAGGCCTACCCGGCTTCAGTTCAGCTTTTAACAATCTGCAGCCTCACATGCTCATCCAGAAACTGAAACGCATTACTGTCAACTCTTTTATTCTCAACTGATATTTCACTTTTTTAACAAACCGTACTCAACAGGTGAGTGAATAATGCTCTCACGGAGCCAGGCCAATCAGCACGGGTGCCCCTCAGGGCTGTGTCAGCTCTCCAGTCCTCTTTACACTGTATACTAAAGACCGCACTAGACTCCACGCTGACAATTATATTATCAAATTCTCAGATGATACAGCAATCCTCGGCCTTATGCGCAAAGATAGAAGCCCAGCAGCACATCATACGTAAATTGAGGAATTTGTCCAGCGGTGTGACGACAACTATCTTGTTCTAAATGTGACCAAGACTGAGGAGATGGTGTTTGACCCCAAGGCCACAGGTGACACCAGGCCTGTAGTGATCAACAACTTGCACATTACTCAGGTTAAAGTACCTTGGTGTACATATCGATAATGCACTTAGCTGGAAGGACCACGTGAATACTCTCTGCTCCAGACTTCAACAGAGGATGTGTATAGAGTCGAGCAGAGATGTTATGTTGATGTTGTTTATCATCAATACTAGAGTAGTATTCTAAGATACGGTATGTTCAATCAAAACTGGCATTGGAAGAAGGAGTCAATGTGCTACTTTATACGTCTAGTGTATATGACAGCATGAGTTGTGCCGCATGAGAATATGTGTTGAGAGATGCTTTATGTCTGTATTTTGTGTTGTCTTGTAAAGAACGGACACAGTCCAAAACAAATTTCCCTTCGGGGACAATAAAGTGTATCTTAATCTATCTTTACGGAACAGTGTTGATCGTTCATATCGTTGTCTTGTCTCAATCGTCGGGGGATGCGGTGATTCACTTGTGCTGTGTGATCGGTAGGCTTTAACGTTAGCTTCTATCTTTCATTTTTTTCATGTCCGTTTGAGTCAGTCTGAGTCAGTTTGACAGCCTGAATACAACCTTCAAATGTATAATGAAACTTCAAAACTGTCTGCTTCTCTCTGAGATCGCTCCTGTTTTTAAGGGTGCAGCAGGAGTACAATTACTCTGTTATGTGATTTTGATCAAAACATACAAGGTTGGTTTCAGTGATTATCAGAGACACACACCAGTTGTTTGTGATTGCTCAGCCAGCCTTCATTTACAGGAAATGTTTTGGGACTCGTTTTCTGTCATGTAGGTATGAAGTTGAAATTTCACCAGGATTGTCTACCATTTTATTTTACACACAAGATGTTATGCCACAAACTAATCTGAAACATGTATGACATATATATATATATATTCTCTAGCATTAAATGTCTTCTCTGTTTCTCTGGGTCAGACTCTCTAACAGCCCTCTGGTGTATGAGCTCTGCCCTTCAGCTGATTCACTCTGTTATTCTTACTTTTAATAAATATCACAAACACCTGTTTGTTGTAACTTTGTTGCTTCTAAATTTCTTAAGATTTTGGCGGTTCTGCTGTCATTATTGGAGAGATTAAGCAATTTGTCTGATGCATTTTCTGAAGTTATTTGGGCCATAGGTCACTCTGTGTTGCATGCTGGGACCTAGTTCCATCTGTTTAAACCATATTAAAATGTTTTGGGATACGTATTTGGTATATATTATACATTTGATATACATATAGGTGAAGATGTACTTAAGTTTAGACGTTCTGCAGAATGTGTCTTTGTATTTACTTCTATTTTGGACTAAATCAGGTCTGTCGGTCATTGTCGTCATTTGGTATACAAAGAGTGTTGTGGAAACTTGTGTTCAGTTTGTAGTTTTTGTCTCATTTTTTGTAAGATTTCGGCCCAAGATGGACGTCCATTTTAGTCCAAATTTATCCAAATCTGAAACTACACTAACATTTCATATACCCATTCACAGGTTAACAACACATCCCAAAGTTAGGCAGTATTGTGCTTAATAAAAAAAATTGCTCTTGTCTAATAGACAATGCAACTGTTGTTTTTTATTGGATCGTATTAATACGAAAATCTTCATCCAAAACTAAATAACCTACATTAAACGACAGAATAATAGAACATACACAGGGGATCACGTAACAAGCAAGGCATTGAAGAAAAAAAGTCTTTATACATTTGAACTGTTTTAAATTCTTCAGACTATATCATGCTTCAAATATTTAACTTTTGATTTCTTTTGAAATGTATTTGTGAATGTTCAAAGGGTCACGCGGATTAGGGAGCTCGATTTGGCTGTGAGAGTGACTCCGACCAGATTTCACTCCGTGTCGGAGTGGAAGTGGCGAGGGTCTAGTTTTGGAAAGGCCATTTTTGCTAAATGCATATTTGCTGGAAAATGAGCCTCGCAGTAGAACACTGCCATCTCCTGGACAAATGTCTGCACCAGTCAATTCAAAACATTTATTTGTCATTGTCTTACACTTACAAACTAATGAAGACTCACATGTGGCACAACTTATATAGACCAAAATATGCAGTCCAAAACCTGAACATGTGTCTGGACTGAATTACAGAAAAGAAATGGAGAAGATGAAGTTGAGCTCAAAAACAAACAAACAATCAATCAAGTGTTAAGTAGTCAGAGGTCTGATGTAAACTGAAGAGAACAAATAATGATTAACACACTTTTGTTTTAAATTGTTTAATGATTTTTAATATGGTTGTTGCTCTGTCATCTGTCGTTTGTAAGGTTTTTAAAAGAGTTTTAAATTCATGTTAAAAGGAAGTCGTTAACAAAATGGTGAAACAAGAGATGGATGCCTTTTTTTTAACTTTCAGGTACAGAAATCACAGAGAGATCAGAAACAATCCAGCACTGGTCCACCTCTGTTACTCTGACATGTACAGTCACTAACACCCTGTTGGCTTCAGTGGACTATGTCTAGTGTCTTTACTGGAACCTGCGTGGACCTGGATCTAGTCTCAGAGTCCTGTTTCTGTGTTTTAAGTGAAGTTTTATAAACTAAATTCTGGAACTAAGGCCACGCCTCAAACTCATCCAATTTCCGCACACCTAGTACTTAAAGCACACCAACTCCGTTCACCTCCCCTCGTCTCAGCTTTCTCATCCCTCCCACCCAAATCCCTTTCTTTTCTCTCTCTCTCTCTCTCTCCCTCTGCTCCCTTCCCTCTCTTTGTCTGCATACAGAAGATTTCACTCGATCCGTTCTTTTCATACAATCTATCTAGGCTCCATTGCAAGCAATAAACCATTGTTAACCTTCTACGTTCGTAGGCGTGGTCTTCGTTAGTGAAAGTTTTATTGTGTCCCCTGCCAGCATTTGTCCAATAATCTGTCTTAAATCTATCTAAAACAGTCCCCTCCAAAAGTATTGGAATGGTAAAGCAAATCCCTTTGTTTTTCTTGTTCACTGAAGACATTTGGGTTTAAGATCAAAAGATGAGTATGAGAGAAGAGTTCAGAATTTCAGCTTTCATTTCTTGGTATTCACATCTAGTTGTGTTAAACAACTTAGGACACACCGCCGTTTGTATTAGACCACAGCGTTCTTAGGTGAGCAAAAGTAAAGGAACAAATAATCTTAAAGTAAGTAACACTTTTAATTTGGTGGAATAACCCTTGCTTGCAATAACTGCCTCAAGCCTGTGACCCATCGACATCACCAAACTGTTGCATTCTTAATTTGTGATGCTATTCCAGGCTTTTACCACAGCTTCTTTCAGTTCTTGTTTGTTTTTGGGGTGTTTCTCCCTTCAGTCTCCTCTTAAGGAGGTGAAATGCAGCTCCATTGGGTTGAGGTCAGGTGATTGACTTGGCTAGTCTAAAACCCTTCCACTTTTTCCCCTGATGAAGTCCTTTGTTTTGTTGGCAGTGTGCTTTGGTTCGTTGTCCTGCTGCATGATAAACTTCCTCCCCATTAGTTTCAATGCGTTTCTCTGTAAATTGGCAGACAAAATGTTTCTGTCCACTTCTGAATTCATTCTGCTGCTACCATCATCAGTTCAATCATCAATAAATATTAATGAGCCTGTTCCAGAAGCAGCCGTGCAGCCCAATCCATGACATTACCTCCACCATGCTTCAGAATCAGAATCAGAAATACTTTATTGATGATGATAAGAATAATAATACATTTCATTTGTAATGCACTTTATATTTACGCAAATCCCAAAGTGCTACATGATAAAACAGGTAAGTGCTAAAAAAAAAACAATGGAGAGCATGAAAATTAAAATAATAAAATAAAATAACTTGGAAGGAAAAGGGCAAGAGTTCAATCAAAAGCTCTCCTAAAAAGGTGGGTTTAAGGCCTCGTTTAAAAGCATCCACAGTCTGTGGTGTCCTCAGGTGGTCAGGGAGAGCGTTCCACAGACTGGGAGCAGCTGAGCAGAAAGCCCGATCTCCCATTGTACGGAGCTTGGTCCTGGGAGGTTTCAGGAGATATGCTGAGGCAGGTCGGAGGGTACGTGTTGAGGTCTGTGGGGTGAAGAGTTCCTTGAGGTAGGGGGGGGCTTCACCATGGATGCACTGGTGGGTAAGGAGGGAGACCTTGTACTCAATCCTGAGTGAGACAGGAAGCCAGTGGAGTGATTGAGGATGGGTGTGATGTGGTCATATTTGCGTACCCTCAACAGGATCCTAGCAGCGCTGTTCTGGATGTACTGCAACTTCTGAAGGCTTTTCTCAGGGATCCCGGTGAGGAATCCCGCATCTGCAGGGGTGAGTGTCAGACGGAGTTTGGCGATGTTCCTGAGGTGGAAGAAGGAGGTCTTGCAGATCTGTTTGATGTGAGCCTCAAAGGTCAGATGAGAGTCCATTTTAACACCCAGGTTAGTGGCTGATGTTGAAAGAGGAATATTTTGGCCAGAGAAGGTGATGCTGGTAATGTCAGATGACCGAACCTGGTTTGGAGTGCCGACCAAGCTGCAGAAAGTTTTGCTTCATCCACGCCAGACAGGTGGTCAGAGTGGATGATGGCAGGGCATCAGAGGGGGTTGGGTTTGTCCTGAGGTAGAGTTGAGTGTCATCAGCATAGCAGTGGAATGAAATTCCATGCCGGCTGATGACATGGCCAAGGGGGAGCATGTAGAGAATAAACAGGGTGGGGCCAAGCACTGAGCCTTGAGGGACACCACAGGTGACATTGTGTGTCAGGGATTTAGCTTCTCCCAGGGCGACGTGCTCAGTTCTCCCGGTGAGGTAGGATGAGAACCACTCATGGACAGAGTCAGAAACACCGATAGTGGAATTTAGACGGTGGAGGAGGATGTTGTAGTCCACAGTGTTGAATGCTGCAGTCAAGTCCAGGATGATGAGAAGATGGGGAGCCAGTCTGCATTCATCAGCAGGTCATTTGTGACCCTTACCAGGGCTGTTTCTGTGCTGTGGCCAGAGCGGAAACCAGACTGATATTTTTCAAACAGGTTGTTTTGTTTTAGATGGTCCTGAAGCTGTGCAGCAACTACTTTTTCCAGCATCTTGTAAAGGAATGGAAGGCTGGAGATGGGCCTGTAGTTGGCAAAGACTTCTGGGTCTAAGGTGGGTTTTTTGAGAAATGGACTGACAGCGGTTTTCAGTGTTGATGGAACATGGCCAGCCTGGAGGGAGTGGTTAATGACCTTTGTGATGAGGGGACTTATGGCATGGAGGTTGGATTTTACCATGGCTGTGGGGAAGGGGTCCATGGCACAGGTGGATGGTTTCATCTTTTTGA
>NW_024041150.1:53674237-53751237 GCF_014851395.1 Micropterus salmoides
TATTCCTGATGACAAGTACTTTGACTTCCTTCGGTGATCCATTTAGTTTAATGAAGATTTTGCAGTTTGTAGTCCAAGTGTTTTGAATTTTCCTCTGTTTCTTCGAGTAGCGTACTTTTCTGGCTGTGTCTGCGTTGTGTTTTGTGAGGTTCTCGTTGATGAAGACATTTGAGCCTTTCAGTTTTCTACCCTGTTTTAACAATGCGGCCTTATGTTTTCAGTTAACAAAGCTCATAATGACCGCTGATTGATCGCTTGGGTTTTTCCTTGGCAGAGGGTTACAGTTACAGTCCAACTGAATCCCTTTGGCTTGTAAGAAGGCAGCCACCTGTTGCTCCGTCACCTCCATCTCACCGGGTTCTCCCCCGTTGTCAGCGCCCACCGCCCGAGAGTACGACCGGGGTTTAAAATCACATCATTCATTCTTGATTACTGTTCTAAGTCCGCCACTCTGCTCTCAAGTTACCCGATTCCTCTGTTAGGAAGTGGAGCGATTTTTTGGATCTCATCGAAGTCTGCTGATTTTTCTTTGGTCCCATCGTGAGGTTAGACAGGAAATTCAAGTGCTTAATTTTCACTTCTGTGCAGCTACATATGCCAGCTACATAGCAGCCAAAAGACTGCTATGTAGCTCGGACAGTCAAACACTCGCTGCGCACCTCCTGATTCAGAGTTACGCTGCTCTCATAACACCATCTGTCACGTAGATGTTCAGAATGAGGAGAGGAAGTTAGCAAAGTATTGAGTGCTGTCGTGCTCGCACAGTGGAGTGAAAACATTTATAGCCGCATAGTTTAATGATTGTGGGAAATTTTAGTAGCGGCGGTCGTGATTCAGTTGAATGCATATGGAGGAAACGCTGCCTTTCCTCTGCTGCTCTGTTGTTGCTGCTGCAGTGGTCTGAGTAACTGGGACTGTACAGCTGTTGTATCACATATTGGACGGGTTATTGACGTTTTTCAGTGTTTTGAACAGTCAGTCCTCTCTTTGAGCTAATTTACAGGTTGGAGAGGTCCCTGTGAATTAACATGCAGGATAACGACGTACAGACTACATCCTTCAGTACTCATACTACTACACTGTTCAGTCTGCCAGAGAAGGATTTATTCTGTCCCAGATGCAGTGTGCCAGAAGAAGCAGGGTGTCCTCCTCCGTCCGGCCACATTTACTGCGCTCACGTGAGCTGCCGAATGCAAAACCGTGGTGAAGCCAGCCGGCCTTTGTTAGCAGTGTTATTATGGTAAGGACAGGCTGCGATTGAGCTGAAGGTCCTGAAAGATACATACTCGTTTTTTGTGATGTGATTAGAGGAACACAAACACATAACTTGGTAAATAATACATTATTATTATTTGATATTTTTACAAATACAAAATCTAACTTTGTTATTTTGCTGAAAATAATTTATGTAAACTTTGACCTTTCATCAAAGTAATTCCTCATTTCACTGTTGTCATGGCTCATGAGTTCTTCTACCACTGGCACAAATATCATAACATTTTCCTGGACCAACTAGGGACAGAGATTGTTTATTTTTATTGATATCGTTATTGAGACTGCTTAACGATCCGAGTCTTTATTGATACCACTATTGATACTTCTATTATTTGGTGACGGTTATTTGGTAAGAAGAAACCCAGTGAGCATGAGGTAGGCCTGCACTGCATGAGGGAAATACTCATTGTGCGATAACATTGTTATATATTGAGATGACATCTGACTTGCAATTAGGGCTGGACAATAAAATAATCACAATAATTATTTTTTATTTTAAGACTACAGACCAGTCTATGCTCCAGACTGACAGCTTTCAATTCAACTTGTTACATTTGGCTAATTGTCAAGCTAACATTAGCTGTTCTTGTATAAAACATACAGAATGACAGACTGAGGACAGAGCAGCTAAAATGAACCCTTTCTACATGTTTACCCTACAAACGGGTGTATTGATAAAGTAATATATTTTTACTCGTGAAGGTTTTATTGGAAGGGCGGCACGGTGGTGCAGTGGTTAGCACTGTCACCTCACAGCAAGAAGGTCGTGTGGTCAAACCCCGGTTGCCCCGGCCTTTCTGTGTGGAGTTTGCATGTTCTCCCCGTGTCCGCATGGGTTCTCTCCGGGTGCTCCGTCTTCCTCCCACCGTCCAAAGACATGCAGGCTAGGTTTATTGGTAACTCTAAAATTGTCCTTAGGTGTGACTGTTTGTTTGTCTATGTGTGGCGTCCTGTCCAGTGTGTATCCCGCCCTTCACCCAATGTCAGCTGGGATAGGCTCCAGCCCCCCCGCGACCCTGTACGCAGGATAAGTGGTTGACGATTGATGGAAGGTTTTATTGTACATACTTACTGTAATGAGGGTAGGATTTTTGGGTTTTGAGAATTTTTGGAACCTTCCCTTTTAGAACCTAGTACAACCATGAGATCCAGGATCTACACTCTAAAAATCTAAAAACAGTAAAAAATGTTACCTCTGGCAACTTTAACATTTAACTAAAATCATGAGTGACTGTTGAGTTGAAGGCTAGCCAAAGTAAGCCGCAATCCTCAGCTAAAAATGTGCACACATGAGTTGGTTCTCCTGGTTGGGCCGTGAGTTTGTGTTGTAACGTCACAGTCATGATTTCCAAAAAAAGTTGAAGTCAAGGGCAACTGGACTTAGATACTTGGAGACGTTTCGTCCCTCATCCTAGAGACTTCTTCAGTTCTGACTGACTGGTAGGTAAACTGAGCTATTTAAGCTCAGTGAAGTTGTTTGCCAGGATCGTCAATACCGCTGGTTTGTTAGTGCTTCTGGCTGTGGTAACGACAGTCGTTATGGTTGTCGGTCAAGTCTGAATGACCGTCGTTGGCACCTTCACCACAGGCCAATAGGTTACGTTTGTTAAGTTTCCTGGGAAGTGCTGAAAGGACAGCATTGTAAATGGAGGATCTGGAAGGATCTGACTCTCTTTTTTTAATAGAAATACAGGTGCTGGTCATATAATTAGAATATCATTAAAAAGTTGATTTATTTCAGTAATTCCATTCAAAAAGTTAAACTTGTATAATGTATACATTCATTCAACACAGACTGATATATTTCAAGTGTTCATTCCTTTTAATTTTGATGATTATAACTGACAACTAATGAAAATCCCGAAATCAGAGTCTCAGAAAATTAGAATATTGTGAAAAGGTTCAACATTGAAGACACCTGGTGCCACACTCTAATCAGCTAATTAACTCAAAACACCTGCAAAGGCCTTTAAATGGTCTCTCAGTCTAGTTCTGTAGGCTACACAATCATGGGGAAGACTGCTGACTTGACAGCTGTCCAAAAGACGACCACTGACACCTTGCACAAGGAGGGCAAGACACAAAAGGTCATTGCTAAAGAGGCTGGCTGTTCACAGAGCTCTGTGTCCAAGCACATTAATAGAGAGGCAAAGGGAAGGAAAAGATGTGGTAGAAAAAAGTGTACAAGCAATATGGATAACCGCACCCTGGAGAGGATTGTGAAACAAAACCCATTCAAAAATGTGGGGGAGATTCACAAAGAGTGGACTGCAGCTGGAGTCAGAGCTTCAAGAACCACCACGCACAGACGTATGCAAGACATGGGTTTCAGCTGTCGCATTCCTTGTGTCCTAGTCCAAACTTATGTTCTCTGATGAAAGTAAATTTTGCATTTCCTTTGGAAATCAAGGTCCCAGAGTCTGGAGGAAGAGAGGAGAGGCGCAGAATCCACGTTGCTTGAAGTCCAGTGTAAAGTTTCCACAGTCAGTGATGGTTTGGGGTGCCATGTCATCTGCTGCGGCCTTATGTTTTCAGTTAACAAAGCTCATAATGACCGCTGATTGATCGCTTGGGTTTTTCCTTGGCAGAGGGTTACAGTTACAGTCCAACTGAATCCCTTTGGCTTGTAAGAAGGCAGCCACCTGTTGCTCCGTCACCTCCATCTCACCGGGTTCTCCCCCGTTGTCAGCGCCCACCGCCCGAGAGTACGACCGGGGTTTAAAATCACATCATTCATTCTTGATTACTGTTCTAAGTCCGCCACTCTGCTCTCAAGTTACCCGATTCCTCTGTTAGGAAGTGGAGCGATTTTTTGGATCTCATCGAAGTCTGCTGATTTTTCTTTGGTCCCATCGTGAGGTTAGACAGGAAATTCAAGTGCTTAATTTTCACTTCTGTGCAGCTACATATGCCAGCTACATAGCAGCCAAAAGACTGCTATGTAGCTCGGACAGTCAAACACTCGCTGCGCACCTCCTGATTCAGAGTTACGCTGCTCTCATAACACCATCTGTCACGTAGATGTTCAGAATGAGGAGAGGAAGTTAGCAAAGTATTGAGTGCTGTCGTGCTCGCACAGTGGAGTGAAAACATTTATAGCCGCATAGTTTAATGATTGTGGGAAATTTTAGTAGCGGCGGTCGTGATTCAGTTGAATGCATATGGAGGAAACGCTGCCTTTCCTCTGCTGCTCTGTTGTTGCTGCTGCAGTGGTCTGAGTAACTGGGACTGTACAGCTGTTGTATCACATATTGGACGGGTTATTGACGTTTTTCAGTGTTTTGAACAGTCAGTCCTCTCTTTGAGCTAATTTACAGGTTGGAGAGGTCCCTGTGAATTAACATGCAGGATAACGACGTACAGACTACATCCTTCAGTACTCATACTACTACACTGTTCAGTCTGCCAGAGAAGGATTTATTCTGTCCCAGATGCAGTGTGCCAGAAGAAGCAGGGTGTCCTCCTCCGTCCGGCCACATTTACTGCGCTCACGTGAGCTGCCGAATGCAAAACCGTGGTGAAGCCAGCCGGCCTTTGTTAGCAGTGTTATTATGGTAAGGACAGGCTGCGATTGAGCTGAAGGTCCTGAAAGATACATACTCGTTTTTTTGTGATGTGATTAGAGGAACACAAACACATAACTTGGTAAATAATACATTTATTATTATTTGATATTTTTACAAATACAAAATCTAACTTTGTTATTTTGCTGAAAATAATTTATGTAAACTTTGACCTTTCATCAAAGTAATTCCTCATTTCACTGTTGTCATGGCTCATGAGTTCTTCTACCACTGGCACAAATATCATAACATTTTCCTGGACCAACTAGGGACAGAGATTGTTTATTTTTATTGATATCGTTATTGAGACTGCTTAACGATCCGAGTCTTTATTGATACCACTATTGATACTTCTATTATTTGGTGACGGTTATTTGGTAAGAAGAAACCCAGTGAGCATGAGGTAGGCCTGCACTGCATGAGGGAAATACTCATTGTGCGATAACATTGTTATATATTGAGATGACATCTGACTTGCAATTAGGGCTGGACAATAAAATAATCACAATAATTATTTTTTATTTTAAGACTACAGACCAGTCTATGCTCCAGACTGACAGCTTTCAATTCAACTTGTTACATTTGGCTAATTGTCAAGCTAACATTAGCTGTTCTTGTATAAAACATACAGAATGACAGACTGAGGACAGAGCAGCTAAAATGAACCCTTTCTACATGTTTACCCTACAAACGGGTGTATTGATAAAGTAATATATTTTTACTCGTGAAGGTTTTATTGGAAGGGCGGCACGGTGGTGCAGTGGTTAGCACTGTCACCTCACAGCAAGAAGGTCGTGTGGTCAAACCCCGGTTGCCCCGGCCTTTCTGTGTGGAGTTTGCATGTTCTCCCCGTGTCCGCATGGGTTCTCTCCGGGTGCTCCGTCTTCCTCCCACCGTCCAAAGACATGCAGGCTAGGTTTATTGGTAACTCTAAAATTGTCCTTAGGTGTGACTGTTTGTTTGTCTATGTGTGGCGTCCTGTCCAGTGTGTATCCCGCCCTTCACCCAATGTCAGCTGGGATAGGCTCCAGCCCCCCCGCGACCCTGTACGCAGGATAAGTGGTTGACGATTGATGGAAGGTTTTATTGTACATACTTACTGTAATGAGGGTAGGATTTTTGGGTTTTGAGAATTTTTGGAACCTTCCCTTTTAGAACCTAGTACAACCATGAGATCCAGGATCTACACTCTAAAAATCTAAAAACAGTAAAAAATGTTACCTCTGGCAACTTTAACATTTAACTAAAATCATGAGTGACTGTTGAGTTGAAGGCTAGCCAAAGTAAGCCGCAATCCTCAGCTAAAAATGTGCACACATGAGTTGGTTCTCCTGGTTGGGCCGTGAGTTTGTGTTGTAACGTCACAGTCATGATTTCCAAAAAAAGTTGAAGTCAAGGGCAACTGGACTTAGATACTTGGAGACGTTTCGTCCCTCATCCTAGAGACTTCTTCAGTTCTGACTGACTGGTAGGTAAACTGAGCTATTTAAGCTCAGTGAAGTTGTTTGCCAGGATCGTCAATACCGCTGGTTTGTTAGTGCTTCTGGCTGTGGTAACGACAGTCGTTATGGTTGTCGGTCAAGTCTGAATGACCGTCGTTGGCACCTTCACCACAGGCCAATAGGTTACGTTTGTTAAGTTTCCTGGGAAGTGCTGAAAGGACAGCATTGTAAATGGAGGATCTGGAAGGATCTGACTCTCTTTTTTTAATAGAAATACAGGTGCTGGTCATATAATTAGAATATCATTAAAAAGTTGATTTATTTCAGTAATTCCATTCAAAAAGTTAAACTTGTATAATGTATACATTCATTCAACACAGACTGATATATTTCAAGTGTTCATTCCTTTTAATTTTGATGATTATAACTGACAACTAATGAAAATCCCGAAATCAGAGTCTCAGAAAATTAGAATATTGTGAAAAGGTTCAACATTGAAGACACCTGGTGCCACACTCTAATCAGCTAATTAACTCAAAACACCTGCAAAGGCCTTTAAATGGTCTCTCAGTCTAGTTCTGTAGGCTACACAATCATGGGGAAGACTGCTGACTTGACAGCTGTCCAAAAGACGACCACTGACACCTTGCACAAGGAGGGCAAGACACAAAAGGTCATTGCTAAAGAGGCTGGCTGTTCACAGAGCTCTGTGTCCAAGCACATTAATAGAGAGGCAAAGGGAAGGAAAAGATGTGGTAGAAAAAAGTGTACAAGCAATATGGATAACCGCACCCTGGAGAGGATTGTGAAACAAAACCCATTCAAAAATGTGGGGGAGATTCACAAAGAGTGGACTGCAGCTGGAGTCAGAGCTTCAAGAACCACCACGCACAGACGTATGCAAGACATGGGTTTCAGCTGTCGCATTCCTTGTGTCCTAGTCCAAACTTATGTTCTCTGATGAAAGTAAATTTTGCATTTCCTTTGGAAATCAAGGTCCCAGAGTCTGGAGGAAGAGAGGAGAGGCGCAGAATCCACGTTGCTTGAAGTCCAGTGTAAAGTTTCCACAGTCAGTGATGGTTTGGGGTGCCATGTCATCTGCTGGTGTTGGTCCACTGTGTTTTCTGAGGTCCAAGGTCAACGCAGCCGTCTAACAGGAAGTTTTAGAGCACTTCATGCTTCCTGCTGTTGACCAACTTTATGGAGATGCAGATTTCATTTTCCAACAGGACTTGGCACCTGCACACAGTGCCAAAGCTACCAGTACCTGGTTTAAGGACCACGGTATCCCTGTTCTTAATTGGCCAGCAAACTCGCCTGACCATAACCCTATAGAAAATCTATGGGGTATTGTGAAGAGGAAGATGCGATACGCCAGACCCAACAATGCAGAAGAGCTGAAGGCCACTATCAGAGCAACCTGGGCTCTCATAACACCTGAGCAGTGCCACAGACTGATGGACTCCATGCCACGCCGCATTGCTGCAGTAATTCAGGCAAAAGGAGCCCCAACTAAGTACTGAGTGCTGGACATGCTCATACTTTTCATGTTCATACTTTTCAGTTGGCCAACATTTGTAAAAATCCTTTTTTGTATTGGTCTTAAGTAATATTCTAATTTTCAGAGATACTGAATTTGGGGTTTTCATTAGTTGTCAGTTTTAATCATCACAATTAAATGAAATAAACATTTGAAATACATCAGTCTGTGTGTAACAAATGAATATAACATCCAAGTTTCACTTTTTGAATAGAATTACTGAAATAAATCAACTTTTTGATAATATTCTAATTATATGACCAGCACCTGTATATCTGCTGTTATAAATGGCAGATGCCGATTAAATGCAATTAGCTCATATCGGCCAGCTGATATAACAGTCGGGCTCTAGAAATGATCGAAACTTACAAATAACATCTGCACTGGCGTGTTCACTGTTGTTTTACCTGATCTGTGCTGGTAACATACACAACCCTCTCTATTTCTCTGTAAAATGCTAAAATAAATAATAAAAGGATTGTGGGTTATGTTCCACAGACATGCTCTGAATGTCATTAATGGTTCTGGATAGCTTGTGCCACCATAACATCTCGCTCAATGTCTTTCATGTCTCTGCTGTTATAGAAACGGAGAGAAAGAGATGGACTCAAAAGTCATCGCTGTCAGGACCGTGGAAAATCCTTCACAACATCTGGAAATTTAAAGACTTGTGGTGTCCGAACAATAATGCTGCGATGGTGTGTTGAGAAGAAATCCGCTTGACACTGTTCTTGATCATAAAAGTTTATTACATCAAGGAGTTCAGCATCAATTACAAGCTCTGCAGCAGCTTGGAGAGAGACCCAGCCCGATGGCCACTCTGTCTCTCTGTACATCAAACACAGCTTATATAGGACATGTTTAGGTATCTGCTAAAGACCATATAAGGGCACAGTCCCTTCATACACACTAATCTCTACTCCCCCTACCACTGGGTCAGAGGTCAAATTCCATAGGAGGGTTCACTCTTTGCACACCCATCAATCATTACTTCCCCATAAGGGTTCACTGTCCCTCTCTCCAGCTGCAGAGTATTATGTTAAACTGTAATGGTCAAATGCACATATGTTATACACCACATATTCATCTGAGACTTCACACAGGAGAGAAACCGTACTGGTGTGAACAGTGTGGGAAAGCTTTCACTACATCAGGGACCCTAAACAGACACAGACGTGTTCACACAGGAGAGAAACCGTACTGGTGTGAACAGTGTGGGAAAGCTTTTACTACGAGTAATAACCTCAAAAATCACCTACGCAGTCACGCTGCATCACTGTGAGCCTCGTTCAGAGCCAAGCTAGCTGTGTCCTCCTGCCCTGATTGATAGCTGTGTTGTTTAAACATTATAGCACCTCTAAAGATGTCAGTGAAGGTTCTCAGTCATCCAGGTCATAGTTATCCAACAAAGGTTAAAGTCAAGGGCAACTGGACTTCGTTGAAGATACTAGAAGACATTTCGTCCCTCATCCAAGGGACTTCTTCAGTTCTGACTGGCAGGTCAGTGAATGTAGGTCTGAGGAAAGCTGAATTAGTCCTCTAGAGTTCATTATAAATCACATCCTCTTTTTCACTGTGGCCAAACTGAATAATCATTTCTAAATTGCTGTTTAAAAACCCATTACATGCATTTATTTGATTCTGGTTTCACGTTGTATAACCTTTATTAAAAACTCATTTATTTGCTTTATTCACTTGTTTTTAACATTGAAGTGTAAATAAACATTTCCTTTATCATCAAGTCTGTGAATATTTCTTCGAAGCAGAAACTAAGGATCCATGTATTGGGGATTCACAACTCTTTTTCATTTCTCCTTTGATTGAAGGTGGTGTCCCAAAAGATGTTATGAGTGCAGATGTTCCATTTAAAGTAGTAATCCTGCTACAGACATCTATATTCATTCATTCTGTTTTTATTTGGTTTTATTTTATTGGTTTGGAATCTGTCTCCTCTGTTCAGACTGAAAGCAAAGCCAAATCTAGTCGATGCAAAGAGAGGCAGTTTCGCTCCAGTTGGGTCCAGCTGAGGTGAAGACATGTCAGCTCAAGTTTTAATGTTTCAGCTTCAATAAAAAATCCTCCTTTATCCTGAATGAACAATGACAAGAAAAAAACTGGTGCTCATCCAGGCGCTGCATAAACTCTCCATGTAAAGGGCTGCAACATTTCTTCTCGCTCACGTTCAGTAGTGGTCATTACCACCCAAATGTCTTCTGTATGATATTTGTTCGTTTCTACAGGCTCAGTCTGCTCCTGGTTTCATCTCACTTCTTTTCACATTTCTACAAAAAGCTTTCACTGTGTGATGCACAATTTAGTTTTCAGTTATTTGCAAATTGACTTGTTGTGGTTTTGGGGTTCTGCTTTCATGTTTTCTGTAAGTTTCTTTGATCACGTCCTGTTTTGTGTTAGCATCTGTTCCATTTTTTGCAGTTATTTTAATATAGTGTTGTACTTGCATACAGTCAATTTCATTATGATAAAGACCTTCAAGAAACTTCAGGATGACACCTGCCTCCTCAGTTTGTATATGCAAAGCAGCGCTGCACTGAACAAGACCAGGTCAGGCAAGCCTGAGCCATTCAGAGTGCTAAAATAGTTCAATATAATCAAAAACTACATTGCATCCCATGAAATAGAGCACTGAGTCTGTGTGTGCATAAAAGTCTAGTGGCACCGGCGTCTACTGTGCATGATCGCACTGTAAAACCGTGCTTTGATGACGTAGAGCAACGGCAGAAACACAGTAATTCTGGTAGCTGCATTGTTTGTCTGACTCGGATTGTCACTGTTTAATCAGCCCACCTGTCAAACAACAACAAAGCGTCACTGATGGCCGAATAGTTATTTTATCCAACTGACATAGAACAGAGATTCATGAGACTTCATTTTTTTGTAAATAACCTCCATCACAGAGGGCCCCTCTCTGCCCAACGGCCCCTGGGCTCAGTGGATAGGCGTTAACCAAGGAGCAGGTTCTGTTCGTGGTTACCCTGTAGGTGGACTACAGAACACATTTGTATTCAGTGGTAATGAGGAGAAGTAGGATATTATTACACACCACTTGATAAAATGTGTAATTAATTTATTCACGTTCAGACAACAAGCCCTGCAGCCTCTGTGATTTTAGAGAGGAGATCTTAATTAATTAACGGGACAATTTCTTACATGTTGCCCATCTTTAGGCTATATAATAGAATTATTTAAGTGTTTTCACATATTTAGATTGGAAATGGAAATAATGGAATCTAAAGACAGCAGCTTCCAGCATCTTCTAAATCCTGCTGCTGTAGAAAGTTCTGACATGTGGTTTAACTTGACTCTTAACTTCCTGTCAGTGGTTCTGATTTCCTGCAGCTGCTGACTTCTCTGTGTCTGTAGAAATAAAGTTTGTTTGACTGCACGCATTAGAACGAGCCACAAATATCCAGAGAGCCGCAGCTGTTATCCAGCCGCTGGGAGGTTCACAGGAAACACGCCCGTTCAAGCCATGTGACATCACGCTGACCTCACTCTGACATCACTGATCAGCAGGAATCAATAGTGAGTGTGTAGACTGTGTGTGAGAGTCAGTAGGAGGAGTCAGAGTGAAGAGGAAGCTGACAAAGCGTCCTCCTGTCTTCATCCGTCCTCCATCAGCTGCTTCACCTCCATTTTCTCTCTGATCCAGAGTCAGATCGGATCAATGATCAAAGATCAAACAGATTGATCGGCCATCAGAGGAGTTGGATCAGTGGAGCTGCTTCTGTTCCTGCTTCTCTCTGCAGAGGAGACAGAGGACAGTCAGACAGAGACAAACACAGAGACTCTGACCTCAGTCTGCATACTGACCTTTGACCCTGAGAACAACTGATTTCCCTCTCATGATGGTCCAGCTGTAGACGTAGCACCTGTATGTTCCTCCGTCTCTGTCTGTGGGGGATTTCAGGGTCAGACTGAGGTCTCCAGTTGTCAGCAGGTCTTCCTTCATCTTTGTTCGGTCTCTGTAATCCTGGTTCTGTTGGTCAGGCTGGTCAGAGCCGTTCTGATACACGTGGATCTTCTTATAGGGTTTGGGTTCAGAGCGGATCCACTCCACTCTGACGACCCCAGGGAGGTTCTCTGTGGTCTTGAAGGGCAGCAGGACAGACTCCGCCCCCTCCTCCACCTCCACCTGACAGCCTGAGAGGACAACAAAGCAGAACATGAGCTGCACAGACAGCAGCAGCAGTTTGAATAACTTTATTGACAGAAGCAGATGAGAGCAGCAGCTAACAGGGGACAGAAACACAGGAAGCTGTTGGAGATGATCAGAGTCTTGATGCTGCTGGGATTGTTTTGTCCATGTGCTGCTTCACAGTAATGTCTCCTGTCAGTGTTGAGCTGCTGGACTTTTACATTTCTGGATCTAAAGCTGAACTTTGAAGAGAAGAAGTGTCACATAGGCGATTTGGCATGTGAGAGTGTATTGTAGAGCAGCGAAAGGTCACGCCCCCTTTTTAGAGTGAATAGGCCACCGGTGTAGGATTTTGTGCCAGGTGTTCCTTTTATAAGAAACGGAAGAACAAGAGAACCGCTGAGGGTGGAAGGACAAACAGGGGAATCAGGAGAGGGTGGAAGAACCAGCACCAGAAACAGGGAGGGGAGGGCGTTCAAGAGGCTGGCCGCGTTGCTGACAAGCGGAACCCTCAAGTTAGACGCAGCAGACTGGGCCAAATATACAAATATACAGCCAAAGTAAAGATGGTGTCGCGGCCTCAGGGAAGAAGTACAGAGAGTGACCTAGGAAACGGCAGCAGAGCGAGAGGAGGGAGGTCAGAGCGACAAAGGTAAATGTTGCAGATGACCGCAGACGGAGAAACAGACAAAAGCCGAGCGTGGACTTTGGCGGAGATGGTCTACTGCTGAGGAGCGGAAACTTTTGGGTAGACACAGCAGCCCAGAGCCACAGAGAAGACCATGTTGCGGCGTGTCGGAAGAGAGAAGCAGCCAGTGTGGAGTTGCGTGGGGGGAGGGCACCACGAGAGACATGAGGAGGGGTAGGAATTCATTCCCCACTCCTTCCCAGTAAATAACTCTCCCTTTTCCTTCTGTTACCCGTCAGTGAAGCCTGGTAGAAAAGCTGCCGCCTTTTTATTTGATTTTTTTGTTTAAACTTGCAGTACAAACAAAAGGAGTGAGCCTATTGTCGCCAGAAAGACTCCTGTCTTATATTGCTGCCTATGTGTGTCATGCCACAGTTAAAAACCACTAGTCTTTCTTTGTGTATTTTTGTGTTGTGTGGGTTTTGATTTACGCTTGATTTTGCATGTGTAAGATAGTTGAGTTGTATTGCTGCATGCATAGTTTCTATTTTAGTTTTTATATTTTCTTTCTTACAATTTATTTAGAAAGTCTAGTGAAATGAACAATTAAGGAGAACTACTGTGGAGATTGAAATGTGTGTGACTCCGTAACTGCTGTAAATATTCTATTGTCTGGGCTGGACGTTGGACCACGTAAAGAGGAGAAGCGAAAACTGAGAAGCAACGGACAGTAGACTGGGAGTCAGCAGACTGAAGGATATGATTTAAGGACAGTGACTACGGGGCCTTCAGTAGGCTTGGCCCTCGATGCATACTGAATGTTTTATACTAGATATTTTAGAGCCCTTTTTATATTGTTCAATTTTAACTGCTCCCACCATGTTTCTAATAAACGTTGTGTTCTTTCATTCATCATTACTGGCCCGAGCCTTGTCTGTTGTAGCTTGTTCCCCAGCAGAATCCAACCTAAATTCAGTTCAGTACATTTACTTGCATATTTGAGGCCCCCCGGTGGTGGTGGGTCAGTCAGAGAATCTTTCAAATGTTTTCATTTCTGTTCTGTAAATGAATCTTAACTCCACACAGCATTTCAGACACATGTTCAACATGAGTCCAGAACACCAAGAAACACAAACATCTAATCTGGATCTGATCCCAAACTGATCTTCCTGCTTCATCAATATTTGGCATTTTTTTCTGCCAACTCTGAGCTCACTTTTCTTTCCAAATATCTTCATAATGTGAAGATATGTTGAGCCTTCTGAGAATTGAATCATCAATCTTTCATTGATCCAAACTATGAAAGCTGCATTTCTTTGTTCTAAGTGATCAACACATTTGGTTTCTTTCAGCTCCTTCCTTCCACTTTTTTCTTGATCAATACTGTCAGCCGTGGCGCAGTGGCTGGAGGTCGGGATACATGGCTATGAATTATTGCACGTTTTGGACCGGTCACGAAGGAGTTAAACATCATCATCATAAAAACTTACTGTTTTATGGCGAATCATCAATATTGTTGGCCACACCGCCTAGTTGGCCACACCGCCTATACGCCTTTCAACGAAAACTCATAGATAGCATAACTTTTCATCATCAGTACCTTAAGATTGCACAACATAAATTTAAAGTTAATCCAATCCATTCTGTACGAGGAGTTGTTAAAGTACAAACCCTGTACAAGACGGAACAATGGACTGCAATTGCACATTCAAATCTGGTTTTGCATATGGCTCCATAAGGCTTTTCTGTGCATCCTGGGTTGATAGATGAGCCACAAAGGTTTTGTGCATCTAGGTGAAACAGGGCAATGGGGCTTCATCATTGAAGGTTTACTTCATGCTGCCAGTGGGTGGCTCTATAGGTATGAGTGAATATTGACATGTAGATGTGTTCACAGTGTGACCCTTATCAAACGTGAAATTAAGGCAGTTTTCCCTACTATAGGGCCATCTATTCTTGCAGTTTTAAATAGTAGCCTTTCCTCAGGGTTGATCCCTGAACATTTAAAAAATGCAGTATTGTAACCTTTAATTGAAAAACCTGGTCTGGATCCTGCAGATCTCGTTAATTTCAGGCCTATCTCCAAACTAACCTTTCTGTAAAAAATTCTTGAAAAGATAGTTTGCAGTCAATTAATGACCTTCTTGGAAGGGCACAATATTCTCATAGTTTTCCAATCTGGTTTTAAAACCCTGCATAGCAACGAATCAGCTATTTCAAAAGCTTTTAATGATATCCTTTTAGCTACTGACTCCAAGAGATCCTCTGCCTGAGGATCTCAAGGTATGTGCTGGTGCGTATGGGACTAAAAGGTCAGAAATATAACAAGGCGAGAGGCCATGAAGAGCTTTAAAAGTGATCAATAGAATTTTAAAGTCAATTCTAAAACATACTGGGAGCCAGTGTAATGAAGCTAAAATAGGAGTAATGTGGTCATATTTCTTTGTTCTGGTTAAAAGCCTGGCAGCTGAGTTCTGGACAGTCTGGAGTCGATCAATAGATTTTTGGGTTAAACAGGTGAAAAGGCTGTTGCAATAATCCAGGCGTGATGAGATGAAGGCGTGTAAAATGGTCTCGGTGTCCTTAAAAGTTAACATAGATCGAATTTTTGCTATATTTCTAAGTTGATAAAAACATGATTGAACAAGCTTTGTGGTGTGCTGCTCGAAATTTAATACTATCAAACAAAACACCAAGGTTCTTTGCCACAGGCTTAATGTGATTTACTAGGGAACCAGCAGATGGCAGTATTTGTTTTGCCATCTGCTGGGACCCGATGACCAGGATTTCTGTTTTGTCTGAGTTCAGCTGGAGGAAATTCTTTGACATCCATTTTTTAACTTCACAAAGGCAGTTGTTAAGTGGACTCAGCATTCCAGGGTCTGTGGATCTGACGGGAAAGTATATTTGTGTGTCATCAGCATAAATATGAAAAGAAATGCCATGTTTATGGATAATATGTCCAAGGGGAAGCAGAAAAAAACCAACAAAATGGGTCCTAAGACCGACCCCTGAGGCACACCATATTTAACTGGACAGAACAAGGAGACATAGTTGTTTACAGACACGCAAAACTTCCTATTTGACAGGTAGGATGAAAACCATTCTATGGCAGTACCAGAGATCCCCACCCAGTGCCTCAGTCTGTCTAACATGATGTTGTGATCAATGGTGTCAAAAGCAGCGCTAAGGTCCAGGAGTACCAGGACTGAGCACATGCCTTCATCAGCAGACATTAAAAGGTCATTGGTGACTTTAAGCAGGGCAGTCTCAGTGCTGTGGTACTTCCTGAAACCAGACTGAAACTTTTCAAATATTTTGTTATTTTCCAGTACAGTGAGCAGCTGTTTGGACACAATTCTTTCTAGAATCTTTGCAATAAAAGGCAGTTTTGAAATTGGTCTAAAATTATGTGGGAGGGAGGGATCTAAACCAGGTTTCTTTAAAAGTGGGTTCACGCAAGCTGTTTTAAAATAATCAGGGACACAACCAGTAGATAGGGAGCTGTTGAAAACAGAGATCAAATGGGGCCCAACAGAATCTATTACTTTCAGTAAAAACTTTGTAGGTATTACATCAAGTGGGCTGGAGGACACTCTCATTTGTGATACTGTTTTCAAAAGCTCAGACAAGTCGATGGGATAAAACTGGTTAAAACTTTCTTGTTGCTGGTGAAGAACCTCTGAGTAAGAGGCCACGGGGGTAATAGAGGCTCTGATTGACACCACCTTATTGGTAAAATAAGATAAAAACAATTCACAGTCATCATTACTTCCAGCTGAGGCACAAGGAGGGGTTGGGTTTACCAGCTGATCCACAGTTTTAAACAGAAACCTGGGATTGTGTTTATGTGTAGTAATGAGTTCAGAAAAAACAAAACTAATTGCAGTGTCTCTACTGCCTCAGCATCCGATTGCTCCTACGCGGTCTGCTGAAGCGGCAGGGCTCACCAGTAGAGGGCTCCGCCTGTGCTTATAGAACTAGGGTTACCATATCGTAACCTTCGTTCTATCTCACACAGGCTCCGCCCTATACTGGACTATATGGGTACAGTGGGTAGAGCCCAATGACTGTCCACCCGAGCTGCGACAAGCCAAAGTCCACCACGCCAACCCAGTCGGCCACAGGCCGGCCAAAGCCCCGACCACCACATCACCTAGTGTCAGAATGGTGGGATATCCCTGAGAAGGTCGCTTTACCGATAGGGGCTTGGCCTGAACACGTGGACTGCCCTGACTTCTCAATAGTATGCCAAGCACTGCCAGTGTATGTTCCCCCTCTACACCCAGTAGTCACCAGATGCTCACTTTTCAGATCCTAGGTCGCACTTTGCGACTAGGATCCCGAGAAGGAGCCCGACATATCCAAGAGATAGAAACGCACAGACGGGCACAGTAAGGGCCAAGATGTCATTGTGCAGATTTCTTCAAAAAAAAGGGTGGGTCTGTTCCTGCCCGTGTACAGGCTTTGGAGATTAGAACGTTAGCATAGCACACATGGACACCTTAAGTGGGGTTGACTTTGATCTTTCTGCTTTAGTTTCCGTGTAGCCTTGTTTATTATGTTATTCATCCGTATCTTTAAGTTTACTTAGTATGTATATTTTAGGATTAGCTCTGTGTCTTAGCTCCTCGTTCTGGGTCTTGGTTCCTGTCTTAGTGTTTAGTGTTCAGTACTTGTGTTATGTCTGCCATCCAGTCTCTGTGTTTTCCCTTTCCGTCTCTCTGCCTCGTTAACCCTGATCCCAGTCACCTGTGTGTGATAGGGAAGTCAACAGGGGTTTAGCACTAGGACCCAGGTAAAGGGCAGAGTCTATAAATAGGGAAGGGAAGATCACCTGGTCCTTTCTTTCTGCAGTCACACACCTGAGGCCAGCCTTTGTTTGCTTCTTGATTGGGTAGGCTCTATTTTTAAATAGGTTTTACTTTTAAAAAATGTGTAAAAATCTAAGGCTAATAATGCATGTCCAGAACTAGATCTTAGAATAATTTGTAGTTTACTTTATTAAAGATAAGTTGAAGAATTGTTAAAAACCTGTTATTTATTAGACTTCGTGGTGGTGAGGGTCCAAAGCTTCAAGTGATTGTCTAAACACATCAGCTAAAGCACAGGTATGTGTAAGATGGTTTTAAACAGGATTTTAGCCTTTTTTTTTTTTTATATGAATGTAACAGGAATATTTGAAAATATAGATCCCAGTCACCTGCATGCCTTCAACAGCGGGAGGGGAATGTGTTTCTAAGTCAAGCAAGGTATGATAATTGTTACATTTGCTTATGTTTCATGAAATGTTTCTTTTAAAGTGTTTTTGTATCTTACTGTGTTTTTGTTTGTCTTGTTTCAAATAGAAGTTATTAGGAGAGCCAACCACTGTTTTTTCCCACCGGTTAGTTTTATTGTGCTCACACTAGATCCTTGAATGGGCCATATTGTGTGTTTCTGGCTGTGTTAAAGGGGGAAGACAGAGTAACCATTTTGCATGGGTGTTTTGTGTAATTAGTGTGTAGCATGCAGATAGTGTTTTTCCATAGTATTTGGTTTAATTGGTTTGAGTGTGTGGGTTATTTCCTTATTTGTTTATCAGTTTGGTTATAATTTGTCGGTGCTCAATTCTACATCAGTTTCCCTGGTAATGCAGTCTAGTCCTGAATTGTGTTTTTCTTTTGTTTTGATGTAACAAATAAACTTTATATTCTTATACTGATATAGTAGCCTCTGGTCCAGTTTGTTCTGGCACTTGTGTATGAAGCAGCGTGTGATTTACATGTGTATAAATGTTTGGTGTTTCTGTTCATTCCCTGTCCGGTCATTGTTGCGTGTATACGTCTCATGTTGTCTGCCTTGCTCGACGTGTCTCCCTGCTTTCTTTGAATTTTGGATTCTGTTTGGATCACCTTGTTTTTGGACTCTGTTTATCAGCCAGTAAGTGTGCGCGCCTTTTGTTTGTTAATAAACCTGTTTAACTATACCTTCTCCACACTGCATCCTGCATTTCCCACCTCTCCCATGGTAGGAGCAAAACCTGGAGAGGTGCCTGTCTCAACACATACGCTCTTGGAGTGTTGCTCCCCTGTGTCTTTTACGCATTACAGCTTACTGCTTTGTGGTGTCCTTGAATACCCCACCGTGTGTTGATCGGTGGTGTCCTTGAACGCACCACAGCTCGCTGCTCCAATGATGGCCCAATGTGCAACAGTGTCATCGTGAGCGCATTGTCAGTGGAGCAGTCAAAATCAGCACAGCTGCTGAGTGAAGCCGAGTCAGGACAGGGCATCCTCCTCTCTACTGCAGCGAGCTGCTGCTTGGAGAATGAGCCGCTGTTCACTGTGATGTGCCGTGGGCCGCACCCTGGAAGAGACGTGTTGTCTGGTTGCACCTCTCCAGCTTGTGTGTGTGTGTATGTATGTATGTATGTGTGTGTATATATAAATAAAAAAAATAATACACACATACAGTCCGCCTGCAGGGCTCACGGTGTGTGTTATGTGGATAATTTTAATATTTTTGGCAAAGAATGTCTCTTTTTAAGACAGACGGACTTCACCCAAACAAACGGGGCTCAGAAATGTTAGCTGCGCACATACAGCATGTGGTGCGGTCCACACATGACTTACGTGAATGACTCATCATTCATGCAGCACACCTGGACACACCACCGCTCACTGAACAGATCTCTGCCTCACTGCCACAAACAACTGTCTCCACCTGCTGGCATGTAAAGCCGTCTGCTCCCAGCGCTGTTCCACAGACTTCTATTCCTGTCATCATCACGCATAGACCAGTAAAACCGAAATGTGCACATCCCACACAGAAATATTAGTAATCTCTTAAGGATTAGGACAACTGCACCAACTCCAGCACCCAGAACAAACTCATTTAAAATGGCTCTCTTCAATGTGAGATCACTTTCAAGTAAGACTTTTATCTTAAATGATTTTATCTTGTCTGCAAATCTAGATTTTATGTTTTTAACTGAATCCTGGTTGCAAATGAATGACTATAGCAAGCTAGTTGAACTTCTGAAATTTTTATCTACTCTGGTTTTAAATTATGGCAGAATTGTTCTTTGTGGCGATTTTAATATTCATGTTGATGACCCCACCAATGTTAATGCAACTAACTTCAAACAACATGTCAAAGGGCAAACACATAACCGTGGTCATACACTGGACTTGGTTTTTACCCTGGGTGTCAGCATCTCCTCTGTGGAATTAGTGGACATTACCATATCTGACCACAGATGTATTGTTTTTAGCTGCGATTTGCCTGTTACTCACGCCTCACCAAGCTCCGTGTGTTGTCGCATCTTTAATGAACAAAGTGTTTCAAAGTTTTGCGCATTCTTTCAGAGCCAAAGCCAACACCTGTCTGATTCCAACACCAACAATCTGGTCGATCACTTCAATCATATCTGCTTGTCGTCACTAAATATTACTGCTCCTCTAAAGGTTAGGCCTACGTCTAAAGCTAGTAAACAACCCTGGATAAATGACAGCATTCGCAGCCTCAAAAGGGAATGCAGGAAAGCAGAGCGCAGATGGAAAAAATCCAGTCTCCAAGTCCATTACCTCAGTCTGAAGGATTTATTAATTAACTACAATAACATGGTTAAGGATGCGAGAACACACTATTTTTCTGAACTCATTACTACACATAAACACAATCCCAGGTTTCTGTTTAAAACTGTGGATCAGCTGGTAAACCCAACCCCTCCTTGTGCCTCAGCTGGAAGTAATGATGACTGTGAATTGTTTTTATCTTATTTTACCAATAAGGTGGTGTCAATCAGAGCCTCCATTACCCCCACTACCTCTCCTCACCAGCAACAAGAGAGTTTTAACCAGTTTTATCCCATCGACTTGTCTGAGCTTTTAAAAACAGTATCACAAATGAGTGTCCTCCAGCCCACTTGATGTATTGTAATGATTGTATGCTTTGTAATACCTACAAAGTTTTTACTGAAAGTAATAGATTCTGTTGGGCCTCATTTGATCTCTGTTTTTAACAGCTCCCTATCTACTGGTTGTGTCCCTGATTATTTTAAAACGACCAATTTCAAAACTACCTTTTATTGCAAAGATTCTAGAAAGAATTGTGTCCAAACAGCTGCTCACTGTACTGGAAAATAACAAAATATTTGAAAAGTTTCAGTCTGGTTTCAGGAAGTACCACAGCACTGAGACTGCCCTGCTTAAAGTCACCAATGACCTTTTAATGTCTGCTGATGAAGGCATGTGCTCAGTCCTGGTACTCCTGGACCTTAGCGCTGCTTTTGACACCATTGATCACAACATCATGTTAGACAGACTGAGGCACTGGGTGGGGATCTCTGGTACTGCCATAGAATGGTTTTCATCCTACCTGTCAAATAGGAAGTTTTGCGTGTCTGTAAACAACTATGTCTCCTTGTTCTGTCCAGTTAAATATGGTGTGCCTCAGGGGTCGGTCTTAGGACCCATTTTGTTGGTTTTTTTCTGCTTCCCCTTGGACATATTATCCATAAACATGGCATTTCTTTTCATATTTATGCTGATGACACACAAATATACTTTCCCGTCAGATCCACAGACCCTGGAATGCTGAGTTCACTTAACAACTGCCTTTGAAGTTAAAAAATGGATGTCAAATAATTTCCTCCAGCTGAACTCAGACAAAACAGAAATCCTGGTCATCGGGTCCCAGCAGATGGCAAAACAAATACTGCCATCTGCTGGTTCCCTAGTAAATCACATTAAGCCTGTGGCAAAGAACCTTGGTGTTTTGTTTGATAGTATTAAATTTCGAGCAGCACACCACAAAGCTTGTTCAATCATGTTTTTATCAACTTAGAAATATAGCAAAAATTCGATCTATGTTAACTTTTAAGGACACCGAGACCATTTTACACGCCTTCATCTCATCACGCCTGGATTATTGCAACAGCCTTTTCACCTGTTTAACCCAAAAATCTATTGATCGACTCCAGACTGTCCAGAACTCAGCTGCCAGGCTTTTAACCAGAACAAAGAGATATGACCACATTACTCCTATTTTAGCTTCATTACACTGGCTCCCAGTATGTTTTAGAATTGACTTTAAAATTCTATTGATCACTTTTAAAGCTCTTCATGGCCTCTCGCCTTGTTATATTTCTGACCTTTTAGTCCCATACGCACCAGCACATACCTTGAGATCCTCGGGCAGAGGTCTGTTGTCTGTTCCAGAGTCTCGACTGAAAACTAAAGGGGACAGAGCGTTTGCTGTCAGGGCCCCGAGGCTCTGGAACAGCCTGCCCGAGGAAATCAGGTCGGCTGAGTCAGTGAACTCCCTTCCAGTGAAGTCCCTTCTTAAAACATACTTTTATAGGAGAGCCTTTCCCGATCTTATTTGAGTTTATTTTATCCCTTTTATTTTATTCTATTTTACTAATTTTATATTTATCTTAAACGTGTATTTTAGTCTTTTCAATGTTTTCATGCTTTTATCTTGTATTGTTTTTGTATTATTGTCTTTTGGGTATTACTGTCTTGTCACTTGTTAAAGCACTTTGTAACTAGTGTTTGAAAAGTGCTCTACAAATAGATTATTATATTATTAACCACGTGGACCCTGACACCTATTTCTAGGAAAAATGCCTAAAATAACACCCAAATTAAATCAGTAATATCTCCTCAACCATTAAGGCAAGATGCATAATTCTGGTCTCCTTTGAAAGGTCAGAAGCTAAGGAAAATAAATCCATTAATAAATTCAATAAATCCTGCATGTCTGTTTAACTCGTACGGGTCGCCAGCAGCCGACAAAGATCGCCTCCATCAAATCAAACTCTTCTTCTCCACTTCGATCTGATGACAGAAATGGCAGCCGAGATGGCGGCCCGCCAGACGTCTCCGTTGACACAAAGCGCCACTGTTTTTGGACAGAAAAAAGCTAGAACAGCTAAAATCGATCACGCCCCCCGTACTGGGTCAGTCCTTTCCCATGTCAGTTGAACATTCAGTGTGTACACAAGCAGCACATAGAACACAAATTTGCATGCTGGACACATAACGGAGGGAAGAGGTCAGGTGGTGTGCATCAGCCTCTGTCCCTCTGTCACCCTTTATTTCTATATATAAATAAGGCTGAGACTCTTCAAGGGGCTGCCATCGAAAAGGCCGTGGTGTCCTTGAACGCACCATGGCCAGAGTTATAAAAGGCTGACCGGGCGATGAATGCACCACAGCTGTGACTGTGGTTGGCGCGTCACCCGGTCTTGACGTCAGTCTCAAGCTCACAGCTTCCATGTCAAGCAGCGGCAGGATAGACAGCCTCACCTGCTGCAACAAGGTGCTACGAGCCGCTCATGGAGGAAACAAAGCCAGCAGAAACCGCAAGCAATCTCTTTTGTCCCACTATACCAAGGGAGACCTGACCGTGGCTGTCTCTCTCCGGCTATAGCGGACTAGCGTAGCTGCGCTGTGACCACTCGGCGAAAGTGATGTTGGCAGGGCAGCGTGTCTGTTTATGTAACATGCTTTCACTGCCAGTGAGCTAGCAACGCGCCCGTGCGAGTCCTCCTGGGCGCACTGGGAATGCAGAGTCCTGGACTCATCCAGGCAGGACATGGGTCACCTCACCTGGGTGTAAAGATTAATTTCTAGAAGTGGCGACTTCATCCATGGTGGTGGTGAATTCAGTGAGCAGTTCGCCGTTTGCTGAAGAAAAAAGGATACTGAGGCAGTAGGAACACGTATCGGTAGTGATGTCCTATTGGCCGGAATCTATATATTCCTTTACAGGCCAGAATCTGAGGACTGTGGACAACATCCAGACTACAGTGTTTCCATGCACCACACATGGCTGATCTTCCAGACTCAGGACAGAGTAACAGGCAGTTCAGTCAGGCAGCATACAGACAGTTTGTAGTGTGGCAGTGTGGAGCACTTAGACACAGAGTCGTGATACTGAGTTGCTGTTTCTGGAAGACTCACAACTGTTATCCTGATCCTCTAGGACAAGACAGAGCTTTGATCCTAGCAGGGTGTGCCTTTATGTGCAGCCGGCGCAAGCGCTTCCGTTTGATAGTGACATCACGTACCGATCCTTGGGCTGATGTCTGCGACTTTGCTGCAGTGGGTTAAAGACACGCGCAGCTGAGTTTACTTTTTATTGTGATAGTTGTCGCCTGGCCACCTCTTCCTCTAGTGAGGAGGAAACTTTTATATGTAGTGGCAGAAACTTGTTTCCATGAGAAGAGATGAGAGATTTCTCTCTCTTTCTTTCAGGCCTATTGCCATGAATGTCTAGGTAGCAATGTTGCACAAATTCACATATGAACTATAAAAAATATATAATTAATAAACAATAAAAAGACAAGAAAAATCAAAGAAAGAGGAATATGCACAACAAAAACAGAATATAGGCCTATGTTACATTGAAAATATGTCTTGGTTTTGACAAACAGTAGCATTTTTCAAAGGAACAGTTATTAAAATAAACTATTAATGATAATAATGTGATAATTAAGTTACTTTATACAAACAACAATGGTTCTCCGTTTGTTGAGAATAAAATTGGTGTCGAAAAAAGTATCGTTCAGGAACCGGTATCAAAGTCGAGGTATCGTATCGATATCAAAAATCTTTGAACGATACCCAGCCCTACTAACTGCCACAGTGCTATACAAATAATTCCGTCACTGTGTGGATAAATACCTGTACATTGTTTTTGTTTTATTCCTAGGAGGGTAGAGAAAATACAAAGTATATTTTTCCTGTTCTGGAGAATATTTTCATTCTTCTTTTTTAAATAAAACATTGAAAATGATAAATGCTTTTTCTTTGCACTTGCCACATAAACAATCAAGCAACTTCATTTATGTCTTATGTCTCCAATAATGACATCCAAGTGTGGTATAACACTTGTTTGTTGTTATTATATAATACTACTAATACTACAACCTATATCACAAATAGATAATTTTGAAACATCATTAAAAATAAGTATATAAAGGAAGAAATATAAGGTGTTTCCAGAGGTATTTTGACTGATTAAGAAGACAGTTCAGACTTTGCATGTAGCATCGTATCGCTGCTGTGGAGATGATTTAATACATCACAATCACCCCCTGACATGATTACCACATGTCCAAACCAACCACATTACTTTTTGTTGTACATTTTGCTGTTTCCACGTCGTTGTTGCCACTTGTTTGGATTACTGTAATGCACTCTACGTGGGGGTCAGTGACTCATCTCCAGATGGTACAAAATGATGCAGCGTGTCTCTTAACTGGAACACGTAAACATGAGCACATTTCCCCTATTTTAGCCTCACTCCACTGGCTGCCTGTACGTTAGAGTATCCATTTTAAGATTATTAGGGCCCGAGCACAACTGTGCGAGGTCCCTATTGGAACTGAAGGGATTATTATGGCCTGAGCACGAAAAGTGCGAGGTCCCTATTGAAACTGAAGAACTCTCTACACTCTAAACCCATTGACAATTAAAAGCTGTTCAAACAGTTGTTACAAGTCGACCAGCTTGCCCGTGGAGTGTCATCAAAAATTGATGATTCACCATGAAACAGGAAGTTGTAATAACTTAACTACAGTGGACATGCTCACATCTGCACTAAATTTGAAAATGTATAATAAGAGTCCCGCCCTGAACACAACCATATCCCAACATTCACTCATAGTCATAGTGCCACCTGCTGGCAAAAGGAAGTGACCTTTAAAGGTTCAGTGTGTAATATTTCTGAGGATCTATCGACAGAAATGCAATATAAGATGCGGACAAACAGCGCTACAGAGCGTGTTTCGTCACTACGTCTTCTTGTTTTATTTGCTTTTAAATGTCTTAATGGTCCACCCTACATCTCTGAGCTGCTATACCCCATGCACCCACTCATTCTCTCAGATCAGCCGATCAACTGTGTGCCCAAAACACAGCGCAAGCTGAAAGGGGACCGTGCTTTTGCTGTGGTAGCTCCTAAACTGTGGAACGATCTACCATTACACAATAGACAGGCATCTTCCCTGTCTGTTTAAGTCTCTTCTTAAAACTTACCTCTTTTTCTTTGCCTTTGAAAACTGAAGTTGACATTTCTTTTTTTTTTTATTGTATTGATGTTATTGTTTTATTGTATGGTTGTTTTTGTTTTAACTGCATTTTATGCATCGTGTGAGCTATGTATTAGTGTCTTTTATTTATTTTTCTGTACAGCACTTTGTGTCCACTTTGGATGTTTAAAGTGCTCTATAAATACATTTTGATTGATTGATTGATTCTTTTTGCAACTGGAGGAGTTGCCCCCTGTTGGCCATTCGATAGAATGCAGGTTTAAGGGGCTTCTGCGTTGGCTTCACTCCTCAGACTGGAAGCTTCCCGCTTGGTTTCAACTGAAACATGATTATCTACAGCTCTGACCTCTGACCTGTATCTACAGTTCTGACCTCTGATCTGTATCTAAAGCACTGACCTTTGACCTCGAGCTCTACTTGTTTCTTAATCAGGATGCTTCCATTCCTGCTGTAGACGGTGCAGGTGTAGGTGTCTGTGTCTCCATCAGTGGGGTATTTCAGAGTCAGACTGAGGTCTCCAGATCTCTGTAGGTCTCTCTTCATCTCTGTTCGGTCTCTGTAATATTCGTACTGTTCTTCAGGCTGGTCAGAGCCGTTCTGATACACATGGACCTTCCTTTTGTCTCTGTCCCTCCACTCCACTGTGACGTCTTCAGGCAGGTGAACTGTGGTTTTGCAGGGCAGCAGGACAGACTCCGCCCCTGAATCCACCTCCACCTGGTAGACTGAGAGGACAACAAAGCACAACATCAGCTGTACAGACAGCAGCAGGAACTCTGAAATATGTCCCATTGTTCCATCTAACAGAGACAGTCTTGTCTTTGGTGTCTCTACAATCAACAGCACAACTGACTGTTTATTAAATCACTGAGTATTATTGTCAGATGGACTCAATCAAATCTTTACTAAAGTTAGTGTCACAGATTTGGGTTGGTTGGGTGTGTTTTGTTTTGTATGTTTTGTATGTTTCCATGTAGTTTTGAGTTTTGCGGGGTCTCTTAGAGATGCACCGGGAGCGTCTCACACAGACGCGTCAAATAACTACGCTTTATCATTTTCTGAAAGCATCAATATTGGATGCCCTGAGATGAGAACTGGCTCAAATCTTTTAATATTTTTAGAATGTATTTTGGTGATTTTTCTGCACCAGTATATTGAGGAAATGTCTTTATTTATACAAACACAAAATTCAGATGACTGGTGACAGTTTAAACATTTTTAATAATAAAAAATAAAGTGTAAAATAATGCAGTGCAGCTTTAAGGCATTCTGCAGAATAATATTTTCAGACAAAAGTCATAATATTACAAGAATAAAATCACAATCTAAATAAAACATTAAGTCTTTACTGGAACAATAATTAACAACAACCAGCCGAACTGAAAACATTGCAGCCTCTCAGACCAGGGGATGCTGTATCATATAGGCTATGGATATAAGATATGGATATAGGCTATTTAAAAATAATAAAAAAACAAAGCAGGTCCCTCCTGACATTTTAATTAATCGCATACTCATAACAGCATCAATAAGCATGATTTTTACGAAGCATTCCATTTTTTAACGCCACTGTCTGAGATAAAAAAAAAATCAAGCGTCTCGACTTCAGAACTAACATTACTGTTTTGCACATGCATTTATAAGAGAAGTATTCAGTGCTTTTACAAAACACAAAACTATCATTAACGCCACTCTATCCTGTTGAGTGAATGCTTAACTGGCAGCAGCTGCCAGAGTTTCTCTCTACAGGCTAAGTTTCATGTTGCTGTGCTGCTTTAGCAGATGCTTCAATATAAAATTGTTTGCGGTTGTAAACTTTTTGCTGGTCGCACAAAGTTTACAACAGAAGAGAATGTTCTTTGCATCTCTGAGTGTGACACAGCCAGGCTAAATGGCACTCACTGTATCACAGTACAGCTCTGGAAGGAAGGCCTCTCTCCCTTGTTCTTCCATTAGCCTTTTGGCTAGCAGCTTACTTGAACAACATTACGTCCGGCTTTGCTAACCTGCAGTACAGTCGCATATGTTATATTAATTAAGGCCCGAGCACTAAACGTGCGAGGTCCTTATTGAAACTGAAGGGATAATTAGGGTCCAAGCACGAAACATGTTAAGTCCCTATTGAAACAGAAGGAATTATCTTTTTAGGGCCTGAGCACGAACCGTGCTATTGAAACTGAAGGGATTTATTTTCTTTCTTTCTAAGTTGCACCTACGTGTACGAAATTGCCCTAGGTGGCTGTTCTGCCAGTGTGTGAATGTAGGTGAATTTTAGTTTGTGTTTGAGCACTTAGGCTCAGTGTATAAATGTGGGGTGAATGCAGATGTACAGGTGAAACTCGAAAAATTTGCATATCGTGCAAAAGTTCATTTATTTCAGTAATTCAACTTAAAAGGTGAAACTAATATATTATATAGACTCATTACATGCAAAGTGAGATATTTCAAGCCTTTATTTGATATAATTTTGATGATTATTGTGTACAGCTTATGAAAACCCCAAATTCAAAATCTCAGAAAATTAGAATATTACATGAAATCAATAAAAAAAAAGGATTTTAAATACAGAAATGTCAGACCTCTGAAAAGTATAATCATGCATGTGTACTCAGTACTTGGTTTGGGCCCTTTTGCATGAATTAATGCAGCGTGGCATGGATACTATCAGCCTGTGGCACTGCTGATGTGTTATGGAAGACCAGGATGCTTCAATAGTGGCCTTCAGCTCTTCTGCATTGTTCGGTCTCATGTCTTTCATCTTTCTCTTGGCAATGCCCCATAGATTCTCTATGGGGTTCAGGTCAGTCGAGTTTGCTGGCCAATCAAGCACAGTAATCCCATGGTCATTGAACCAGGTTTTGGTACTAGTGTGGGCAGGTGCCAAGTCCTGCTGGAAAATGAAGTCAGCATCTCCATAAAGCTCGTCTGCTGAAGGAACTGCAAAATGTTTACTTTGGGTTCATACAGTTGTAGTAATGGCAAGTTGTGTTTATTCACCTTATTGCGTTAAAATCGCCTTCTCGCGTTGTGTGTGAATACTTGCAGCAAATGTACTCACGCGAGGAAAGCGTCGCGAGGCGAAAATTCGCGGTTGGTCTGAATGCGGCATAAGAATCACAGTCTGTCCCCCCTCCCCCAGAAAAAAAGTGAGCTCCTCCATAAACTATGGTATAGTTCGCACACTGGTTATAATGTAGTTTTACTGTTTTATCTGTTACATTTCTACCATCCTCTCCTACAGCGCCACCTAAATGGCATATGCAGTCTAGCTTGGCTTATAGATTGGTTAAAGCACTTCTGTGTTGTTAACTCTGTGTAACCTGGGTAACAAGTAAAAGCAGTAACTTGAGATAGTCCTAAGTCACTTTCAACACATCACATTCTCACACACACTCCCAAAAGACCTCATAGCATTTAGTGCCATTTTTCAATGTTTAAGGCTCCGCAGTCAAGTTAGCAACAATAAATATGGAACGTTGGGTTAGACTATCAAAATAAAAGTATGTTTTAACGTTGTGAAGTGTCACAATTTAGGTAGGTTTAATAAAAGATCATAGTTTGGGTTAAAATGAGCAATATTACTAATGTAAGTTAAGTAACGTTACTTGTGTAACTTATGCAACCTACATAACTTAAATAATAACATTCAGTGTTCACTTTTTGACTGAATCAATGAGAACATGAAATAGCGAGTCTGGATCTGTAAGAGGGAGGAGACCCGCAGGGGTCACAGAGTCAGTTACTATGGCAACTGACCCAGAGTTAAAGTTAGCTCTCTTTCTGGATCACAAAACCCAGAGTTTCCCTCATCTCAGGTTAACTAACTCTACTGGAAGAGGCCTACAGAGCTCCACATAATCCAGCCTCCATGCTGGACTCAAACTGGTAATTCATCATGCTTCAGAATGAACATTTTCCAGCACTCCGCTCTGATAAACAGTAAATCCATCAGATTCAGTCCCTGAGTTGCTTTCTTTAAGCTACTGTAGCTATCATACGTCAAGGCTGTGGTCACATTGAAGACGTAGACAGGTGCCCAAAGGTGATCCTCTGATTGGCCAATAACACCTTCATATGCTGGAAGTGTAGCAGTAGTGACATACCTGACGTGAAATACTGCCGGAAATGTACCAGAAGACCCCCAGCAGCAACAAGACCAACAACCAGGAGAACCAGGAGAACCAGGAAAGCTTTGACCCAGGGTGGAAATCGTTCTGTGGGAACCAGAAACATAAAGAACATGACCTCTGACCTCTGACCTGTACCTACAGTAGGTGTTAGGGTCTGTTGCTGACCTTTGACCTGCAGCTGTATCTCTGTCACTCTCCATTGTCCTCCTGACGCACTGACGGTGCAGGTGTAGCTGCCGCTGTCAGAGAGCTGGAGTTTTGTCAGCTTGAGGCTGAGGTCTCCAGTTTCCAGAGCGTCAGTCATCATGGATGTTCGGCCGCTGTAAAGCTGGTTTTGGTCTGTAAGTTCATCACCTTCCTGCTGACGCTGGTGGACGGTTGGAGGATTGATATCGCAGCGGCTCCACACCACTGTGGGGTAGTCTATGTCAAACGTTTGAAACTCACAGGGCAGCAGGACAAACTCCTCCCCCTCATACAGCTCCACAGCTGAGGCATGCTGGGAAACTGTGAGGTCACACAGACAGAGAGGTTCAATCACAGCAGCCTTATTTCAAGTCTTATTCTGTGGAGGTAAATCAATGTCAGTATCGTTGTAAATGCACAGCCTATGAGTCACAAATAACATTCCAATTTATAAACACAAATTATAACCCAGACAGTACACGTACATCTTGCAGATGTCAACCCACTGTTTTAAGTTACATCGGTAAGACATTGTATGCAGACCGTTGCTATTTGGTAAAACTTCAAAGAGACAGTATTCAGATTAACAGCTCTCCAGATGATGTTTGAACGATCAAAACCACACCGTCCAGCCACTGTACCGCTTCTGTTGCGACCTTTACTGGTTTAGATCATTTAGATCATTTAGATCATTTAGACAGTAACATCACTATTCAACAAGCAAAATGTGAATTTAAACATCAGATTTTATGGGAATACAATGATAAACAATAAGCTTGACAGTCTGGGTCTGGGTATTTGTTTTTGTTTTTGGCAGTAAACTGGGGGGGGCTTTGCAAGATTGCCAACAAAGCAGCTGTATGTAGTCAAAGTGAGTTTTTCGGTTACTTTACCCCTGCTAAGTAGTTATAACTGATTGTCTAACCATGCCAAAAGAACTAAAGAAGCTACATATAAACCTCCAAAATGCGGAAAGGTGATGCAAAGAACCTCCAAACTATGTCTTATCAGGACCAGGAATACAGGTGGCACATGGAGACTATGCCCAGTGGTGGAGAGAAACAAGGCATTGACAAGATAAGTGACTCCCCACCACTAACTCCATCTAAAGGAGCTCATTCCATAAAAATGATCAAACAAAATCCAACCACTACCGATGTGTTAGAAGCAATTCAAGCACTTCACTCAAGATTTGTAACCAAGAAGACGCTGCTTGACACAAAGTTAACTCAGAACGCAGTAATGATTGCTAATCTCACAAAGTCAATCAACTTCAACTCTGAAGGGGTGAAGGAATGTAAGGAGAAGATTGTTCTGGAAACCCAGGTGTTCATCCTACAGAAAGAAGTTGATGAGCTCCTCGAAGGAACATGACCGAATCAAACGGCGATGGAACTTTAGAAGAAAAGGAATAAAAGAGATGTTAGTTTATTACCTGTGCCTATTTTGTTGTCTGTTCTGTGGTTCTGTGCCCTGTGCTACGAAGCGAGATAACTGGCTTATCGAGGTAGCCACTAGTAAGGAAGGAGATGTTAATTAAGTAACAGGACAGTTTCTGAGATGTAGCCCATCTGTAGCTATAATTGAATCCTCAGTGTTTTCACATATTTAGATTGACTATTTCATGTGTCAAAAAAATGGATCCAGAGTGGGGGTTAATAATCAGAGAAAAAAATAAGTAAATAATTAAATTTACATGAACAAAACTCGTAAATTCCCTGAAATTAAAGTCACAAAAAATAAAAATCACTCTGGTAATTTCTTCTGAATACACCCAACCCACAGCAAAGTCTCTAAGGTGCATGATAATATAGTGATTGTGGGCTAAACTCACGAGTAACTCCTTATTGCTAAATCCGATTGTGAAGGCTCATATAACTTTCTACTGCATGCTTAATACACGGCAGACGTGTGTGTTGCAACCTTGCAATGAAGCGATGTGGTTCCTTGAAAAAACCACCATTGATACCGCCTAGCTAGATGAGGCCCAGCTATCTCCTTCACATGAATTGTGTCGGCTGTGGCTCAGGAGGTAGAGCGGGTTGGCAGTTAATTAGAAGGTTGGAGGTTCAATCCTGGGCTGCATGTCGAAGTGTCCTTGGCAAGATACTGAACAGTGTGTGTGTGTGTGAATGTCAGTTTTTTTTTGATGTAGTGTAAAAGCGCTTTGAGTGGTCGAAAAGACTAGAAAGGCGCTATACAAGTACGGAGCATTTACATTTAACATTGCAGCCAATGTCAGACATCATGTGCAGTGACTGTCTATGGACTGTTAGCTTTCAGTTATGGGTGCAAAGTGTTGTAATTTGATACTATTCTACTAACTGAATGTCTATTTCAATGTAAAACCTGAATGTGAAATTGTTTGTGTTACACTGACATTGTGTCGTTTATTCCGTGCATTTGCAAATTTATGAACATGTCAGTCAAGTGAGCAAGGCACCCTTAAAATGCTAACATCTTTTTTACCTAGGAATATTATTTTGGATTTCTATCCTTACCTTATCGGATCCATCTTGTTATGTATGCTAAAATGTTATTTTTCTCTTAGGTAGAATGATTCACTAACTTCCATCCTACCGTTCAACTCAAAGACCACGACTGGAAAATTGTCCTCTACAGTGTAGAGTGTTGTCAAAGTGAATGGAATTTAAGTTTGTTCCTGCATTTTAGTGGATGAGGCCTTTATCACAGCCTTCTGCTTTGTCTTCAACATGACATATCCGGCATACTTTCAAAAGACACAAAGAACTTTCTCCAAAGGCACATCACAAACATTATGGAGGATAGAGACAAACCCCTGCTGGTAACTGTAACTCGAGGGGTTAACCTTCTTTACTGATTATGCTTTGGACTGCATTAGTGTTTGAAATGTTCAAAGAGGACCTTTGCTCTAAGGAAACTGATTCAGCACATTGGACTTGCCCATGAACCCCATTTCAGTGTAAACTCTGGGATAAGTAATTGCCAGTCGGCTTTTTCCAAATATCATTCTTTTCGGCATATTTATTGAATACACAATATTTAGATATATAATTTACAAGACAATATTTCTAATTGCTGAAAAAAAAGTAACTGAAGAACCTTTTGAATAACTAGTTGAACATACACACACACACCACCTAGTATTTTAAAGATGTGCAGTTATAGGATAAAGTGCTTCAGCCTGTGTCGTCTATCTGGTAATGGTGTAAAATATGCCCTTGAGGATGTTTTTGTTGTTGGTCATGTACACACTGAAGCCATTTCTTTTTATTCTTGAAAATTAATTACATTCTGAACATTGAGACTTTTGGGGTGTTGTGTGGGAAAATTTTGTCAACGATAGGATTCTGCTAAATCCAGGAAATGAGTTCCACCATCAGGCTCTAGACACACATTTAGTTGATGGTAGATTGTTTGATTCATTGAGGTATTTCTGTCTAACGATGCTGCGCCTAAATATATTGTTATTTTGAATTTGTCTGAATATGCTATGACTTTTTTTTGATGCATGGTGTACATGCAGATGGGGGACAAATCAAAGTATCTTTTGTTCAATGCGTCGTGTAGTTTCAGAGTAGGTGTAGTTTCACCCTTTTTGTGAAACTATATTTGCAAGGAATTTTCTTTGTATTACCACAAATGCATGTCATGTTCATCTGGAATATATATATATATATATATATATATATATATTTATAATAATATAATAGCTTGTCGTTGGGGTGGTACCCTTATTAGGACATATTAGTACCCATTATTGTACTATAATTTAATTATTATAGTTTAAAAGGTATGTTTATGTCTTGCAGGGTACACAAAATTACCAATTTCATAAGGTACAAAAATGTACTGGCACTTAAGGGTACACAGTTGTCTCTCAAAAGGGTACCTGCACAGTGACAAGTATTTATACCCTTTTAAGTACACACCCATACTTCTTTTTCTGAGTGTGTACAAACTCTGGTAAAAGCAGTTGATAGGACTTTAATCCTAAGGGGACTCTAACCTTTCCTTTGATACAGTCGTCACTGTAAATCTAGATTGTCCAGGCTACAAACTCTGGTAAAAAGTGTTGACAGCAGGCCCTGTTAACAAGTCAACTGTGGAGAAAACAGGGACTCTAACCCTTGTAATTCTACTCGGCCCTGTTAACTGAGGATCGGCCGTGTGAGATGGTACAATCAAAAGACCACTCTAAGCTTTTTAAATAGTGTTCAATGAAAATCTTAAAACAAAGAAAAAGGAAAAGAGGACAGTTAAAGTTACAGTTCAGTGAAAGTTATCAATCTACAGCTTTAAGTTTGATTCAGTTAAAGGTAGTGGTAAAAAGAAAAGTCTTCAGTCTTGATTTAACAGTTTCAGCAGACCTGCAGTTTCGTGGGAGTTTGTTTGAAATATGTGGAGCATAAAAACTGAATGCTGCTTCTCCATGTTTAGTTTTGACCTGTCCCTGACAACCTGAGAGGTCTGGATGGTTCATAATGAAGCAGAAGATGTATTTTGGCCCTAAACCATTCAGTGCTTTAATAAGAAAAGGATTTTGAAATCAGTTATTTGACAGACAGGAAGCTAGTGTACAGACCTCAGAACTGGACTGATGAGATCCCCCTTTTTGGTCTTAGTGAGGACTCGAGCAGCAGCGTTCTGAATCAGCTGCAGCTGTTTTAGGGAGCCCTGTTACAGTAGTCGAGTCGACTGGAGATAAATGCATGTGCAATGAGGAGAGAGAAAGGGTGTCTGGAGATTAGGGTGACCTAGATGTGGGATTGGGGGGTTAAAGATGGTGAATCCTTGCTGTTGGTTTTCAGTAAGGGAGGTGGAGACTCTTTCTCTTGGCTCTGATGTCTCCCATGATCAGAGCTCTCTTCCGGTGGGAGCTGTGGCGGTTCTCCTTCAAGGTCTCTGGCATGTTGTGTTATGTCTTCTTGTTCCCTGCAGCCTTTCACTTTCTGATTTACTCTAGTCCTTACCCTTCTGTGTGAGGATGGGATGTTTTTCAGGTCATCAGACAGTGATCCAAGGTCCTGCAATAGTGGTGAAAATCTGTTCTCCTGTTGCACACTTGGTTGTTGGGTAGGTTTGTTGCTAACGCTCCCTTTCATTGCTGTCCACATCTGTGTCCTACCAAGAACAGGGGTTGAAGAGGCGCTTTGCCTGGATCAGGGTTCTTGCACCATTTGAAAAGTCAAATTTAATGCTTTTTAAGGTTTTTTCAGACCTCAACAAATATAAATTTAAGACTTCAAATTTTGAAACAATTTCTTTGATATAAGAGAGATGTGCGTTTGATCTCTTAATGAACAATGCAATGCCATATTTGGCAGTTTTACCACCACAGGTGAATGACTTTGCATATTCCGAATCGGGGAACATAGAGGCCATTAAAATGTATTTTGGGTGATCAGATTGTGATCGGATAGCACTTGAGTCCACACATGAGTAGGCTTACAGGTGTAAATGCACCCGAGACTCATTGAGGACAGATTGTAATCCAATCAGCAAAACGACTTCTGGAGGTGGGACACCATGACCACATGGATGCAAATGTGTTGTCTATCCACATACAGTTGTTGCTAATTAGCATTATTTAAAGCTGACGCTGAAGTTTAGTCACTGAAGTTAGAAGAAGTTAGACCATGGCACAAAAGCGCATTTTGGATATCTTCATAATTCCATCACAGGCTAAAAAGCCTAATAGACCTGAGGAAGAAAACTCCAGCAGCACCTCTACACTTTTGAAGTGTTTTGACTGCAGCACAAGCTAAGAAAGCTGGTTTATTATTATGCTGCCGCCGTGCAGTAAATTGGCATGTTTGCAGCTGTTCAGTCACCGTTAAACTGAAAGTTTATTTAAAAAATATTGCAGATAATTATATTTCTTTACACGCGTAGGCCATAGGCTATAGCCTATTATGCTATTATTATCAGGACTGCACCAGTATGACCAGTGGCAACAAGCAGAGAGCACCTCGGGGCGGAGGTCTCAAATTGGACTGATTTGCTTCACTTGCAATTTAATTTATTCAATAAAGTATATCTATCTATTCAGTAATGTGTTTTATACTCCTGTGTCTTGTGGTTTAGTGTTCAAGCTTGTAGTATTCTGTACCATTGTTGTAGCTTTGTGCCAATATCCTGCGTTACTCAAGATGTTTTGCATTGTATTTGTATTTGATTTTGAATCCGAGTTATTATTCTGTTTTTTGTTTTTCCGCTTGTGGTGCGTGTAGCTGTGTTTCACTTTTATTACCTCACCCATAGTACTGTCATAGGCAGGTTTAGCTGTCAGGGGACCTCGCGATTCCCAGTGTGTGTTGCTTCTGGGAAGCAGTGCACTGGCCATCCCAGGATGCACTGTCCCTGAGGTCCTCTGACAAGGACCTGCTTGTGGACAGACAGATACTGGTACACCCCAAAGACCGCACACCCAAACACAAGAAAAGCAATCTAGTGTATGTGATCTAGTGCAGTGAGGAATGCACAGACCTGTATATTGGGGAAGCTAAACAACCACTACACAAACACAAACACACAGCTCAACACAGTAGGGCTAACTCCTCAGGTCAAGAAGCAGTTTATTTACATCTGAAGGATAAAGGACACTTGTTTGAGAATCACCAGGTGCACATTTTAGACGATGGATGGTTTGAAAGAGGTGTCAGGGAAGCCATTTACACCCATATTGAGAAGCCGTCATTGAACAGAGGAGGGGGTCTACGCCACCACTTATCCCACACAATGCTGTCCTTTCATCACTTCCCAGGAAACTCCATCATTGGATTGGCTCCGCGGTTCAGTGGCACCGGGTTCACATATTACGTCCTTTTTCTTCCTAGGCTGCTTGCCGCCTTCCACCTCCAGCAATTTAATCGTAGTGGAAAACTCCGGACCCCATGTATAGGCATTCTCCCCTTTCCCAATCCACCGCACCAGCCTCAGCATCACCACCAGGCCTTACTATGGCATAGACTCATCTCCCTTCCCCCCCGGCACCACTATGCCGAGCACCAATAGCCCCATCCTCAGTCCCATATTCCAAGCACCATGCAACCCACCCACATGACACCAACCTCAACCTTCTTGCCGGCCAACGCACATCTGGCCCTATCTGCCATTACCAGCACTTCCCAGGCTTTGCCCAGACACCCGGATTCTTTCTTGAGCACTTCTCGGAATGATCTTTTACTTAGTCAGCCCAATGTTGGGCGCTAGAGCAGTCCAAAGATATTTAATCTACTCCCTTTCAAGCCTCCTTCCCAAGGACACATTTCTTTGTACATTCCAAACTATCTCCTCTACCGTTGTGCCAAGCACCTATTTCTCTCTCTTTATTTGACACCTAAACTCCCCCATCCGCATCATCCAAGGTCAATCCTTTCTTTCCCACTTACCGCTACTATCCACCGCAGGGCAGGTCGTCCATGATCACATGGTACCCAACGGCACTGGTAAAACGAGCGAGATTGCGACGCAACTTCCTTTCTTCTTGGGAAGGCATCTTTCTCTACGAAAAACCCGAAGACATCACATTACATCGATGCAGAATCCCTCACCAGTTTCAGCGACCTAAGATGTGACAGTCACATCCACCCTTACAAACCGCACCCGATTATCACCGCTGCCATTCTTTGGGGACACGAGGTCCAAGCCATTCTGGTACACATGGACAACCACACTGCCATCAACATCATAACCAGGCTCACTCCCAACCACTTGACACCACAAAGTTCACCCACGTAATGACCTTAATCTCAGCTCAACACCGATCCATCAACTGCGTCTCGTTCTCTTTCCAGAAATTCAAATCCTCTGCACCAGACTTAGATCCGTATCCCCTCAGTTTTGACCATGATCGTCACTCGAACCCTAGCTCTCCACCTGGTCTCCGCACCACAACATCAATCACCAGTAGTCTCGCTCTCATACCCTCCCATCGTTTTACTTAGTGTGGGGTAGATCAAGAACATTCCGCAGCTTGTTCAGCCTGCCATTCCTTCCATCGACATCGTGTCCTCATCCAGCTTCATCACCTATCAGCCCACACTTTCTCAATCAGAACCTCCGTCATCCACGTATACATAAGCAGGACAAACCTATTCTAAACCCTTTTCGACCCTCGAAGCTACATTCCTTCTCGCTTTCTTGGCTTCATAAGATGCTCGACATTCACCATCGCCTCATGCCCTTCCAATCATACCAGGCACGCAAGCCTCCAACAGTTCCCTTCCACTCTCAATCACTCTCAGATTCAACCTAAAATTAACAAAATGGACCATCTCGGCCTCTCTCATTCAGTTATCCTCTTCTGCTTAAACGCTCGCTGAGCCCCTTCGAACCCATCCAGACCCACGTAAACCACATAATACATCACCAGGCTACTCTGCAACATCCGCTTTCACCACTGAATCAGGCAGAGCCGTCTCACGCTTCTGGTTACAATCTCTGCCTATCCTATATATAATTCAAGATCTTCGGACCCGTACTCCGGTCACTCATTCCGTATCGGGCTGCTAGACCACATTGTCAAAATCTCGGCTGTCGCTCTTCCCATGCCTACCATAGCTACGTCCGAAACAACCATACCGACGTTCTTCAAACCAATTTCCGTTCAGTCCGTGATTCTCACGAGCCCCCACCCTGAGTCTCGACCCTCTGGGTTCCTAGCCGCTCCGGCCACCAAACCCTAAACAACCTACTTCATCCCTCCATCCTCGACCACACGAAAACACGAGTCAGATGAGTTGGTACAGCAGACCCAGATGGAAGGCTCTGATGTGGGACAGATGTTTTCAAAGCAGAGCTGAAGTTGTTTGTTTTCTGCTGGACAGGTAATTAAGTTAGTGCAACTTGTCAAATAAGTTGAGATCCCAATGCTCTTGCTATCAAGTCGCAAAGAAGAAAACTGGAGCCTTTCTCCCTTTAGTAACAACAGTGAGTGAGAAAATGGAAGTGCAACATCTATCCATCTGCAAAACACAGAGCTTAACAATGCTATAAGCAATATATTGAATAATGATTAAAAGAAAGATATTTGGCATTAAACATGATATGATGACCGAAAATCAGGATATCTCATTGATATTGAAGATTAATAAATTGAATTGATCTTCCGATTGTAAAATACATAATATGGTTAAAGTAAGATGTCTATGAAGATTCTCAGTCATCCAGGTCATAGTTATCCAACGAAGGTTAAAATGAAGGGCAACTGGACTTGGTTGAAGCTACTGGAAGACGTTTCGTCCCTTATCCAAAGGACAATAACCCCACAACACTTGAAACAGACAACAGATGGGTGAAAAACTTGTCAGATAGGGAACTCACCCAACCAGAGAAAGACGTTCTGGCCAAAGGATTAAACTTTGCCATTACACCACAGCAACTACCGATAGTAGACCTCATCACAGCCACAGAATCGGCCATTAGGAAAAACAAATTAACAGAAACAGAAGCGGAACAGCTCAGACTAAAGGTATCTGCAGCCCTTTCTAATGCGAAGGCCCCCCCCCTTCCAACCTCACCATCCAAGAAAGGAAGGCTGTGACATCCCTGAGCAAGGATCAAAACATCACTATCCTACCTGCGGACAAAGGAAGATGCACGGTAGTACTTAACACAGCTGACTACCAGAACAAAGTCAACACACTACTAATGGACACAAACACGTATGAGACACTGAGACGAGACCCAACCAGCGGATACAAGAAAAAGGCCATAGAATGTCTACAACAGTTACAGAAGGACAACACCATCACCCGGTGAACAATATTACCGTTTGTATCCTCGAGAAGCCATTCCATGCATTTATGGACTACCCAAGATACACAAAGAAGGGCCGATTATCAGCAGCATTAACTCGGTCACCTACAACATTGCCAAACACATTTCCACCATCTTAGCTCTATTGGTGGGAAACACGCCTCACCACATCCAAAACTCTATTGACTTTGTAAACAAAGTTCGAGGACTAAAACTGGATCCAGATGAAACCATGGTATCCTATGACGTGACTTCTTTGTTCACCTGCATCCCCACCATAGAGGCAGTAGAAACCGTTAGGAAACGGCTAACACAAGACAACACCCTGGACAACAGAACTAGCCTCAGCTGCAAATTACTCGACCTCTGTCTAAACACCACCTATTTCCAGTACAACGGTGGATTCTACAGACAGAAGCATGGCTGTGCCATGGGCTCACCGGTATCCCCGATTGTGGCCAACATCTACATGGAAGAAGTGGAGAATAAAGCCCTCAACTCCTTCAGAGGAATAGCACCGAGCCACTGGTACAGATATGTGGACGACACCTGGGTCAAAATCAAAAGCCAGGAAGTGCAAGCCTTCACAGAACACATCAACTCTGTGGACAGTAACATCAGGTTCACACGAGAAGATGTTCACAACAACAGTTTGGCCTTCCTGGACTGCGCTGTACACATTGAAGAGGACAGGAGCCTGCAGATTGGTGTTTACAGAAAACCCACACAAGTTTGGGTGAAGACATCATGACTATGATCATTCATAGTCATTGGGAGAGAAGGGTCAGCAAGGGGAAATGAAATGGCCAACTGAATTTAAGGATGAACAAGCTATGTGACAGTAGTCACGTAGACAGGGAAAGGGGTGGTGGCTGATTTCACAAAGAAACTCAGCTACAGAGTAGGATATATAAAGAGGAGTCAGAGAGAGATCGGGGTTATTCCTTGGCAGACCTCAGAGGCATCGGACTCAGAGCAAGACCATCACCGCACTGGACCAAGAGCCCAAGACAAGAGACTGGGATTTGAACAGCAAACAACTAGAGAACACTTCAGAGATTTCTTCAGGGGACTTCAAGAGATCGAGCCACAGAGTGTAACCACAACATCCAAACCAACTGAAGAATCATCGGACTTTGAAGATTTTCTCTCACTCAAACTGCAACGAAGACTGAAGACTTCTGAAGACAATTTGAGGGCTTTGGACAAAGCCTCAGGTTTCAACCAACACCCCAGCAGCAGAGGATGGATTTCACTGCAGGACAACTCATTCCCCTTCCTTTCTCTCCAAAAAGAACACATAAAAATATCACAATCAGGTTTTGAATTATAGAAATTTTATCAGTTTATTTAGGTTTTATTTATTTATATTTATATTTTTATTTTTTTGCATGTATTTTTTAAGTTGTATGCTTGCCCTTGCTTAATTTTGCAATGAAATAAATATATAATCACTGCATTTAAAGTACAAGTCGTAGACATTGAATTTATTTCTTCACTAAGGTAGTAATTCATTAGGTAAAGTGTGTTTAACATCTTTAAGGTTCTTATAGGTTGCTCTAGCCAACAAAATTAACTTATCCTTGGGGCCTATTTTCCTGGCCACTAAACATAATTCTAGAAACTATACCAAGTGCACTGATCAATGAGAAGAGAGCTGTCGTTAACGGGCATGGATGGGGTGGTATCTGGCTCTAGGGCTATTCAGTCAGGTGCCATTTCAGAGTAAGCAGGGTAGGCGTTCGGAAGAAGACAGTGAGAAGCCAGGCGAATCTCTTCGACACCAGCTTAAACAGTCCTCAGTTATACCTAATAGGGTAATACCCATAGGCCTTGTCAATGTTGTGAAAAATATAGTTGGATTGTAATTTCAACACTGTTCTTCAGTGAGTGTTTTGGCTTTGCTGTCAACATAAATGTGCCGTTTACGTTCATGAGACAATCAGCTGATTAATTGGTTATAAAACTGTAGGCTACAGCTCAGATCAGCATGCTTCAAATTTTACTGCCCTGGTGAATAAAAATGTAATTGGATAGTAATTTCATGTAACGTTATTCTCTAGCGCTCTGGCTTTTCTACGTGGACAGAAATATGTTGGTTACATTCGTGAAACAATCAGCTTATCAGCAATTGGCAATAAAATAGTAACTTACAACATGGAAGTTCACTGAGATGTCCCTTTATATTGCCCAGTCTACCCCGCTATACAACATTTTAATATTTATTGTCAATCCATTGCATCTTGCATTAGTCCAGAGTTCTAAATAAACATTGTGCCATAACACAGAAGACCAAGAGAATGGGTCAGTCGGACATACAGAGAGAGATGCACTTCAGCTGCAAATTAACCTAACAATACTGTTATTTGCTTCATCCTCTCATCAGAGTTAAACATTAACACTGGTTTTCATCTTTGACTAGAGAGTGAGGTGGGCAAATAAATTGGGCAGATGACAGGAAAACTGCTGACTCCAGTAAGAATAAAAGCCAAGAGAGGAGGGCATGCTTTAAAAAAGAGCTTTAAAAGGTAGTGCAAAGATGTTTGGCAACTCCGCTATGTCCAATCCAATCCATTTTATTTATATAGCACATTTAAAAAACAAAGTTTTACAAAGTGCTGAACAAGAAATAAAACATTAAAACTCATATAAAACACATCGAAACATATAAAACACATAAAAACACATAAAATAACAAGACGAAACAGCTCTCATGCTGGGTTAAAAGCCAGGAAATACAAGTGGATTTTAAGACAGGATTTAAAACATTCGAGGGTCGGGGCCAATTTGACCTGTGGAGGTAGCTCATTCCACAGTTTAGGGGCTGCTGCTGAAAAAGCACGATCGCCACTGGTTTTTAACCTGGTTTTTGGAGCGACCAGCCGAAGTTTGGGGTGTAGACTTGTAAGAGGTCTGAGATGTAGTGAGGTGCCAACCCGTTCAGTGATTTAAAAACAAACAATAAGATCTTAAAATGTATTCTAAAATGGACCGGGAGCCAGTGGAGGCCAGCACTGGTGTAATGTGTTCATGCTTGCGAATTCCAATTAAAAGACGAGCGGCTGAGTTTTGTACTAACTGTAAGCGTGATGTAAAGTGCATTACAGTAGTCCAGACGAGTTGAGATAAAAGCATGAATCACATGTTCATGTTCAAAGTGCTTACGAGATAAAACAGGTTTGATTTTAGATAAAAGCCTCAGGTGATAAAAACTGGATTTAACATTATATATCTGTTTATCAATTTTAAAACCATTGTCTATTTTCACTCCCAGATTTGTCACTACGGGTTTCAAATATTGTTGCAGGTAGCCCAGGTCAACAGAAAGGATATGACCGGCACGACTGGGTCCAAACACAATTATAATATCTTTGTAGCCTTAATATCTTTTAAACACTCTAGTAGAGGTACGAGGGAGTTTTCACCTCTTTTGATGCAGATACATTGAGTCATCCGCATAGAGGAGTAGGAGATGCCATGCTTTCTAATTATGCATCCAAGGGGGAGGAGATAAAGGGAAAAGAGAAGTGGTCCAAGCGTGTGTAGTGGTTACAGCACGTGTAAATGCTCCGTACTTGTATAGCACCTTTCTAGTCTTTTCGACCACTCAAAGCGCTTTTACATGCGCATGTGTATGTCACCAGTCATACACACTCATACACTGGCGGAACAGCCGCCAGGGGCAAATCAGGGTTCAGTATCTTGCCCAAGGACACTTCGACACGCAACCAGGGGGAGCCAGGGATTGAACCGCCGACCTTCCGATTAACGGCCAACCCGCTCTACCTCCTGAGCCACAGCCACCACATGGCCACACAGCCACACACCTTGTAAAAATTGCAGGTTCAGTGATTTGACTCCTAAAATTTTTACATTAGTTTTATTGCTAACTTCACTGGACTTGACCACGGAGCCCTACATATATAAAAATGACGCTAAAGGGTACCTCGGGTGTTACAAAGCGGCACTAAGGGATCTTGACCAAGTGTTCATATGTGAAGAGCTGGAAGTAAGAATGTGTTGTTCAAAAGACCTATTTGTTAAGAGTTGCTTTTGTTTAGTTTAAGTCTCGATCAATTATATTGTTTTTACAGTTATGAAGACGTGAAGGGTCCGGCTGTGGCTTGAGGACCAGGGGGTGTGTTGTGAGGGGGAGTCGCTTATGCCTCCATTTAAAACCCTAATCCCATTATGGGCTATTGGATCTAGGTCAAATATCAATAGGAAAGAAGACAGCATTTGAGACTGCAATCCACCAAAAATGCAAAGAAGACTGTTCTTCCTTGTCCTATGTCTGTAATGATTTGGTACCATTAATGGTTCTAATTCTACATTACAAAGAAGAAGAAGGAAGAGGAGAAGAAGCAGTCAAATGATGCAATCCTCATTACCGGTAAAGCACAATAATGTGCAAAATGTCAAAGAATGTTTGATTTGAGACAACACTACCCTGTTCATATTCACGCACTACACAAGTAAGTACATATTGTACTCAGTGTACTACATCTAAGTGTACTAAAGAAAAGTATCCCAATTGGGACACAGCAACAGTCATGGAGCTGAAACAGAAGATAAGATAAAATCCAGATTTAAGAGGTGACGGACTGAGGTGATGATCAGATCAGAGGGAGGAAGGTTATCTTACCGTGCACGAGGATCACAAACACCACAAACATCTTCATCTTCCTGTAGAAACTCCAACAAGCAACTAGTCCTCTTTAATCTGCTTCTCACTAAAGGAAGTCTTCAGAAACACAGTGAGGACATCAGTTCACAGCCAGCTGTCCCTTTCCTCCTCCTGATAATCTGCTGACTCTGTGAGCAGAAAACTGGAGTTTCACTTTAAACTGTTTCCACTGAAGCAGCTGTTGGAATGTGAAGAAACAGGCTGAGCAGCTTTCACACAAACATTATTGTGACAGACAGGTGTGGCTGCTGAGCTAACTGCTAACACACCAGCTAGCAGCTAGCATGCTGCTGTTAGCCAACAAAAATATTGCACCAAGCTACACTCACTGGCCACTTTATTAGGTACACCTTGCTAGTACTGGGTTGGACCCCCTTTTGCCTTCAGAACTGCCTGAATTATTCGTGGTATACCTTCAACAAGGTGTTGGAAACATTTCTCATATCCCAAAGGCGCTCTATTGGATTGAGATCTGGTGACTGTGGAGGCCGTTGGAGTTCAGTGGACTTATTGTCATGTTCAAGAAACCAGTTTGAGATGATTTGAGCTTTGTGAATGGCGCATTATCCTGCTGGAAGTAGCCATCTGAAAATGGTACACTCTGGTCATAAAGGGAAGGACATGGTCAGGAAAAATACTCAGGTAGGCTATCGTGTTTAAACGATGCTGAGTGTGTGATCTCTATCTCTCTCTATCTCTCTCTCCCTCTGCTCCTGAGCCCAGCCAACGACCTGCACCTCATCAGCCACCTCGTCAGCCTGCCACACCTGCCAGTATTCAACCTCATCCCTGCCTGTATTTCATCTCCGGTTCTCCACACAGCATTCTTGCTTGATCGTCGTTGCTCCTAACGCGGTGACTCTTGATCCTTCGAGCCCTCATTTAACCTGCATGATCTGTTTCCCTGTCGTTGGTTTTTCCTCAGTCACTAATCCTGTTTGTCTGTCTGTCTCTCTTAGCAGTCCCTCAACCCCTTTTTTCCTCAATAAAACCTGTCTATCTTGAGCGCAATTATGCTGTCATGTTTAGGCCAAATTCTGATCCTACCAGCTGAATGTCACAGCGGAAATCGAGACTCATCAGACCAGGCAATGTTTTTCTTCTTCTATTGTCCCGTTTTGGTGAGCCTGTGTGAATTGTAGCCTCAGTTTCCTGTTTTTAGCTGACAAGAGTGGCTACTGCTGTAGCCCATCTGGTTCAAGGTTTGGTGTGTTGTGTGTTCAGAGATGTTATTCTGCATACCTTGTTGTAACGAGTGGTTATTTGAGTTAGTGCTGCCTTTCTGTCATCTCGAACCAGTCTGCCCATTGACTGCTGACATCAACAACGCATTTTCATCCACACAACTGCCTCTCACTGGATGTTTTCTCTTTGTTGGACCATTCTCTGTAAACACTAGGGATGGTTGTTCATGAAAATCCCAGTAGATCAGCAGTTGCTGAAAAACTCAGACCAGCCAGTCTGGCACCAACAACCATGCCACGTTCAAAGTCACATAAATGCCCTTTCTTCCCCATTCAGATGCTCAGTTTGAACTTCAGCAAGTTGTCTTGACCACGTCTACATGCCTAAATGCATTGAGCTGCTTCCATGTGATTGGCTGATTAGCTATTTGTGTTAACAAGCAATTAAACAGGTGTACCTAATAAAGTGGTGAGTGAGTGTAGTTGTCTGGTCACCGTTTGTGTTTTTGTCCTTAAGGACTCCCGCACTAGGGAAACACAAGGGATTGTGGGTTGTCATTGTGCAGTATTTTGTTGGTCTGATGAGTTCCACGCCCACCATGACACCTCTCTCCATCCTGGAGGGGGACTTTAACAGATTGTTCAGGACACAAAAGAATGCCGGATCCGGCCACCTATTTCCAGCACTTAAATGGACTGAAACTGAGGCTCTGTCCTTTGGGGAATCTTTGTGTCGCAGCTCCACTGATGATGGTTTCTTACTCTCATCCTCAGAGTGGATGAAGTGATTGTGATCAGCTGTTGTGAAGTGAAACTGTGAGTTTATCAGCTCAGAGTTCAGGTTCAGACTTTGTTAAAGCAGCTCTCTGGAATGAGTCCAGATCGCCACAGATCTCTTCTGAGGAAAGAGGAGGAGCTTCAGCTTCCTCATGTTTGTCAGAGCTGTTGGTCCAGTTTCTGTCTCAGACTGACAGACAGAAAGCTGAACCTTCAGTCCTGTTGATTATCTGCACAAGAACTAAACTTCTTTATCAATCTTTAAATGACTGAAGCCGTCAGGAAACACAAGCTTTTTCTGTTCACTTTCATTCATTTCAAGAAAACATTTTAATGTCAGAGACACAAACAGCTGACAGAGATTCTTATTGTGTCCCAGCTGAAAGCTTCCTGCAGTATCTGAAATCTATCTAATAACTATTCAGCAGGTCTCAGATGAAGCTCTTCCTTCATGGTTGTGAAGATGTTGTTGAACTAACAACTCATCCTGTTTCACATCAACACACTTGGAGCTGAATGGAAAACACTGAGTTAACAGCAGTAATGAAAGCTGTTATTGTCTAAATACATTTGAAAAGGAAATGGACCATGAACACCATGGAACAGAATATTGTAGGATGTGCGTCTTTGAATGTGGACCCGGGAAGAGCAGCTGTGCTTTTGGGCTGAGGCTCTCAACCTGTTCTGCTTCAAGGGCCACCTGTTTACACCTGAGACGGGCCGGGGCCCATGAAACCAGAAGTCCCAGATGATTGTGTCTGATCTATTAGAAGTGTATTAATGAAGTACACTCTAAATCAAGTTCAAACCTTTTTTCGCAATATCGCCATCAAAATAATTTCACACACGTGGTTAAATATTGTTATGAAACAAAACCTGCAAGTTTGGTAACGACTGGACAACGATTTTCAGATAAATAGCTTTATTTGCATAATTTCACATCCAGTTATTGTGCATTTAAAGCACCCCCTAGTGGTCGATTTGAAGAAGACTTGCAGTGTACATGTGAGGTCCTTATGTAGAAATGTCCTGCAAGTTTTGCGTTGATTGGACAAACAATTTGTCATTTGCAGCCTTATTAGCACCCCTAGGTGTTAACTTTCAGGTCATGTTTCAGTTACTAATGAGGACATATCCTGAGAGTTTCGTGATGATTGTAGAATTAATGTGATTTATAGTGTAATTTGTGTAATGCTAAGCACCTGTCTTGCGCTTGTAGCACCCCCTAGTGACGTATGTACATCAAACTGTCCAGGTGTATCTGGGGCACCTATCTGAATCTGTCCTGTGAATTTTGTAAAGATTGGCCCTACGGTTGCTGATTTGTGTTCATTTATGTCCAAGTAATTGAGATATCGACGTGCTTTATACAACTTTTAATAGGCTTGATTCAATGATGATTCACTGAAAATTTGGTGGCAATCGGAGCAACGGTCTAGGAGGAGATGTCAAAAATGTGTTTTTCAAAAAAATCCATAATGGCAGAAGAATTTTATGGGCGGACCTTCATGGTCCTAGAGGCTTTTTAATAGAGCACATTGACTTGCACCTGTGTGAGAAATTGTAAGTCATTTGGCTTATGGCGTGGGAACTGAATGTATGTTATGCTTCAAAGCACCAATAGAGAACACTCTATGACCACAAATGCGTGGCAGAGCACTGTTTTGATTGTGCTAATCTTTTCTGTGATGTGTAGTTCTGTATTGCAAAATGACATGAAGACACAGAAAGCGACTGATCTTGTGAGAAAGATGTGAGGTGGGATTCGAACGTGGGTCTGAATGAAAAAAGATGCTTGGGAAACCAGCACTCTAATCAAGCAAGCTATAGAGGGAGACATCTGATAAAGCCAGAGTTTGATCATTCGTTGATGGTAAAGTGCATTTGCTTAAAAAAAGCTTTTCAGCCAGCATTTTGGTGTTTTAAGTTAGAGGACATCTTTAGTTTTTTGTTACCATTAAGTTCAAACACCATACAGGTGTTTAAAGTTGAAACCAATTATCACTGCTGCAGGATTCAAACTCATGACTGAAATAAGAGGTGCTGTTTCACGACCTGCAGTCTAACTGTGACACCAGCAAGCTTGCTAGGACTGTGATGATGTGATCCTTTGTTGATACAAAAAGTGTATTTGCTTTAAAAAAAAAAGACTTTCAGCTATCATTTTGTACTTTTTAGTTAGTGCTTGAGTAGCTGAGCATAAAAATATACTGTACATCTTGTGTCAAAGCTCCAAACAGGGAGTTTTTCCTCTACAATCAAAGACAATTTCTATTACAACTTATTTAATTGTTGATAGCTTAAAGACAAGTGTTTAAGTTGAATACTCAAAAATTAAGTTGCTCCAACCATATTTTTCTTATTTAAAAGTCATTTTATGTAATATTTCCTTAATTACATAATCATGAATGCAGGATTTAAGCTAAAAAACATTGTAAAATTTAATTTTGCTCCATACCGCTTCACACCGCGTAGCGGTAGAACCCTTCTATGTTTGTGTGTTTTAGTTATTATTATTATTATTGTTTGTTGTCTTGCCACCGAATTTTCAGTGAATCATCATTGGATCAAGCCTATTAAAATTTGTTTAAAGCATGTCGATATCTCAATTACTTTTAAAGATATGGACCAATGAACTTTGAAAGGGGCGTGGCTCTGGACATAAATGACCACAAATCAGCAACCGTAGGTCCAATCATCACAAAACTGACAGGATATGTTCAGATAGGTGCCCCGGATATACCTGGACAGTTTGATGTACATATGTCCCTAGCGGGCGCTACAAGCGCAAGAAAGGTGCTTAGCATTACACAAATTATGTGGATGTGTTCTCGCACAGACTTCACTCTGTAAAAAAAAATGTAGACTATTAACTTAAGTCACAAGTCACGGTGGATATTTTATGTACGGACCAAGTAAAGCAGCAGTGAACACACAGGGTGCAGATGTTGGTTTCAGTTGTTTGACAGGCTGCATCATTAATCGCGGGAGGAAATATACAGAAAAAAGACGAGTTCTCAGTCTTTTAGGTGGGGGTTTTACAATCACGATGCCGGCTCAACATCGTGATGTCTGTTGCCAATGGACGATGGCATTGTCTATCAGCCCAACCCTAACTCTGCCACTACTACTTTTATCTCTCTCACAGAACTATCCACAGTTTTGGAAAGTGGTTAAATATAAATAAAAATTTAAATTTAAATTTTACTCACCATAAAATGTCCTTTTATCAAGCTTCTTCGGTCTAGTCCACAATACACAGTCTTACTGTCTGAATTTGTCCAAGCATGTTAAGTGTGTAGACGTGGGTAGGTGAGGGAACTTGGGAATTCTGAAGTCAAGGTGGAGAAAAATTAAGTTATAAAGCCAATTTTATTAAGTTGCTGGAACTTGAATTTTGTTGTAAACCCATCAACAATGAAATTTGAGTTAAAATTACCAGCAAACTTAAGTTTATGTAATTACCAACATTATTATTTAACCACAAGTTTGCAACTTAGAAAGTTTATATAAATCAATAAATTAGAATTTTTATCTTGCAGCCATGCAATTAATCAAGCGGTGGTAACAGGTCCCCTGAATTACTTTTTAGAGTGTAGGACAGAGCCGCTCCCTGGTGTTCAGGCAGGAGCCCTCAGATTAATAAAGACAATAAAACCAACAGGTTCTCTAACAGTGTGTGGCTGTGTGCCAGAAGCCAACAGAAAACCAGAACAGCAGGACGTTCTCAGCCAAAAGACATTATTATTATTATTTAACCCAACAGGCCGACAGCTCATGGAGACAGAGTTCAAACTGTTCTCTGTGTTCAGTGAGTAAAAGAGCTTCAGTCAGCTGTGACTTGGGAACATCCTGGTTAATATCTGACATATACCAGTCTGTGATGATCCAGAAGAACTCCTCATTCTGCTGATTCTGCTCAAACACCAGCTGGAGTTTCATGTAAATGAGCTCTGCTGACCAAAAAGAAGAGTAAAACTTGTGCTGATGAGCTGGAATGAAGTTGGCTAAAAAGCTGTTAATTTATACTTCCTGTTTTATAACCAGTCAAAGCAGAGCGGACAAAAGCGTCCCGGTCGACGGGAAGATGAAATAAAAGCACAGGTTTAAAGCTGAAGGACCAAACTCCTGTTGTTGTTCTGTTTGACTTGTTGTTGTTGACGTCTCCTCATTTACCATGGAGTGATAAATCTTAGACACATCAGACTTCACTCTCTCCTCAGTCATCACACATGGAGAAAATATGGCCCCACTCTGCCACATGGGGGCGCTGTAACCAAAGTGTTTCTGCCTGCTGAATCCATCAGTCTCACAGCTTTAGATCCGTTTTCATGATGCTGAGTGGAGAAACGCTTTCTATACATTGGAGGTTGTATTTACAGTTTTCCTCCTCAGAGAATATTCATGCTTCTCAAAATGATCCATAACTCGTCTCCTCGCAGCACCTGATGCATCTCTTGTTGTTTTCAGAAGAAGGACCAGAACAGGCGCTGGACCACAGAGACACATCAGCGGCTTATCCAGCTAACTTCAGCTGAAACACACCTTTAAAATAAACTGGATTCAACACATCTGATCTTTGATGTTTGGTTTCTAATGCCTCCGGAAAGATGTCAGAGGCTGCAGTGAAGGTCCTGCAGCACCAAACATGGGGAGGCCACCTACTTATACTGATGGGTCAAAGATCACACATCAGTGTTCAGAGCAGAGCTGGTTGCTGTTATGTGGACATTAAGGTGGGTTGAAGATAAACAGGAGCATGCAGTTTTATTTAGTGACTCAGCAGCAACTCTAATCACAATTAAAGAAACTGAATCCAAGGCCAGGCCTGATCCACTTGTGCTGCAGGTGTTGTGTAGATTTCACAAGGGTATGGGTATGAGCAGGGCTTTCTATGGCTTCAGCACACATGGGTGTGGAATGAGGAGGCAGATGAGGAGGCAAGGAGGAGGTGCAGGAGTGCAAATTAATTCACAGTCTGGGTCACTGGATTACACAGAAATAATAAACAGGGCAGTAAAATAAATGTGACTTAAAGTGATGGGAGGATGAAAGGAAGGGGAGGACATGTTATTCAGTCCAGAGAAAGAAAGGGTCCCTTTTAAATGCAGGAGTTCTGTCAGACTGGGCTCTGTGGGCTGAGGAGGGGGCTGGCTCTGATTGGTTAACATCCTGATGGAAAGGTGAATGTAGAGGAAACAGTGAATTCAGTTCATTACTAAAAGTCTGAATCTGGATACTGGATTATAGAAGAGGACACAAACATGTCATCAGTGAGCAGTGAACAAGCAGCGAGACGGCGTAGATGCGTCTGGTCTGAAGAAGAACTGCGCATGCTCCGTGCTCACTTCAGTGCGTGGTGCCGACAAGATGCAGCATCGAGCAGCTCCGGACAGAAACGACCTGGACCCGGACCGGACCAGCCAGGAAGTCAGCACTGGGGTGAGTACACGGGCTTCTGGACCGAACCGGACCCGGTGTCGGGCCGAGCTCTGCGGCAGCTGAAGCGGAACCCTGCAGGTCTCGCGGTGATTTGATTGTTTTGATCCAGCCTGGACTCTGGAGGGAGAGCGGAGCCTGAATTAACTGGCGATAGTCCCAGATGTCGCGGACGTGGATCCGGGATCCTGACTGCTAACCGGAGCCGTTAAATAAGAGACACACTTTGATCTCGCCGCCACGCCGTCACGTGCTCCGCGCGCTCAGCCGCTTTGAACGGTTTCAGACAGCAGCAGCGACCACATGCTGCAGCTTTCACATAATATAATATCACAGTTCTGGTTTCCACTGTGACACTTGAGTTACATATCATTCTGCGCAGTGTGGGAGGCAGCATTATTCAGTTTTTGTGTTTAATTTTGTTGTTTTAATATTAACTGATATTAGAGAGAGAGCTGTCCAAGAAGTGACTGCTTTAAAAACCTTCATGCCAGTGAAGCCCTTTGAATTAATGAATTTTTGTGTTAATTTTAATTTTGGAGGGAAGGAGGCCAGGTCCCACAAAGCAGAGTACATTTACTTAATTGGTCATAATTACGCACGTCCAAATGTACTGCTGTGTTAAGACACATTCATATAAACATTCCCAACAACTCAATATCAATCAATTACTAAAGCTGCTCAGTTTAAGTCAAGAAATAAGTTTGGTCAATGGTGCAAATATGTATGGCAACCAATTACATTCAACTAAACAGTTTGTTATATATTATAGGGAGGGTGAGTGAGGTTTCCTTGAATGGAAACTCATTCGACCTCCTACAGGGTGAGAATGATGGCAGAAAGCAGGCAAAGAAAGACATGTTAATGTTCAAAATAGTCATAGCATTCTTCCACTGTCAGAAGCAGACCAGGTCCTAGGCCCCACATGAGACCAGGTCCTAGGCCCCACATGAGACCAGGTCCTAGGCCCTACATGAGACCAGGTCCTAGGCCCCACATGAGACCAGGTCCTAGGCCCCACATGAGACCAGGTCCTAGGCCCCACATGAGACCAGGTGCTGCTGGAAAGAACTAGGAGAAGAAAGATGAAACAGTGTTAAGGTTAAAACATTTAAGACATACAGTTTAATATTATAATATAAATAATAATTGTAATATACATGGAGAGCCACTGTTTCCCAGAAGATTTCATGAGGTCACAACAAGCCTGTCAATATTTAAATATATACTGAAGCAAAATACTTTTCTAACACGCAGAGTCTAGTTTATTTATCAGTAGGAATATCGTGAGTAACTTCAGTAGTTACAATAATGGGAGCAAACATCAGATAAACGTCATGTAAGCACATTAACGCAGCATCTAAAACACCAGAGTTATTAGAAATAGTTTTATACAAAAATACAGTGACTGATAAGAGTTGGGAAGCACAGGAGCGACTGTTTATCTCCAGGTCAGTTCTAACTTTGGGACTAACCTGCAGTCTTTGTTCACCGGCCTCAGTAACTTCTACTGTTCATTTACTGCTGAACAAGGTGTTTCTCTCTGTTCACCGGGACACCCGTTCACACGCGCGTCTAACGTTGTTCCTCCTCTACCACACACGCTGACTGCTGCAGCTAAGCAAACGAAGCTAACCAGCTGGGATCATCACAAACATGACAACAGACAGATTCGGTTTTCATTCCTTTCTAATCTCCTAGATTTATCCAGCATTGAAACCCCTCACAGATGTTGACACAGGTCTTCCCCTCGCCTGGTCTTATAACTTGTTTCACAGTTCCTCAGACCTTTACCTCTGTGGCTGTTTCTCAGCCATCTTCACAGCCAGAGTCTCGTAATGAGTCCAGCGTGTTCGAATGTACCGCTGTTTGTTTACGCTCTCTCTCCCACTGCTTCCAGCGCCACCTGCTGCTCGCTCCCAGCAGCTTTGTTTGGGCTCAGTTTACAGACCCAAAGCTGAATTTAACAAAAGGTGTATTGGATTACAATTGCAAAGTATCCCTTTAAGTAACTGTAATCTTTTTTCATGTAATTTCAGTGGACTAAAAGTTGTCAGACAAGTTCCTATACACCTTTAATAAAATGGTCAGTTAGTACTACTTTGAATTTAATGACCAAATAATAAATACCAGATTAAGGATCAACTGGTGTTTTTAAATGTATTATAATATATATATATATATATATATATATATATATATATATATATATATATATATACAATTTATAAATGTGCTATATAAATTAACTTGAACACATCCAGGTAAAAATATTCAGGTGAAAAGCAAAATCAATATTTATCGCTGCAAGGTAAGAAATGATAAAAGTCTGCACACTTTTAGGCTGCAAATTATTCTATATGTTAATTCTCTGTATTTTAAGGCAACATTTCAATCTACAGGATTTAAATGTGCAGACTTTTCTCAAATTACAACGTATGGTTTTGTTGGTCATCACTGTTGACTTTTGTTAGTTTAGGTAGCAGGCTAGCCCAGTGGGTTGGGTGACCCGTACAGTCTATGGGGTGACCACACTCAACCACACATCCTAGAGGAGCAACAGGGAAAGTTATTTTAAGAACCTGATGGCTTTATCCAGTTTGTTATTAAATGTGTAACAAACTTTATCTGTGTCTCTTCATTATACTCCCACACAAAAAAGCTGCTTTAATGGTCAACTAAAGTCTTTAGTTCTTCATTATATTCCAGGCAAATCTGATGTTCATTTATAAATGTTGCTCATGTACAGTGGTTACATATAATGATGCCTGTGGACGGCCTATACGCCTCCATGAAAAGAGATCTGGGGACCTTAAAGTCGGTACTTTTGGTTGAAAAGTAGCTTATCAGTACTGCAGGGAGCAGAGTCTGAGAGTCAGTGGGGGTCCTGGGCCTTGTTGATGACGCCAGCTGCAGATGGAAATAAACTTGTGGCGTGAGGTTTTTGTACATGGAGGGTTAACAACATATCAGGTGATTAATAGTCGACCGTGGGGAATTTCAGCTGCAGCAAATGTTGACCTGGAACTCAGCTGGTTCAAGTGGCAGGAAATGAAAATTTCCTTCACTTTAATGTGGAATAAATCAGCTAAAGGGAGCATAATGTGTATTTTCCTCACTTTAATTTACCAATATGATAATGCTATTTTCAGCATAGGATACAGGAAGTCTTTAGTATACAGCATATGCTGTAACTTTAAACCCAAGTATATTAAACTTTAATAAAACAATACAGATAATATGATAAGCGTGATAAGTTTTTACTGCCAGAAAGTTGCTGAGTCGTCTAAAGTCAACTTTCTCAATCTCTCTACTGAGAAAGGCCTTGATATGAGAAATTAAGCACTTTATTTTAGTTTACTTAAGTTTAGAATTTATTATTAGAGTAGTTTTGTATTATTATCCCTTCAGTTTGATGTGAAAACTGAATATTGTTGAAATATTGTCAGTTGTTGACTAAAAGCTTATGTTGATACAACTATATGTTATGGCACTGAATGATAACACAAATTAGTCGTTATGATGTTCCGGACCTTTGCTTCAGGAAATTTTCTCTAACTGGACTTCTTTGAAGACGACAGCCTCTGGATTACGCTCCGTTGTGCTTTTTGTGTTTTTATTTATTAATGCTGTTTTTTGCCATCAATCCAGAGTCAAATTCCTCGTATGTGTACCTGGCAATAAAGCTGATTCTGACTGAATACCCCTGGTCTATAGTATATTATATAAATGATGAAGAATATAGTAACATTAAAGAATAATGTATATAAACATTAAACTAACTATTAAATTACTTTATACTTTTTATTTATTGTCATAATATTATACTAATACAGTCATTTATACTAGTTCCTCCTCCAGGTAGTGGATAGTGTATCTGCAGTGTACAGATTAGATGTAGCCAGAGTCAGGATGTATTGAAACACTGTAATAGTCTAAGACTTTGTGGATATGCAGTTTTATTCAAATAACTAATATTCATAGGAGAGGACCTATGTGCTCTTGTATTGTTTATTTTCCTGCTTTTTGTCCTATGCCAATCACATGCCGGACTAATGCCAGTAAACACTTATGTAACACCTATCGATTAGTCATTAGCCTATAAAATAGACAAGGCTCTGGTGAGGCTTCGTCACATACACTACACTAGTGTATGTATGTGGCGTCGGTGAGTCTACATCTGTTGCCTGTGGTAGTTTGTTTTGGGGGGGCGCTTAAAGAGATAGGAGCATTTGCAGCTTTTTGAACTTTGAATCATGCAAAGCTGCCATACAGGAGTCACAGAACTACAATATAGGACTGGAAAAGCAGTTTAATAGGTCTCCTTTAAGAATGGAGAAAAATAAGTTTACTTCTACACTTGACCACGTCCTGCTAGGATGCCACAGTGGGTAATAAATAAGATGTGAAACACCATTAGCTTATTCAAGCCAACAAAAGCTTTCATTTCACACAAACCACAATAAATTCTAACATTGGAATTTCCAGATTTTCATGCAATGACAATATGTGAAACCTACATTTAACAAAGCCTTCCTGGTATAAAAAATGAACAGCACACATTCGTCAGTAACTAAAGCATTCAGATCTGTATACCAAGAAACAGAAAATTATAAAAAATAACCTCTAAAAACATTACAGTCGGGAGCTAACAAGCAGGTGTCTGGCTAGCCAGCCAACATTAGCTCAACATACAACCGAAAGTGCTACTTAGGGATAAAGTTACTATTTCTGCACGTACGTATCAGTAACTTTCATAAAACATGCCAGTAATGCTTACAGTCAAAATACATGTTACTGATCATGTCATGAAAACAATTTTAAAACTTCAAACATGGAAATATTGATCACAACATTGCTCACGTGCAACCTCTAGCTTGGAAGTGTTTCCTTTGCTAAGGCACGTACAATACGTGAGAAAGAACCCGGATTATGAAGTTGGTCTATTAACCAGGTGGCTCAGAAACAACATAATGTAAAACGAGCATATCAATTTTGTAGAAATTCACCAGAGATTATTTCTAACTCTGTTAGACAAGCCCACTTTTTCCACTTTAACTCGGCTAACTGATAACATCTAATCGCATTGAAGAACTGCTGAACAGAGCGTCACTAGTTTGTAATAAAATCCTCGGTGCATACTATTTGTAAATGTAAATGTTCCGTACTTGTATAGCGCCTTTCTAGTCTTTTCGACCACTCAAAGCGCTTTTACACTACATCTGCATTCACCAGTCACACACATTCATACACTGAGCCTAAGTGCTCAAACGGAAACTAACATTCACACTCATTCATACACTGGCGGAATAGCCGCCAGGGGCAAATCGGGGTTCAGAATCTTGCCCAAGGACACTTCGACACGCAAACAGGGGGAGCCAGGGACTGAATCGCCGACCTTTCCGATTAACGACCAACCCGCTCTACCTCCTGAGCCACAGCCGCCCAAATTTTTCACCATTTAGTCTTCAGTTTAGTTTTTGTGTAAAGTTGCTGCAATGAACAGACAGGAGTGCTGTCAGGAGCACTGAGACACATTCAGATCTGCCTTCTCACCTCGACTCACCCGACACGTCTTCACCACCTGCACATATGGACTGTGTAAATGAACAAACTTTGTAAATAAAGCCGATGACAGGTCTCGCACAGTCGCTACACTTCATCCTCATCATGATGAAGGCCAATTGTAACAACGGACCAGAAACCTCCATCCTCACATGATATCCAGGGTGGGGGAGACCAGTGACTGAAGAGATCATTTTGGCACAGTATGAACGCTGTAAAGATTAATACTGAGTGACTCTCGTACGTAATTCTGCATTGTAGCTATGCTATGGCTCTGCAGAGGACAACGCCAAAGGAAGGGTTATTGAGTGTCCATGAAGATTTATTAGATGATGGCTAATACTTTGATGTAGATTCACTATAGTCGTATTCTTGGATCTGTGTGGTGAACTTCAGCATTAGACAGACCAACCTTACTGAACAGCACCATCCCGGTACAAATACAGGTAGGCTATAACAACTGTGGGGTTTCTGACAGTCAACTGTGTCACCTGAGCAGACAGGTGTGTGTTTTGATGTGATCAACAATATATAGTGTTTACCTTTCTACCTAAAACCTTTTGTTTAGAATAATATAATTCTATTAAACTTTGAAATGTATCTATCAATAAATGTATCACATCGGCTAAATGCAATCACTGTATCTTTGTCATGTTATGAGCATGGATTAGTTCAACATCTAGCTGCTGTAATGTTGCAGTTCCAACCACTAAGCTCCGCCTTCATTGAAACACCAGCAGAGAGAGGAATGAGAGCAGCGCCGGTTAATTTAATATTTTTGCATTTTCAGCAATGTGTTACGCCCCTGTAAAAGGGGAAATAAAAAGTATAACATGGACACGATGAAGCATCGGTCAAGTCCAATGTTGTAATGGACGAACATAAGCCACACATTCTGTACACAGTGAACAGATCTGCCAGTCATAAACTAGTAGTGTTGTAGTAAAGACCTCCCAAACCAAGACGAAGTGAAGACCAAGACCAGAGTTTATTAGGCCGAGACAAGACCAAGACTTTTAGGGGCTCAGACCAAGTCGAGACCAAGGCCGAGGGAGGGCGAGACCGAGTCAAGACCAAGATCAGTTCCCCACATTACATGGCAAAATTAATGTGGAACGAGATCATTCAAATTGATCTGAAAGATCCACATTCCCATGAAAAAACCGACGTCCAAACACTAGGAGCTGAAATCAACTTAAGCATCTTTATTCAACACTGTTTTTCCATGCTTACCATGCGGGGAGGGGGGACAGTCATTGACGGTAAATACACATTTTTAATTAGGGTTATTGGTTGCATTTGAAGCAATACATTTTACATCCACTCAAAGTTAGGATGTTAAATAAATCAGAAAATGCACAAGCAATTTATTTATATTCCCAAAGTTATGGGCTTTACTGACCTTGAAATAAATTCCTGAGTCCTGTATGACCGAGACAAGACCAAAAACTGGTCTTAAGACTACAACACTACAAACTGGTACTTTAAACATAGGTGAGAAAGAAAGTGAAACTTACGTAAACAAGCAAACACTGCAAATTGTAATTTAAGAAAATATTATAGAAGGTAAATAAGACAAAACAAGCATTTTAAACACAGATTGTCTTTTTATCCTATCTCATCCTTACAAATGCAATGTGATTTATTCTGTGGTTTCTGGTTGACTCAAAGACTGATGATGATGATTGGGTCTACTTTCGAAAACTGAAAAATAGGCTTAAATCTCCTCATGCCTTGCTTCTTCTGGCCCAGTGTACAGGAGAACCCCTTGACCCATGCTTAGCTCCTGACAAACTATTTTATATTTCTCCTTTATCAGTCCATAAAGCCCTTGAGGAGTTAGACCCAAGAATGTCTCTGATAAACTTGATCCCTTTTTTCTAAAGTTAGCAGCTTACTTCATTGCAGAGCCTCTATCTTATATCTTTAATCTAGCATTTATTTATGATCTCCCCAAAGTATGGAAGTCAGCCTATGTTACACCCCTTCTAAAGGAGGGCGATCCCTCTATTTTAACTAACTATAGGCCAGATTCTAAGCTGTGTGTCTTAGCCAAGCTACACACACAAGATCTCTGACGTAATTGCTGACGTAATCTGCACTCTGCGCATGCGTTGGCGTCTGTAGCCACCTGTCGGAAGCTCCGTCTTGAACCGGACTCTTATCCAGTTGTAATCCACTTTTTTCGTTACATTTTTTATATCCTTTTATTTAACTTAACTTTATTTAAGTTTTACGTGGGTTAAGGATTTTAGTCATCCGACATGGATTTTAAGCTAGATGACCGTAAAAACGCGATCAACGCTACTGATCGCAACAAAGCTCCGGTGACTATGCAAGCCGAGATAACTCTGCCCCATGAGGACTGCTCACTCCTTAAGAAAGCGAACAAGAAGATTGCTGACCTTATGGAAGACATCCGACGACTTTCAGAGGAACTCAAAGAGAAAGATTCCCTGCTGACTGGCTTTATGGATGTAGCTTCAGTACAAGCCAAACAGATTGTTTCTCTTAGCACAACCGCTAACATCCAGGACACCGTGTTATGGGACCCCTCTAGCCTTCCCAGGCTTTCATCCTGCTCGACTCCAAAGCATCAGTCAACCTGGGCTGAAGTGGTGGTCCGTGGCTGCAAGAGAGGCTCGGATGGGGCTGCCTCTCCTCCGGACATCGGCCTCTCCAACCGCTATGCAGCCCTGTCTAACGACACTCCGGTCCATCCAGCGGATTCACCTGCGGCTTCGAGTCTCCCTGATACGGATCTCTTTCGGCGCACAGTGCCTGCCGACACTGTTGCATCTCCGCCACCGGCTACATCTCCTGCACTGGGCCGCCGGTCTGCCGCCGGACTGATCGGCGGCCGTCATCCCGGTCAAAACCTCCGCTTCCCGACGTAGGATCCTGAAGGAGGCTGTCTCAGACGCTCTGGAGGCCGTCTCTACCCTGCACCGTCGGGTAGCCCTTCTCTCAGGTCTGTTACTGCTACTCCAACACAACACTCGGCAGCTCACACACTCCATCCTTAGTCCGCACGCAGTGTTGAAGCAATTCTGCTCAGTCCTGCTCTGAAACCCCACAACCAGCATCTCCTCGTCCCCTTTTCTCCCCAACCACACTAATAATTGGTGACTCCATAACCAGAAACCTCCGTTTCTTTAACGCTACCACTCGCTGCTTCCCCGGTGCCACCACGGCTGACATTTAAAAAAAACTCCAGGACCTGATGCCATCGCTCCCGTCCTCCATCACAAGAGTGATAGTCCATGTCGGAACAAATGACACAGCTCTTCGGCAGTCTGAGCTGACAAAATCAGATTTTAACCGTCTTCTTAACTTTTTAAAGCAGTGCGGAAAGTCCGTTTTTATCTCTGGTCCAATTCCCACAGTCGGTCGCGGTGCTGGCCGCTTCAGTAGACTCCTTGGCCTCCACGACTGGCTCCAGTCCGCCTGCAGGGCTCACCGTGTGTTTATGTGGATAATTTTAATATTTTCTGGCAAAGAATGTCTCTTTTTAAGACAGACGGACTTCACCCAAACAAACGGGGCTCAGAAATGTTAGCTGCGCACATACAGCATGTGGTGCGGTCCACACATGACTTACGTGAATGACTCATCATTCATGCAGCACACCTGGACACACCACCGCTCACTGAACAGATCTCTGCCTCACTGCCACAAACAACTGTCTCCACCTGCTGGCATGTAAAGCCGTCTGCTCCCAGCGCTGTTCCACAGACTTCTATTCCTGTCATCATCACGCATAGACCAGTAAACCGAAATGTGCACATCCCACACAGAAATATTAGTAATCTCTTAAGGATTAGGACAACTGCACCAACTCCAGCACCCAGAACAAACTCATTTAAAATGGCTCTCTTCAATGTGAGATCACTTTCAAGTAAGACTTTTATCTTAAATGATTTTATCTTGTCTGCAAATCTAGATTTTATGTTTTTAACTGAATCCTGGTTGCAAATGAATGACTATAGCCAGCTAGCTGAACTGTGTCCGCCTCAATATGATTGCTTTAGTCAACCGAGGGTCAGTGGTCGTGGTGGTGGGCTAGTGAGCGTGTATAGGAAAAATGTCATCAAGTACGCTGTGATGAATTTAACTCCTTTGAAGTTCTCACTCTTAAAGTTGGAGGGCTGCAACCTATCGTATTTGTTATAATTTATCGCCCCCCAAAACCGCCTGGAGGATTTTTATCAGAACTTCCTGAATTTTTATCTACTCTGGTTTAAATTATGACAGAATTGTTCTTTGTGGCGATTTTAATATTCATGTTGATGACCCCAACAATGTTAATGCAACTGACTTTTTAAATATGGCCACTTCTTTTAACTTCAAACAACATGTCAAAGGGCAAACACATAACCGTGGTCATACACTGGACTTGGTTTTTACCCTGGGTGTCAGCATTTCCTCTGTGGAATTAGTGGACATGACCATATCTGACCACAGATGTATTGTTTTTAGCTGCGATTCGCCTGTTACTCATGCCGCCTCACCAAGCTCCGTGTGTTGTCGCATCTTTAATGAACAAAGTGTTTCAAAGTTTTGCGCATTCTTTCAGAGCCAAAGCCAACACCTGTCTGATTCCAACACCAACAATCTGGTCGATCACTTCAATCATATCTGCTTGTCGTCACTAAATATTACTGCTCCTCTAAAGGTTAGGCCTACGTCTAAAGCTAGTAACAACCCTGGATAAATGACAGCATTCGCAGCCTAAAAAGGGAATGCAGGAAAGCAGAGCGCAGATGGAAAAAATCCAATCTCCAAGTCCATTACCTCAGTCTGAAGGATTTATTAATTAACTACAATAACTGGTTAAGGATGCGAGAACACACTATTTTTCTGAACTCATTACTACACATAAACACAATCCCAGGTTTCTGTTTAAGACTGTGGATCAGCTGGTAAACCCAACCCCTCCTTGTGCCTCAGCTGGAAGTAATGATGACTGTGAATTGTTTTTATCTTATTTTACCAATAAGGTGGTGTCAATCAGAGCCTCTATTACCCCCGTGGCCTCTTACTCAGAGGTTCCTCACCAGCAACAACAGAGTTTTAACCAGTTTATCCCATCGACTTGTCTGAGCTTTTAAAAACATATCACAAATGAGAGTGTCCTCCGCCCACTTGATATAATACAAAATTTTTACTAAAAGTAATATTCTGTTGGGCCCCATTTGATCTCTGTTTTCAACAGCTCCCTATCTACTGGTTGTGTCCCTGATTATTTTAAAACGGCTTGCGTGAACCCACTTTTAAAGAAACCTGGTTTAGATCCCTCCCTCCCACAAATTTTAGACCAATTTCAAAACTGCCTTTTATTGCAAAGATTCTAGAAAGAATTGTGTCCAAACAGCTGCTCACTGTGCTGGAAAATAACAAAATATTTGAAAAGTTTCAGTCTGGTTTTAGGAAGTACCACAGCACTGAGACTGCCCTGCTTAAAGTCACCAATGACCTTTTAATGTCTGCTGATGAAGGTATGTGCTCAGTCCTTGTACTCCTGGACCTTAGCGCTGCTTTTGACACCATTGATCACAACATCATGTTAGACAGACTGAGGCACTGGGTGGGGATCTCTGGTACTGCTCTAGAATGGTTTTCATCCTACCTGTCAAATAGGAAGTTTTGCGTGTCTGTAAACAACTATGTCTCTTCATTCTGTCCAGTTAAATATGGTGTGCCTCAGGGGTCGGTCTTAGGACCCATTTTGTTTTCCTTGTATCTGCTTCCCCTTGGACATATTATCCATAAACATGGCATTTCTTTTCATATTTATGCTGATGACACACAAATATACTTGCCCGTCAGATCCACAGACCCTGGAATGCTGAGTTCACTTAACAACTGCCTTTGTGAAGTTAAAAAATGGATGTCAAATAATTTCCTCCAGCTGAACTCAGACAAAACAGAAATCCTGGTCATCGGGTCTCAGCAGATGGCAAATCAAATACTGCCATCTGCTGGTTCCCTAGTAAATCACATTAAGCCTGTGGCAAAGAACCTTGGTGTTTGGTTTGATAGTAATTTAAATTTCGAGCAGCACACCACAAAGCTTGTTCAATCATGTTTTTATCAACTTAGAAATATAGCTAAAATTCGATCTATGTTAACTTTTAAGGACACCGAGACCATTTTACACGCCTTCATCTCATCACGCCTGGATTATTGCAACAGCCTTTTCACCTGTTTAACCCAAAAATCTATTGATCGACTCCAGACTGTCCAGAACTCAGCTGCCAGGCTTTTAACCAGAACAAAGAAATATGACCACATTACTCCTATTTTAGCTTCATTACACTGGCTCCCAGTATGTTTTAGAATTGACTTTAAAATTCTATTGATCACTTTTAAAGCTCTTCATGGCCTCTCGCCTTGTTATATTTCTGACCTTTTAGTCCCATACGCACCAGCACGTACCTTGAGATCCTCGGGCAGAGGTCTGTTGTCTGTTCCAGAGTCTCGACTGAAAACTAAAGGGGACAGAGCGTTTGCTGTCAGGGCTCCGAGGCTCTGGAACAGCCTGCCCGAGGAAATCAGGTCGGCTGAGTCAGTGAGTCCCTTCTTAAAACATACTTTTATAGGAGAGCTTTTCCCGATCTTATTTGACTTTATTTTATCCCTTTTATTTTATTGTATTTTACTAATTTTATATTAAATTTTCATGCTCTTATCTTTTTTTTTTGTATTATTCTTTACACTTGTTAAAGCACTTTGTAACTTGTTTTTGAAAAGTGCTCTACAAATAAGGATTATTATTATTATTATTATTATTACTTGAACGCATGGTTGGTGTGCAACTAAAGGAATTTTAAAATTCAAATCACATCTTATCCCCCTTTCAATCTTGTTTTAAGAAACAACACAGCACTGTATCTGCAGCATTGAAAGTGATAAATGATATTGTTGGGGCATTGGATAACAAGAAAATATGCACTGCACTCATCAGAGATTTATCAAAAACTTTTGATACAGTTGATTACTGTATTCTAGTAAATAGACTTCTGAGCATTGGCCCGTCTAAGCATTCGGTAGACTGGTTTGCAAATTTTCTGTCAGGTAGAATCCAAAGTGTTCAAATAGATGGCTCCTCTTCCTTTTTGCCCATTTTTTGCCCCATCCAATGGGGTTCCTCAAGGCTCAGTACTTGGGCCATATTGTTTTCAGTTTATGTAAACAATCTGTGAATATCTGTCAAATGCAGTATGCATGTAAATGTATCATTTTTATGCTGAGGACACTGTTATTTACTGTACTGTCATCTATTGCACTAGCCCTTGACCTATTGCCGCCTGCTTTAATATTGTTCAAAACCATTTAAAACAGCTTAAGTTGGTCTTAAATACAGAAAAAGTAAAGGTATTCACAAACTCAAGACAACTTCAAGGGTCTCCACATTTGAAGGAAATGATGTTGAGTTAGTTAACAGTTATAAATATTCAGGTATAATCATTGATTATAAACTGTTTCAAAACTCAATATTAGCAACTGGGGTTCTAAGCTCAAGATAAAGCTTGGCTTTCTCCACAGATCAAAATCATGCTTATCCATTTGAGCTAGAAAAAACCTGGTGATGGCACCTTTTCTTCCCATAATAGATTATGATGATCTGATATATATTCTTAGTACTTCTGTGCAATGCCTACAGAAATTGGATATTGTGCCTCATTGTGCATTGCGTTTTTTCACTGGCTGTAGTTATGGGACACATCCGTGTAGCCTTTACTATAAAGCTCAATGTCAATCTCTATGCAAGAAGGTATACTCACTTGCTGGGTTTAATCTATAAGGCATGTCTTGGACTAGCTCCTACCAATCTGAGTATCTTTTGAACAAGTACTCAAGGCCATTGTGGATTACATTCGAAGGATGTCCTACACTTGTTGGTCCGCCTTGTCTGACCAGAATTAGGGTAAAAATCCTTGCACCTTCCGCTTGGAACCTTCTTCAGGACTCATTGAAAGTGCATCAACGTGTTCACACTGGAGAGAAACCGCATTGCTGTGAACAATGTGGTAAAGCTTTCAGAAGATTAGGTGAACTTCAAATCCACCAAAGTGTTCACACTGGAGAGAAACCGCACTGGTGTGAACAGTGTGGAAAAACTTTCACTACGTCAAGTAACCTAAAAATCCACCAATGTGTTCCCACTGGAGAGAAACCGTACTGGTGTGAACAGTGTGGAAAAACTTTCTCTCAGTCAGGTAACCTAAAGAAACACCAACGTGTTCACACTGGAGAGAAAATATCCATCTCTGGCAAATGTGTCAAATCTTATACAGACAGGAGAACTCTTAGAAGACACAAATGCATTGACAAATACAACCACCTGTTATCATGTGACTGTGCTAGAATAACGTCATGTGATGACAGCTGAGGAAGTTTGATTTGGAAAGAGCTGGAAATTGTTAATCCTGAGGTTTTATCAGCCAATAGCAAAATTAAACTGCAGTACCCAGTAGAGGGCAGTCACTGCATTTCAGAATCAGCTTTATTGCCAGGTATGTGTACACATGAGGAATTTGACTCTGGATTGTACATTGCTCACGATGTGCTTACTTATACAATAAAACCAAAATAATCAAACACAGGCTTACAGTATAGAGAACCCATATATACAGACTATGGACTAAACTGACAGATTGAGCGAATAGTGTAGTGAGCTGAGTACAAAGGACGTAGGAAAAAAATTATTATTACCATTATTGTTATTATGTACACGTTGGAGGTGGATGTGATATACAGGTGCACATACATCAGAGTGATTGTTTACGGAAGAAACTGTTCCTGAGTCTGTTGGTTACCAGAGGGGAGGAGCTGGAACAGGTTGTGTCCGGGGTGAGATGGATCTATAGTGTCCTGAATGGAGGGCCGGTTGGTACCGATGATCCTTTCTGCAGTCCTGACTGTCCGTTGTAGTCTGCTCCTGTCCTTTTTGGTGGCAGATCCAAACCAGACAGTGATGGAGGTGCAGAGGACAGACTAGATGATGGCTGTGTAGAAGTGGGCTCAGCAGCTCCTTTGGCAGGTTGAGCTTCCTGAGCTGGTACAAGAAGTGCATCCTCTGCTGGGCGTTCTTGATAATAGTGTTGGGTTGGGGGGCGTCAGTGCTGATAGTCCGGATGCTGGATGTGATGTTCTCCAGCCTCAGTTTGTGATCCACTGACAGGTGGAGGCTGGCACAGTGAGCTGGGTGAGTTTGGTGCTGAGGATGTCCGGGATGATGTTGAACGCTGAGCTGAGGTCCACAAACAGGATCCTGCATATGTCCCTGGAGAGTCGAGGTGTTGCAGGATGCGATGCAGTCCCAAGTTGACTGCATTGTCCACTGACCTGTTTAGCCCTGTAGGCAAACTGCAAGGGGTCCAGCAGGGGGCCTGTAATGTCCTTCAGGTGGGCCAACACCAGTCTTTCAAAGGACTTCATGACTACAGATGTCAGGGCGACGAGGCCTGTAGTCATTTAGTCCAGAGATGGAGGGTTTTTTGGGGACCGTGATGATTGTGGAGTGTTTGAAGCAGGAGGGAACTTCACACAGCTCCAGTGATCTGTGTGAAGATGGGGGCCAGCTGGTCAGCACAAAGCAGGCAGGATGGTGACGCACCGTCGGGGTCTGATCTTCCGTCTCTGGAAGAGCTGGCGAACATCCCACTCACAGATGGGGAGTGCAGGAGAGGGGGGGTGAGCGTGGCAGTTTTTAGCCCACTATATGTAGAATTCAAATGGTTCACAGTAAAATGTCCACATTTGGACCTGAATCCATCAACAACACTACTAAATAAATCTTAAATTAAAGGTTCTCTTTGATTCTTGAAGAAGCTCTTCTTTGAAGCAGACTGAAGCTCTCAACGTGGCTCCAACTCATGCACCATCTCCTCTGTGAGATGTTTGTACTTTTTGCAACAGTTAATGTGTCCTTGTAGTTAATGTATAAATATAATGTAAATATATCAGTCTGAGGGAAGCTGATCCAGTCACTTCCTGTTCTGCCTCCTTCCTGAGAAACATGTCAAATGATTCACCTGATTGAATCCACCTGATCATGACAATGACGACATTGATGATTTTGACCAAACTGCTTAAATTAAATGTTTTGATCTCTTAGCTTGCTCACTACTCAAGAATGTCTCTGCCAAAGCTCATTTCTTTTGTCTACTAATGATGTGTCTGCTTAAACAGTAAGATGACTTTTAATAATCCTCTATATGTCATTACTTTATGTTCTTTGCTCATCTTATGTGATGTTATAATTCCCACTAAGTGTACCAGTGTTTTGATATAATGACCTTCTGTGAGATTGTTTTGTTTCATGCTTTCCTGTGAGAAAGGAGTTTCCACTGTGGTTCAAGGCTGAGAAAGGCTTTTCTGTTGGACTCCACAATTATTCTCTAGCATTAAATGTCTTCTCTGTTTCTCTGGGTCAGACTCTCTAACAGCCCTCTGGTGTATGAGCTCTGCCCTTCAGCTGGATCACTCTGTTATTCTTACTTTAATAAATATCACAAAGACAACTGTTTGTTGTAACGTCTTTATTGCTTCATTTCATTTCTCCGTACTGTGACGTGTTCACCATTATCCCGTCAGGTCTGTGAAGGCACCGGATTGAAAATAAATCCAGTTTTATAATTAAAGACCTCAGCTCACGTTGATATTTCCTCCCTTACTGTAACGTACAGAAGCTGATGTGGTTCCTGCAATAGTTTGGCTTGTATCTGCTGTAAGCTGCAGTTAATAATGTACAGTGGATAGAAAAAGTCTACACACCCTTGTTAAAATGCCAGGTTCTTATAATGTAAAATACTGAGACAAAGATAAATCATGTCAGAACTTTTTCCACCTTTAATGTGAACAATTCAATTGAGGGGGAAAAATTAAAAATAAAACTCCTCAAATAACCTGGTTGCATAGGTGTGCACACCCTTAGACTAATACTTTGTTGAAGCACCTCTTGATTTTATTAGAGCAGTCAGTCTTTTTGGGTAGGAGTCTATTAGCATGGCACATGTTGACGTGGCAATATTTGCCTACTCTTCTTTGCAAAAGTGCTCCAAATCTGTCAGATTGCTTGGACATGGCCTGTGCACAGCCCTCTTCAGATCACCCTACAGATGTTCAACTGGATTCAGGTCTGGGCTCTGGCTGGGCCATTCCAAAACATTAATCTTCTTCTGGTGAAGCCATGCTTTTGTGGATTTGGATGTGTGCTTTGTGTTGTCGTGCTGAAAGGTGAACTTCCTCTTCATCTTTCTAACCGACTCCTGTAGGTTTTGTGCCACAACTGCCTGGTATTTGGAACTGTTCATAATTCCCTCCACCCTGACTAAGACCCCAGTTCCAGCTGAGGAAAAACAGCCCCAAAGCATGATGCTGCCACCACCATGCTTCACTGTGGGTATGCTGTTCCTTGCAGTGTTGTTTTTGCGCCAAACATACCTTTTGGAATTATGGCCAGAAAGTTCTACCTTGGATTCATCAGACCATAACACATTTTCCCACATGCTGCTTTTGGGGGGACTTGATGATTGTTTTTGCAAACTTCAGCCGTACTTGGATGTTTTTTCTTTGTAAGAAAAGGCTTTCGTCTTGCCGCCCTACCCCATAGCCCATTCATATGAAGAATACAGGAGATAGTTGTCACATGTACCACACAGCCAGTACTTGCCAGAAATTCCTGCAGCTCCTTTAATGTTGCTGTAGGCCTCTTGGAAGCCTCCCTGACCACTTTTCTTCATCAATTTTGGAGGAACGTCCAGTTCTTGGTAAAGTCTCAGTTGTGCCATATTTTCTCCACTTGATGATGACTGTCTTCGCTGTGTTCCATGGTATATCTAATGCTTTGGAAACTCTTTTGTACCCGTCTCCTGACTTATGTCTTTCAACAATGAGATCTCCCTGATGCTTTGAAAGCTCTCTCCGGACCATGGCTTTTGCTTGGAGATGCAACTTACATCCATCCATCATCAACCGCTTACCCTGCATACGGGGTCGCGGGGGGGCTGGAGCCAATCCCAGCTGACATCGGGTACACCCTGGACACCACTCACACCTAAGGAATTTAGGGTCGCCGATTAAGATTGGACGGTGGGAGGAAGCCGGAGTACCCGGAGAGAACCCACGCAGAACACGCAAACTCCACACAGAAAGGCCGGGGCAACCGGGGTTTGAACCCACAACCTTCTTGCTGTGAGGCGACAGTGCTAACCACCGCACGCACCACCACCACTATATTTGTGATTAATCAGTCACTTTAAATGATGGCAGGTGTGTAATGTCTTCTAGTTAACATGAGTTTGAATGTGATTGGTTAGTTCTGAACACAGCCACATCCCCGGTTATAAGAGGGTGTGCACACTTATGCAACCATATTTTTCATGTTTCCCTTTTCCCGTTTATCTTTGTCTCATTATGTTACATCATAAGATCCTGGCATTTTAACAGGGGTGTGGAGACTTTTTCTATCCGTAGATCTGTTCTGGCTCTGTTACTGAAGGATTCTCTGTTGTTTGACCCTTACGGCCCAAAAAAAAAGCTCCTGGGGCGAGTCAACATTTTTAAGGTACAGAGATACTTTTAAAGTGAAACCTTCAATGCTTGTTGTGTCCAACCAATAGAATGAATGAATTAAAATTAAAGTTTTGAGTAGTAGAGTCTGGAGAGGAAGATTTATATATCGTGTTCCAGAAAACTTTTAATATATAAAACTTTATTAAAATAATTAAAAGGAAAAGTGTCAAATCTTCACGTGTGAGAAGCTGAACCATGAAATGTTTTTACAGTAAAAATGGTGACTAATTAATATTCTGTCACTCAATTTATAGATTAACTAATAATTTCAGCAGTCGTATTTTATAAACTCTTTGTGTTTGTGTGTAAAAATCTTAATTTGTAAAGTAACTAAAGCTGTCTGATAAATGTAGTGAAGTAAAAGTACAATATTTCCCTCTGAGATGTGGGAGTGGAAGTAGAAAGTAAAGTAAAAGTACCTGAGTGTTGTACTTGAGTACAGCAGTGTAGTAAATGTAGCTGTTGTGTTAATGTGAATGTTTTGTGAGGAGCTCTCCAGTTTGTCCTGAGGGCCGAACAGACTGACAGTGACAGGAAGCAGCCAGCAGGAGGCAGCAGAGGAGCTTCAGTTTGTTCAACAGATGATAGTTTTAACTTTAAAGCCACTGGAGGAGCAAACTGTGTGCAGTTTCCAGCTGATCCAAGGGAGGTTTAAACAGTTTGTTTAGTGAATCATCCCATAAAGGAACACTTCATCCTTTTATTTAATAAATTTGTTGTGGGTTCAGAAAATATGTCAAATTCTGACGGGTCCAAAATATAAACACAGCAGCTTCCAGCAGCTTCTAAATCCTGGTGCTGAAGAAAGTTCTGACATGTGGTTTAACCTGACTCCGCGGGCCACATCCGGCCCACAAAAGCTCACCATCCGACCAGCATGAGTTAAAGTATTGCAATACTTTAAGTCGCTGCTAATGCAAACTGAACATTTCCTGCTGGTGAACCTTCACATTAAAAGTATTTAACTGGTGAAACACGAGTTGACTTTTATTTTGAAGTACTCACAGGAAATGCAGTGTGTCAGTGAGATCAGCACTGACTGCTATTGTTCATCTAAAATGAATCTACAAAACAAGAGCGGCCATTTTCACCAGTTTCCTGGCAGCAGTTTGAAATATTGCAGTCAGTCAGACACAGTGAGCTGATACCTGAAGAGCTGCAGGTGACAGGCTGCTCACCTTCTCAGGTAACCAACTCCTTTCACTTTCACTGCAGACTCACGTCGTGTGCAGCATAAATTCAGATCATGACTCTCACATAATGATGGAAAAAGACCAGTTACTGGCTGATAAAGTCATCGATGTGGATTTACCATGTTCTCAGGAGTCCGTTCACTACTGATAGAGGCTAATAATATTATATTATATTATATTAACTCTGTTAAAGGAAAAAATATCAAACAATAATATCTTGTGTTAAAAATTAAAATACGGCTGCCACAGCATCTGTTTTGAAAAATTCTGGTCCTTGAGCAAAACTAGTGACTACCTGCCGACCAAATCCAATATTTGTTTTTGGTGATTTCTCCTACACAGCACACTGAGGCTACAGGCTGAACAACCACAACTACAACTACAATAAACACCGTCTCATAATCCGTGCATCAGTGGCGGCGCTAGACCTATTTTACTGAGGGGGCCAGGCTGGGGCCAGTTGTTTTGTCAGAGGGGCCCATTCAATCCAGGACAAAGGAGACAAAATCATTGTTCAAGCTCAAAATGTCTTAAGTATAAAAAGTAATGTTTAGTATGTGTTTTAATAACTTACAGTTATTTGTTTCACTTACTTAATTTCATTAAATTATTCAAAACTATTCATTATTCATTGTATGGACAGAAATAGTGGTTTGAAGATAACTCCCAATAAAAGTCAACATTTAAACAGTAAATATTGCCAAAATATGGACATTCGCCTGGTATATTTTGAAAATATTGTAGGATAACTGTTGTATTTTAGTTTATTTTCATTAAATTTACATGTACAATTGCATTCTAGGTGTATTAGAAGATATTTAGTTGCATTAAAAGCTTCCTTATGATAGTTTTGATGGTTTATTGCATTAAAATATAGCTTTTTTCTACCAGGCGAGGATGAAAATATATTTTCTCTTTTTTGCATCTCCATTTAGTTTGTAATGGTAACATAAATATATTAATGTACAATGGATTTATATTCCTTAGATTCTGGCCTTTCAAAGGAGACCAGAATTATGCATCTAGTCCAAATGGTTAAGGAGTTATTCCTGATTCATTTTGGGTTTGTTATTTTAGGCATTTTTCCTGGAAAAGGGTGCCTGTCCCCAAAGAGCCAAGCTCCCCCCGGTAGTTCGTATCCCTGCTTTCACTACTATTTAATGAGCACATTATTCTGATAGTCACACTTGTTGCAATATACACACAGAGGTACAGACAGTAAAGGTGATGTTGCTATAGACTGAATGAAAAATGGTACAGATATATTTATAGTGTTAATGGTAATAATTGTAATATTAATAATAATAATAGCAGGAACACGGGGGCAGCAGGTGACCCGCAACCACAGATCCAGACTCCACAGCTCCAGAGCCAGAAAACCTGCAGGAAGTGATAGGAGGAGAGAGTGGACGGTTGGTTATCGTTCCCTCTAGCTGGATGAAGCCCGACGCTCCTGATTTTTATGCAGGATCCATGTGCGACGGCAGCTGGGGGCTCTCTGCAGTGCCGCACAGCTTTCTAAATTCATCCATCTCACAGCGTAATTGTAGCAAAATGGCTACATATTGTCATGGGAATTGTATATTTCATGGTGCAGAGTTGAACAAGTAAATGGACAACAACAAACAAGTTGAAAAGAAGGATTCAACTGTAGGTCAGACGTCTACACCTGGGACAGAATCAGACATCTGGCCCCGAGCAGAGGACAAACAAAAGTGGCCTTAAAAACTCCACTTAACATGGGAATGGAGAAGCATAGGACTTAACAAATTTCTGCTACCTCACATATAATAATATGAAAAAATAAGACAGACAATGTCTGATATTTTCACATTCAGCACTAGGTCCACATGCTTGCAGTAGACCGACACCTGCAGTTTATTTAGGGCCGTATGAATCGCCCAGGGCAAAAAAGACAACTGGCAGCCTGTGAAAGTGCATCAAAAGTCACAGTACGCCAAAGAGGAAATGTACAAATAAATGATTTACAACAAAACAGTTGTCTTTGGTTTATTTATTAACATGAGACATAGACAAAGGATAGATTCAGCTGGGTCAGAGGTCAGCATAGAGCTTCTGGCCCCGAGGAGAGGAGTGCATTAACACTTGAATACAGTGTCACTTGTCAATACAGTGTTTCATTAATAGAGGAGACTTTCTCAGCACTGAGAGAAAATTCTATCTGCAAGCTACAGAGACCAAGAAAACGATTCCAGAGAAACCCCTCTGACCGAAACAACAGCATGGTACAGTGAATAGTATAATAATTCAGAGGATGAGTATAAGTACACAATAGTGGATATATAGAGATATGATTATAGACACGCATAAAAGCACAACACATTTTCTGCCATTGTACTGTGTAACTGTGAGTATCGGCCCACTCACGGCACTAGCTTACATCAAATGAATTATTTGTTATTTCAGATTTCATTTGTTTAAAGGTTAGATATCCCATAGGGCACATGGCACGCCACTGTCCCCACTTCTGCTGCCCCATTCACATGTCTCATCTGGTCATCAAGGAAAATGTGTGGCCTGATCTTCTCCAGCGTGGGGCCCTTGGGTTCCCCGTCCAAAAACACAGCCCTATCGATCTCCAGATCCCATGAACGCACAGTTTTCAGGGCTCTGTAACCAGCACTGCCTGCGTCGCGAGCTGTCACCAAGTAGGTCTTGATGGGGCAGTTCTTGCGACGGCCTTTATCATAAAACTTCTTCTGCAGCTTTCCTAACGCCTCCAGGAAACCTTTCAGTGGTCCCTGCAGAAAGACAAATGCAGACAGAGTAAGCCCACAGTCTCTTATATGTGGCTCATTACACATTACAAATTCAAGTATGTAATTATTAGAATCTGGGCCTCCGTGCTCTTTATGCAGAGTTTACTTTATTGACCACCATTCCTACTAATATTTTAATTACCAAGATAGTTCCGGAGATCTGGAAATGAGGTGACATGAAAAAAAATCAGACCGGTTCAAAACTAATTTATTTCAAGAGAAAAGCTAAAAATATGAACCATGTTTACAGACCAAATCCCTTGTTCATCTTTGACCTCCTATACTTTAATGTAGCTACACACGTTTGGGGTTGCTGCTACGTTTCAGGTGTGTTCGCTTTCAGTTTTAGCTGCCATTGAAGTTCTTTTGATGATCTGACGTGTTAACAGTCAATCTGATTGTTTCACCACTTGTTTCTTGTTCTGTCTGATGTTTTTGTAAAGATGTCCACGTTTCCCATCTCATAAATTACTTGCTCAACAATTTTATTTAAGTGATAGAAATGACAGTCAAATGTACAAAAATAAGAGTTGGAGTGGGTAAGTTGTAGTAAACCTGAACTATCCTTTCACTGAAGGTACAAAATGCCCTACATTTTAAACAGCAGTGTGATGCTAATAACTGTCACTGTGTATACTGTACAGGGTTCAGAGGCTGGTTCTCGTGTGTCTTCTCGTGCTCTAAGTACTGGGCCAGTCCTCCTTCCTTGAAAATGCGCTCAGACTCATCAGAGAAGAGGACCCCGTCACCGTCAAAGACAACACGCAGCTCAGTCTGAGACACCTCTGTGATCTCCTTTGGGGGGACCATGGTGGCTGCTGCTATACCTGAACGTATAATTCAAAATCAGGTTTGTATCAATACATCTGTCATTTGCCTTCTTAGTGTTACAGCTTCTCAGTTATATGTAGCTTCTCTCTCTTTGTACTGACCTGCCTCCAGAACTTGTCGAACCCTGACTGGATCATCAGACAGGTATAGGTTAATGTGGCAGGCCTTCAAGTCGCTTATGGGACTATTTTCTCCTTTCAAACGGTAGCCTTCAATGTACAACTCTGCAGAGAGGAGGAATCAAAGGTTTAGTGAACAGCTGATGTTTGGTTTCATTTTATAATACATCACTCATAGTTCTGTTGTCTGTGTATTTCTGTTTATATGACGAAGAAAGATAAATGCTGGTGAAGTTAAATGTCCTTCTTCCTCTCCATAGTGTTACAGGGGTGACCGTCGTGCCCGGGTACTACGGCAGACTTTCCTATCGTAGTCTATTCATCAATAAATCATTTCACCATATCTGTTGAGAGAGGTCCTTGCTAGTGAAACACCAGATAAAAGGATATTTTAAAGGATATATTGCCACATTCATTTTTAATGTCAATGTATCTTAGTAACTCACGGTGATGCTTGATGGTATTGATGAGTCTTTGGTCATCGTGTGCCTGGTTAGTCATGAGCACAACATCAAATAGCTCCTCGCTGTCGGGGTAAAGCTCCCTCAGCTGAGTGTTCACAGCTTCCAGAGCCTGGCAACGCGACCAGACACAGTTATTTAAAACAATATATCATTGCAGCGTACGCGAGTGTTGGGTTGTTGTTTTATGCTTACTACTCATTACCGCCTCCAGAGACAAAGCTAACACTGACACCAAGGAATCACTCTGCAGTGGGGTAAATTTTGCGTGTATGTGCTTGTTTCTTCACCGTCTCTCACCTTGACAAAGGAGAAGGCAGGTCCGGGGCTGAAAGGCTGCTGCTCCATGTTGAAGAGGAGTCGTGACGACACGGCGATAGTGATAGCATTCTCTGGCCTGGGCTGGAGGATGAGAGTTTAAAAATGTTTATTTACATCCAGCTTGGGCTTTTTCTTTCACAAGCACAGTTGCTTTATGTGAATGCGAGGCGCTGATATTACTTTTTAAGTCACAGCTGCTTGTTGAAATAAATGATTTAAATAAGGCTTCACTGACAGACAACAGTGGGAACATAAGAGTGAGTTAGCTCATGTGACAGAATTGAAGTGACAGCGTGATATGAAGTACATTCCACTTGTCATTAATTTTGAAATGGTTACGGGCTGAGCTTGAAATCCATATTACTGTAATTTTTGCAATATTGAAGTACAACATAAATCCACAAGATATTTCAACCTGGAACCTGGAGAAAATATGTACAGGATGAAAAATGACTTCCACTGGTTAAAGGTACAGAAGCCCTTAGACGCCACACATTCATAAATTTATTTACTCCATTTTCCTGAGATAATGAGTTAATTTAATTAGTTTTAGAGATATGTATGTCATTATCTTGAAATAAATGTTTTTCCAAGATAACGGGAGAATTTCCTTGAGATCAGCTGATTTAGTTTTTATCATTTCGCCTCACTAAACAGTTAAAGCCTCACAATACCTGTGCAATACCTACAAGACTTCCCAGAGGTCACAATGAATGACACATCTTAGGGGGCTTCAATTCATTGTGCATCGTGCAGCTGGAGAGCCTAGGCACGAACGAAGCCTAACTGTCACACACCTAATATCTCAAAGTAATGTAGCTTTACATAACTCAGGGACCTCGCCCTAAAGGCCAGCTACCTGTCTTCGCCACCAGCAGCCCTAACCGGCATGTGAATGGTGTTGTGACGAGTTCTGCATGCACCTCGCGGGACGTAACACTCATTTATGCTGACAAAAAAAGGTGGAAGCAAATCTTATCTTATATAAATAAATCTGTTCTGCCGCATAATGCATCCACCTCTTAAGGTCCTTTTCAGATACTTTGCACTCTGATGAAATGCGGCTTTCACAATATATTTTTGCTGAATCTCAAGGATGCTACTTCTGCCAAGTGTCATAAAATACTCAACGTTCATAAAATATATCCTTCTAATCATTTATCGCCATTGATGTATCCCACAAAGAACAGTGTATCATTTTTAAATAGCACTTGGAGCTGCATGCAGAACATCAGCAGCCACCTCCAGCAATGCCTCCAAGCGCCGCTTCCCAGAACTGCGTAACCACCTCAACTCGTTCCCTTCCCATCCTCATGAGGCACAGCCAGTGATTTTTATAGGGTCCACAGATC
>NW_024041150.1:53751737-53786635 GCF_014851395.1 Micropterus salmoides
AAATTTAGAACTCCCCCAATTTTTTTACTTAATTGATGAGTTCTCTAAAGCTTCAGGTTTAACACTTAATCACAACAAATGTGACCATTCACGAATGCAACCTCATAAGTGCTCACAATATTTTCATCAAAACTTCTGTGAAATATCTTGGAATTCATATAACCAAGGACGTTAAATCTAGTGAATCTTTAAATATACAGAACAAAATTCAACAGTGTAAATCTAAGCTGAATATGTGGTTACAAAGTCAGTCTTTGGAAGAACGTACTTATCTAAGATGGAATCCCTAGCCAGATGCATTTATCCCGCATATTCAATGGCCATACCTGATAAATTTGTTAAGACTATTAATCAACTGAACTTTAATTTAATTTGGAAGAATCAGGTACATTACATTAAAAAATCGGAAACCGTCAAAGATAATGAAGAAGGTGGTTTAAAGGACGAGGGATGCTGGTTAACTTATGATAAAATAATCAAAGCGATTCCTCTGTCAATAAAAGGGTTAATCCAAAAGATGGAAATACAAACGGCTACATTATATCTACCCACACTCCAACTCAATGGGCGTGACTTCCTGGATGAGGGGTTTTCAAACAAATTAATTCGTATTCACCTTAATAATATACTTTTCCCACTACGATCAAACAGAAACCCCATACTCCAGCTGTTCTCTGAATCACACATTAAGAAATTTAGTACCAACTATATCAAGTACCCTGTAAGCCCCAAGACAAAAAAAGTCAATTTTAACATTATGTGCAATATATATATATATCCATCCAACGAGCTGCCAAAAACGATATTCGGCGTGGATCATAACTGTACCTTTTGTGAAACTGAAATTGAAGCAACTGATCACCTGTTTTTCCATTGTATGTACTGTGAAGCGTGGACCTCAGAAAGAGCCCAGCCCCACCCTCCCCCATCATCCTGTGTGAGTCCCCAGTCACCACTGTGGACTCCTTCCGCTTCCTGGGGTTAGGTGTTCAAGCTATATGACAGTAGTCACGTAGACAGAAAGAAGGTGGTGGCTGATTTGACAAAGAAACTCGGAGTAGGATAAAGAGGAGTCAGAGAGAGATCGGGGTTATTCCTCGGCAGACCTCAGAGGCATCGGACTCAGAGCAAGACCATCACCGCACCGGACCAAGACAAGAGACGGGGATTTGAGCAGCAAACAACTAGAGAATACTTCAGAGATTCTTCAGGGGACTTCAAGAGATCGAGCCACGGAGGGTAACCACAACGACCAAACCAAATGAAGAATCATCGGACTCTGAAGATTTTCTCTCACTAAAGCTGCAACGAAGACTGAACACTTTTGAAGACAATTTGAGGGCTTTGGACAAAGCCTCAGGTTTCCACCAGAGTCATCAGCCCAGCAGCGGAGGAAGGATTTCACCGGCCGGGACAACTCCTTCCCCTTCCTTTCTCTCCATAAAGAACACATCAAAAATACTCAAGCTCAGCTATCACAATCAGGTTTTGAATTTTAGAAATTTTATCAGTTCACTCAAGTTTTAATTTTTTTGCAATAAAATATATAATCACTGCATTTAAAGCACAAGTAGTAGACATTGAATTTATTTCTTCACTAAGGTAGTAATTCATTAGGTAAAGTCTGTTTAACCTCTCTAAAGGTTCTTATAGGTTGCTCTAGCCAACAAAATTAACTTATCCTTGGGGCCTATTTTCCTGGCCACTAAACACAATCCTAGAAACTATACCAAGTGCACTGATCAATGAGAAAAGAGCTGTCGTTAACGTGCGTGGCAGGGTAGGCATTCGGAAGAAGACCGTTAGAAGCTAGGCGAATCTCTTCGACAGCAGCTTAAACAGTCCTCAGTTATACCTAATAGGGTAATACCCACAGGCCTAGAGGATCGGGCCCTTTAAGACGGAGAGCTGGTCCAGTACCTCCTGAATAGGGGTAACTCGGGATCTAACAATACTAACGTTGAAATGTCTTTCTCATAACTGCAAACACACAGCTACATCACCACATTTGTAAAAGTAACATACAACCAAACATCAACTGCAGACACAAGATAATCACGAACAGATTAGATACAAGGCAAAGATAACGTAAAGTTAGGTGTAAACAACCAATCGCACTGCGTTTTTCCACTTACCTACAGCTAGATATAATCCATTGTCTCCACTCTGGCTCTTATACCAGTCTGCCCTCGTAGCAACAGTTAGCTGTATGCAACGTAGGTAGCTACTGTTAGCTGTATGTGTAGTTAGTTACGTTTGCTAGCGATGAAAGTAACAAACTACCATCAACATGATAAAAGCCAGATTACCTGTCCAGCAGAAATAAAGCCATCAGATATCACCCACCGGTCTGACCGCTTCGCTCCTCCGGTCTGAGAGCTGACCGGGTGCGCGCACGGGGGCAGCTCCTGTCGCAGCACGGCTGGTAGCCATGGCAGCGAGGGAGAGTGAGAGTCAGCCAGCCAATCATTGCATTCGAGTGGCCGACAGACAGCAGATTTTTATACTCTCTTTTTCAGTGCAACTAACTTTTTAATATGCATTGGTTTATATAGAGAGTTTCAACAAATATGACAAAAAGTTTTTTAGAAGCAACTTACCTTCCTTGCCTTTAAGTGTCAAGTGATGTCTGTAGAAGTTTTTATAGATATTGACCCCATTGACCTTTTTCATTTTCCAACTGTTTGTCTTTTATGTCGTAACATTGAAATCTCAGAGCTCAGCGCCTGGTTTTATAAAAAATTGTTACAGTGTGGGGCTTTTATTTAGAAAAACTAGGTCAAGCAGTGGTTTCCTGTAATGTACAGTTAGTCTCTGGGGTTTATTTTACTGTGAGTTTGTGTGCCTGTGTATGTGTACATGGCGGGTGGGAAATGCATTTATGCATACATGCGTTTCTTCTATACAGCATAGTTCAGAGGTGCATGATTTGAGGTGTGTCTGTCAATGTATTAAAGTGTTTGCTTTGGGAAGGAACAGGTTCACATCGCACACGATCAAATACACACAAGGTACTCTTCGCTGTCTGCAGTTTGGTTAGGTTTACACACCAAAACTAGTTGGTTAGATTTAGGAAAATATCACGGTTTGGGCTGAAAATAATCGCTTACATTACATAAGTCACGTTTGTAGTGTATGTAACTTTAACTTTTGGTTTCGTCAGATGGGTTACATTGGAGTTAGGTGACACTGAAGCACTGTTTCCTCTAGGATTTTTTTCACTAGCAGGAGCAGCTTCTCCTCTTATTTTTAGGGAATAATGTTGTTTCATCTGCACAAGAAGTTAGAAAACACGGTTATATTAAGGGTTCGCACTTTGCTTTGCTTTGCTTGTTGATTAGTCTATCTCTAAATCAGCAATTTCTGTTCTAATCTACATGAAGGTATCGATAACATTACGCTTGCTGACTAGCCTACTATTGCCTATAGCTTATCTGTTGTTATCTTGAGATGGACATGTAGACAACCAAACTTCTTGCTTTGTTATGCGCTGCATATAATCTGCCATTTCAAATAACACAGGCAGCCTATACAATCTGACTATTACTAAGGTATCTATGAACATAATCTTTACAATGCAAAGAAATAATGTTGCAATAACATGGGAGCCGGCTGTTGTTCAAGGTAGTAGGGTAAGCCTACATATAGAGGGAGACCTGTGTGTCCAGCGTAAAGCCTTACAGGACTATATACAGGCTTATTTTCTCTCTATGCAGCTTAAAAAGGATTCTTTCTTGAAATCATAACTGCTGGTAGCCTGATCGAAAGCCAAGATTAGTTTTACCAGCTAAATTCAATAGTGTATTCGCCATCAAACATCGCTGCAAAACAAATAGCAACCAAGCACATAAGAGGAAATAAATAATTTATTTCAAAAGAAAACCATGCTCTTTGTTAAATTAGGCAGAATCAATCAGTCAATCCAGTGAACATCTGACTTAAATTTTTACACAGTGCATAGCCTACATTTGTTCTGCAGACTTAAAAGGCTTTAAAACACCATTAATGGAAAGCGAAATTGTTTCTGCAGCTTGTGAAGGCTTAGAAAGGCTGTTTTCCAACACAGCCAGAGACATAGTGTAACGGTTTAGCGCGCGACTATTTATTATTATTTTATGGGGCCAGTCAGGGATATCCTGACAAATAGTCGTCTCACACACACACACACACACACACACACACACACACACACACACGAGTATGCCCGTTACAAGGATATATGTATATTAACGTCAATCTCTGTCCACATAAACCCTTGGAATAAAATCATTAGTAGCAAAAGAAGCATCAACAACCGTTATTAGTGATTAGAAAGTATATTGTTCACCAAACACAGCTATAACAGTCAGAATAATGGGCATTCACAGACTTCCTCAAGTTATAGTCAAACACAAAGACAACTTAGTCATAAGTTCCTTGAAACACAGAAAACAGTTATGTCCATCAAAAATATAAAGCCAAAAGTAAATTTTCAGTTCATCCCAAAAATACCATAGGCCCAAAAGTAAATGTTCAGTTCCAAAAAATACCAGCAACAAAAAAAAGACTTCAAACATTCTACCGCTGTGTGCGGTCTACAACGACACGGTGCAACTCCGTCCGTAGACACTGAGTAGGCTATACGCCATCCGCCACAGCCGCCATGGTCCAGACACCACTACACACACGGTCTTTTCAAGATTTAATCTACCTTTCTCTTGCAGTCTCTCTCCTTACTCATCTCAAACTGCCTCTCCTAAGATGCATGTTGACAGGGCTCTGGTGTTGCCAAAAGATTCTACAGCGTCCCGTCGACAGGTCTTCACCATCAACTAAAAGCCTTCGCAGAGTTCTGTAATTGTGACTGCAATAATTTTAATATATACATAGCGGAAACCCTGCTGAAGGGAACCTTGTGCCTGTGTCCTGGGATGAGAACGTGTGTGTTTGAAACCTTTGATCAGCTCTGAGTTCAGCAGCAACTGAAACACTTTTCCTCCACATTTGGGATTTAATCAGTCTTTATCATCCAGTTACATGAGAAATACAGTATATGAGCTTAGAGACCTAGTTTTAATTAAAATTTCTCACATGGAGTCAGGAAGAGAAAACAGTGAGGTGTTTGTTTTCAGACTTAAGTACCACCAGATAAAAGTGGTCAGGTCAAGTAGCGTAAATATGATATGTTTGGGTGTGAATGCTGCAATCATTCATAGCCTATGCGGGTATCTCCTCCCACATGACAACGGGCTGCAAAGGATAGTGGTGCTATTTGTATTTTAGTTTCCTGCTTCAGGACATCACACTGCTGTGAGCCGACTTACACTGAACAAAGAGATTTCATTACGAATTATATAGACATTATGTTGCTTTATATTGGTATATGTGCTTCTATTTTTAACCTACTTATAATAGTTATGTTAATTTTTGCCTGTTCAGCTTTGTTGTTTTTAGTCTGATTTGTCTTTATACTCAGCAACTCCTGTCTCCCTTTCTCTCCTGTACACTCTCATTGTGACCCTTAAGAGTAAACATTTTGATTGAAGCAGCAGCTGCAGAAAGGGATCTTTGTTTATCACATTGGAGACACTATTATGTGGACTGCATGCCGGTGTGTCTGCTTTTGTTAGAACAGGTACAACCAGTAGTTGTCTAGGAATGAAGGAAGCAACATTTTATACATATTTATTGTCAAGTGACACAGAAAATAATAAACAGATACATGCTTATCTAAGTTCGAGGGAAGGGAAGGGCTGCGGGTGGTGCCAAATCAACAAACAACTTTTTTGGCCAACTAATTTCATCACCTTACAAACTGAAACAAATGAAAAGACCAAAATCAACAAACCCCTACCTAACTAAACATACCTGTCAAGAAAAACACATAGTAGTAGCCATTCATAAACTAGTGTTTCAATAAACAATGAAAAGCTAGGTGTGGTGCCAGAATAAAGCATGTCTAAAACGAGGACTATTAATTTAAACCTGTAACCCAGCTCCCAAAAATCACTACAGTGCCTCAAGCAAGTTGACATAAAACACAACCGATGTTAACCTTAATAACCCAATAATGTGATAAAATGTCTAAATCAATAATGTAATAATATATCTGTACCACTAATATAATAAATTGTTACATTAACAGGAGGTTATTATATCATTGGGTAAACCTTATTTTTTCAGAACTTCATAACGTGGTAACTTCCCAATATTGTAATAACTTGGCCAATGTAGTAGAATGCCACCAATAATCTCTTAATGTTTTGGTAATGCATTGTTTTTGCAATTAAGTTTTATTATTATTATTTTCAAATAGGCAAAGCTATGATCATGTCTAATAACAGTAATTTTATTAGGGTGGGGATGTAGCAGTGGATAAGACGCATTGCCTTGGGTGTGAGAGACCCGAGTTTGATTCCTGCTGTGACACATTCACCAACGTGTCCCTGCGCAAGAGACAAGAGAAGCAGAGACATATATAGCAATTGTAAGTTGCTTTGGATAAAAGCGTCAGCTAAATGAGTAAATGTATTTGTGAATATTACACACTAACATGCGAGGACCCTATTAGAACTTAAAGTTTTTTTTCTGCATCTCATATTTGGTGGCCTAAACATGCTCAAAAACTCACCACACTTCGCTCACACGTCAGGCGAAGCAAAAAAATTACGTGTTTTGTGTCTCGCACATTAGCGTGGCAAAATGGCTCACGAGTGCCCCTATAGAGCAGACCCTGGCCAAAGTTTCACCTAAATGTACGACACTTCTGTGCTACGTTTCATGTCCAGATGTACAAAAAAGTCTTTTGAAGCAATGCCCAACAGAAAGTCGGCCATTTTGAATTTAATCTTTTGCCAATTTACAAACTTTGTATTTTAACAAACTCCTCCCAGAGAAATAGTCTGTCCCCGAGTTCAGATTTTCTCTGTGCATTCTAAACCCACTGACAAAATAAAAGTTGTACAAACAGCGAGTTTTGTCCATGAGCATGCCTGTGGCATGGCGTCTAGGGTTGGGCATTGTTTAAAATTTTACGATATCAGTACCAAAACCAGTACCCTTAAAGTGATACCAATACCATTAGAGTACTTAATTTGATACCTTACATAAAAGGCCACCCGTTGAAGCCATAGTAGTTTATTGGCGGCCTATTGTTATTTTCATCGTTATTATGGACAAGCAAGGTTATCTAATTTATGTTTATCTTGTTTCAAATAACTGTTACATAAAAGTTTTTGGAAATTGTATCTGATCCTCCTCATCCTAATTAGTTCATCCTCACGGGTAGTATTAGCCTTTACGTGGAAAGGCTACAGCTTGCGAATTTTTTTATATTTGAATGAGAAATGAGTGAAATAGTTTAGTTTCATAGTAGTATACCATTTAAGCTCACCCTACAATGATAGGAATTCTTTAAAAAAAACAAACAAAAAAAGACACTAAAATCTACAACAATGTACCATTAATAAACTGACACATTACACAATAAAATGAAAATTATGAATTTAGGGGCCTTCTGATAAACGGTTTCAGACAGCTTTTAAAATGGCCACACTTAATTTACCCTATATTGTAGAATATCACGATACGTTTGAAATTGCAATAAGATCGTATAAGTATTGTGATAATTTCGTATCGTGGGTCTCTGGTGGTTCACAGCCCTACTTGTCTCACTGTCTGTGACAACAGCAGACTATTAGGGGGAGGACTGGGCAGGTCAGTGTGTAGATGCAGTCAAAATAACATAAGTGCTGCTCAGAATATAAAGTAACTGTTGTCCAAAGGCACCGCTAGACCCTTTTTTCACATGCTGTGCTCCAGTAAAATGGTCAAGAACCCTTGATGTCATTTTTGGGCTTTTGGGCTCCGCGGTCAAGTTAGCGATAATAAATATGCATGTCCGGTAAAACTTTCAGGTAAAACAGAAAAACAAAACAACCAGCATGACTGATGTATCGGTTTATTAAGGATGTCTACAAATGTTGCCTATAAAATGGATACAACAGAATAAAATATCACAATACAAAAATACAGAACAATAAAAGAATGTGGGCATGGATATTCATGGAAACATAAACATCAATAAAATGCTTATTTTTAAAGATTATTCAGCTACAATGACTAACTTATTTACCAAAAAAATACTTATACTTATTTGTCCTATAACATGTTCAACATTTGCTGCACTGACCTGTGGTTACCTACCAGCTGTTTCTACTGTGCTATTAATTTATGTTATTGTCTTATATAGCCCCTACTCACGCCACGCCACTCGCTCATGCCATGTCAGCTTGTTCTTGCCTCTCAAAGTCTGATGTCGGCAGATAACAGCAGACTAATGTTACGTCACTGTGCAGCTGCAGCGCATCACGGTCTGTCTGTGTTTCGGTTGCTTTCCTAACTTTGTGCCTGTGGCTCAGTCGAGGTTTAGTTAAAACTCTGGACTAATGCAAGATGGAAAAAACAGTGGATTTACAGTGAAGCATCACATGTTCAGTCAAAGTATAAATAGTATTTTACATTTGAAACTGAATTAAAGGAAACCTGGAGTGCAGGTTGGAATGGGCCTGATTGGGCACCTCACGATTCGATTACGATTCAGACACTGCGATGCGATTATAAAACGATTATCGATGCATCTTGACGCATACGTTTTTTTCTATATAGGATCTCCAGATAATTACTAAGCACTTAATTTGCGCATTAAAATCCAAAAGAAACATCTCCTAATTAGCTTAAAAGGACAAATGGTCCGGGGCTGCTTCCGCAAGATCCGCCTTTTGTGCTCCGTCAACATTACAATTACTATTAACATAAATAATAGATGTTTTGACATTTGTTGACATCCAAGAATCAATTTTTTCTCCCACCCCTAGCTCAGACTAATGGAACCGTTGCTTCTCCAGATTGGCCCCCAGTCTTATCAGACTTTGAGGACTGAATTACAGCATGAGGAGGAGGTTGGAGGAAACAACTCGCTTGTCTCAAAACTAACTAAGCAAGGTGACCGCGTTCATGGCGTTTAAGGTTTCTAAAATTAGTAAAGGTTTTCCCACATGTTTCACACCAGTACGGTTTCTCTCCAGTGTGAACACGTGTGTGTCTTTCTAGGTGACCTGATTGAGTGAAAGTTTTCCCACATTGTTCACACCAGTACGGTTTCTCTCCGGTGTGAACACGTCTGTGTCCTATCAATCCACCTGCCAAAGTGAATGTTTTCCCACATTGTTCACACCAGTACGGTTTCTCTCCGGTGTGAACACGTATGTGTTTCATAAGGTCACTAGATGTAGTGAAACTTTTTCCACACTGCCCACAGCTGTAAGGTTTCTCTCCAGTGTGAATACGTAGGTGCAACTTTAGGTGACCTAATGTAGTGAAAGCTTTCCCACACTGTACACAGAGGTACGGTTTCTTTCCAGTGTGAACACGTTGGTGCAACTTTAGGTGACCTAATGTAGTGAAAGCTTTCCCACACTGCCCACAGCTGTACGGTTTCTCTCCAGTGTGAACACGTTTGTGGGCTTTTAGGTTATTTGATTGAGTGAAACCTTGCCCACACTGCCCACAGCTGTACGGCTTTTCTCCTGTGTGAACACGTTGGTGGGCTTTTAGAAAATCTAATCTAGTGAACGTTTTCCCACACTGGTCACAGCTGTATGGTTTCTCTCCAGAGTGAACTCTCTGATGACTCTTTAAACGTCCAGCTCTTGTGAAGGATTTGTCACAGTGGTGACAGCAGTGACGTTTGAGTCCCTCTCTTCCTCTCCGTTTCTATATCAACAGACAGAGAGAAAGACAGTAAGGAAATGTCATGGTGGAGCGAGCCATCTAGAAGCAGCTGACACTAAGACCAGTATAAACCTGCTTCCATGAAGATTTGTATGGCGGGTGAGAACAGTGAACTTTTATGCGCCAGTCTGTTATTCTACAGCTGGTCTAACCAGGCGAACCACAGTAATAATTAGAGCCCGACCGATTTATCGTTTTGCAGATATTATCGGCCGAGATAAGCTACTTACTGATTTATCTGCATCGGAGTTTATAACAGCCGATATTTGACTATTAAAAAAAGAGAAAGACGGATACTTCCCTCATGTCATGAGTGTGCTCTGCAGCTCCTCTTTTAACAACACCGCAGCACCACAGAACAAAACATAAGCTTACCGCAGTCTACCAGATCTCAGAGCGGTGAGTAGCTCCCGTTAGCTCTTACACTCAGTGCTCTCGGTGTGTTGGTCATTTGTCACGTCAATTGCATGACTTAAATAATAATAAAACAAGCAACTATTCACTTCTCTTTGGAGACCAACACTTGATAACAAGCTAGGGAGAAGACGCTGGCGCTGTCTGTTTGCCGCTTCTCCAGTCAAGTTTTTAAGCAAACTTTTATTTTATTTCAACCTTTTTACTATTCGGGCCTCCGACCAGTGGACCTTTTTAAATGACCGTTTACTTTCTGCACCACCGAACTGTGGACCTGTCTGGATAGGTATTAGGTAGTTTGAGTCTAGCGGTGGCCTACCTGTTGCCGCTAGCAAAAACACTTGCTCGGAGACTCCCTGGTAATTGGTCATTGCCGCTGAAACCGGAAAATTTCCTCCTGGATAGCCTGGACTCAATTTTTCCATGCCATCGTACCAAGTGCTTCTGGGAAGCCTGAAACCACCCATCGGCGCTGCCGCAGAGTTGAAAATCCTTGTAGCTAGCATTCTGGCTACGCGGCTAAAAACAACCCGCACCTTTTCCACGCCACCGCCAGCACCACCACTATGTTGAGTTACTCCGTCAACCAGCTGGTGAATCTCAACAGTTTAATCACTGCAGTGCACGCTGGAGTGATTAAACAACTACGACTTCTCCGCTTCAGTGTGCTGAATGGGAAACGTGGAGTGGACTCCAGTATGCTACGGCCAGTGCAAAGATTTGTTGCACCATCAAGTAGCAAAATCGTACTCTTAAATACACAGTCTATGGCAAATAAATTCTGCCTCATTCATGACTATATCCTGGATAAATGTCGGGATTATATGTGCATTATAGAGACCTGGCACCAACTAGATACCTTTTTTTCTTTAAATGAGAGCTGTCCCCAAGGATATAGCTACCTCCAGAAAGCTCGCAGCACAGGGCGTGGAGCTATCTCTGCAACCATTACCTGAACTGTCTTCATTTGAATGCCTTGCATTTAAATGTAAGTCCCCTTCCCCTGTGCTATTCCTCCTCATCTACCGACCACCAAAACCAAACACATCATTTATCACTGAGATGTCAAATCTTCTCACAACTTTCTGCACATCCTCCACTGCTGTTATAATTTTAGGTGATATGAACATCCACGTTGACACCCCCTCTTGCCGTTTTGCAGCTGAATTTCTTCAGCTACTGGACTGCTTTAACTTAAAACAACTTGTTGGTGTCCCCACACACACCAGGGGGCATTACCTTGGACCTGGTCATTACAAACTCTGCCCCTCTCACCAACCTGCAGGTGTATGATCTAGGTGTGTCTGATCACAAGGCCATTTCTATGGATTTGCCATCCCCATCCAGCCTTTCCAAGCCTAAGCGGAATATCTGTTTCAGAAATCTTAAAAACATAAACCAAGAACTCTTAGCAGCAGACTTTCAACATTTTTCCACACACTTTTGATCAGCCGACAAAGCAGTACTACAACAGCCATCTGAGCAGCCTCCTGGATATTCATGGCCCTGTTAAAACAGGAACAGTCACCTTCACCCGCTCACTACCCTGGTTCACAGATGGGCTTCGTAAGATGAAGGCACCAGGGCGGGTCCTTGAGCGGCGTTTCAAAGCCTCTGGCCTCACTGTCCACAAACAAATTTACCGGGAGCAAAAACAAAAATATGCACAATCCTTCAAAGAGGCAAGGTCACAGTTTTACTCCGATGCCATCAGAAACAACCCAGGAAATTCCAAGCAGCTTTTTTCCACTATAAACCACCTTCTTGAACCACAATCCCTCCCACTTACTGCCACTACAGAAGAGCAGTGCAATAAATTCATGGATTTCTTCACATCAAAAACTGCACATATTCGCTCTGCTCTTTCTGGTCCTCCCACCCAAACTGTTCCCCCAACTTATACCGTCTCCAAATCCCTGAACTGCTTTCCTGAGGTTTCATCAGAAGAGGTGCAGATCATCATCAGGAAGATGAAATCCTCTACCTGTCCCTTGGACCCTCTCCCAACATCCCTGTCCCCTGATCACCGCTGCTATAAATAATTCCCTCCAAACTGGTCACGTTCCCCCTGTCTTAAAAAATGCCATTATCACACCACGGCTTAAAAAACCCACTCTTGATCCGGAAGTCCTATCCAACTATAGGCCCATCTCCAATCTCCCCTTCATATCAAAAGTACTTGAGAAAGCAGTTGCCACCCACCTTCAGGACCCACCTCAAACATAATAACCGCTAGTAATTCCAGTCAGGTTTCCGCTTTGCCCACAGTTCAGATACTGCCCTAGTCAGAGTCCTCGACCTCCTCATATCATCTGATGCTGGCTCTCCATCCCTCCTCATCCTCCTTGACCTTTCTGCTGCATTTGATACTGTCGACCATGGCATTCTTTTAAACCGGCTCCACCTCACTACTGTACTAAATGACACTGCCCTCAGTTGGTTCAGATCATACCTCACAAACCAGACAGAATACATCTCCCTGGGCAACTCCAAATCAAATCCACACAGTTAGTTACTTGTGGTGTCCCCCAGGGGTCAGTCCTTGGCCCCATCCTCTACCTTACCCCCCTTGGCCAAATCATCAGCAAAATTTCATTCCACTGCTATGCCGATGACATACAGCTCTATATAAATGCCACAGCTGAAACCACACCCTCACAGTCATCCCCATCAAAACTCACCACCTGTCTGGAGGAGATAAAAAGGCATGGAACTCTGCAGCTAGGATCCTGATGAGTGTCCACTCACTCCACTGGCTTCTCATCTCCACCAGGATTGAGTACAAGGTTTCTCTCCTCACACATCAATGCATCCATGGACATGTCCCCCCCCCCACCTCAAAGAATTTATCAACCCACAAATCACAACCCGTTCCCTTTGCTCCACTCACTCAAACCTCCTCCACATACCCAGAACCAGACTCAGGACAATGGGAGATGGGGCATTTTGTTCTGCTGCCCCACATCTATGGAATGCCCTCCCTGACACCTTGAGGGCACCTCAATCCACTGACAGTTTTAAAAAAGGCCTTAAGCCATTTCTTTTTAGCAAAGCTTTTGGTCCCCTTTAGATGTTTTGTTTTCTAAAGAACTGCATTTTTGTTTTGTTTTTCTAACCTGTGGCACTTTGAGGTCTTTTGATGAAAAGTGCGTTATAAATAAAATGTATTAATAACAACAACAACAACAACAACAACAACCACCACCCTCTCATTTTTCACTGCCCTCTCCAGGCTCACAGCAGTGTGTTTAATGTTACGGAGGAGGCTACGCTGCTGACAGATGTGATTAAAGATTTATTTCTAAATGAATAAATGTAATAATAATGTATTTGTCAGCAGCTTAATAACGCCGTTCTGAGAGCCAACAAGTTGACAAAAAAATGTACACCCAACATCTCAGAGCCTGGAAAGTCACCTGCGCTACACCACCTAGCTTTTTTAAGCAATATCCGCATACAGACATTATAGGCAACCTGAAACTAATGTATGGTGTTCCTCTTAAACTTTGGCCACAGTGGTGCAGTATAGAGAGGACTGTAAAACAAGTCACATATAAACAGGGGAAAAGAGAGGCTACACATCCAGCCAACCAAACTAGACCTGAAGCAGCCGCAGGCTCCGTGAGTTAAATCAGCTGATGCGCCACAAAAGCCTTTAACTGATGTGATGGAACGCAGCGATCGATCAGTGACAAGTGATGTCAATAGAAAATAAAAATGTACAGAGAAGTGTTAAATGATACCAGAAGATGAAAGCAACAGAAAGCCAAGCTTGTGGTTTAAAACTTTTTTATACAGTCTATGGTGCAGGCGTGCTCTTCTCTTTCTTTCAGTGTGTTGCTTGCATGTTTGGCTGCAAGCAAAAACATAAAAATACAAATTTTTTGCCACGATCTGGCTACAAAAACGAGTATTGTACTCAATACTGGGCTGTTGCGGTCCATACCTTAAAGGAGACCTATTATGCTTTTCAACATTTTATGACTTATCTACAATTAAGGGGCGGCTGTGGCTCAGGAGGTAGAGCGGGTTGGCCGTTAGTCGGAAGGTCGGCGGTTCAATCCCTTAGGCAAGATACTGAACCCCGAATTGCCCCTGGCGGCTGTTCTGCTAGTGTATATGTGTTTCCGTTTGAGACTCAGTGTATGAATGTGTATGACTGGTGAATGCAGATGTAGTGTAGTCGAAAAGACTAGAAAGGCGCTATACAAGTACGGAGCATTTACATTTACAATGTTATAATGTTGGATGTTCATGTTAAACATGGCCAAAGTTTCACAAAATGAGGTTACAGCATTTATAAAAGGTAATGTAGCCACACAGCCTCAATATTATGGAAGGTAAGACTACCACACATCTTGCAACGTTGATGTTAACATAAGTATGTTATCAATGTATAAACATAAGTATATTAACATGTTTTTGTGACATATACACAGCTTCAGACCTGATGAAGTATCTTGTCAAATCTCTTAATAGTACAATGGAGCAAGGTAAGTTAATGGTGTCCAGGTACGTAAATGCAAAATGTAAGGTAAGATTTGGTAGGTGTACAATAAGTCTAATCACACTATCAACTGATATGAGGAACACGGTAGGTAAACATTAAGTGTAATATTAATGAATATTTTTAAATAAGATAAATGTGAAAGCTTTGAAATAATTACAAGTATATAAACTCATCAGTAAATATGTTTGGTCTCAGGTTGAAAATGCTGTATCCAGTGGGCTCACTGGCATTGCCTGCACAGATGAGCAGCGGCTCTGGAATGTGGGGACCCAGAGGAACCTCTGCCCAAAGCAGTTAATGGACATCATCTTTTCTCACCACCAAGCCACTGATGTGCTGCTGACATCAGAGGTAATGCCCAACCATTTACCTCTGCCGCCCACTCCTTCATTTTGCTCCCAGGATGAGCTGAGCTTATTAGTCGTGAGTCATGATAGCAGAGGATATTGGTGCTTTACATTATTACGTCATTCAGGGTGGAAATGTAAACATGATTCGTTTCGATTTCGTCAGTAGTCGATATAATGGTTACACTTAGACGCATGATTAACTTGTATATTTAAGAGCTGTGTTTAAAGGTGAATTATTATTATTATTCGGATTAATCTTTATTCTTAGATGAACTGCTCAAGGTTTTTAGATGTGATTTAATAACTCTTTGATCATGTGTTTAGTGTGAAGCAAAAATGCTGACGTTGTACATTTGGAATATTATTCAAATAAGGGGCTTGGATAGTAAATCACTGCATAGAAATTAATATTGAGCTGATGTCGTTTGTTTTGTTTTTTTCTTCTGGTTGCATTTAAAGGTTATCAACCTATCAAACTCCATTGATGTATGAATTACAACTGATACAAGATACTTTGTAAATAATATGCTGTAACAAGAATAATTAGGGTTTAGGTAACTGGGGTGGTATGTAGAGTGTGTAGGAGAAGACTGGAACTATTTTAAATGTATTAAATCAGTTGTGTTGAACGAGAGATAGTTGTGACTTCTTTTTAAGTAAATGTGTAATTTAAGATAAGTTGTTTAAAATTTGTTGTAAGAAGTTTGTTAGAGCTAGAGACATCTTCTACTGCCCTTTATGTACAGATAATATTTCATTATCATATGTAATAAACCAAGATGGAATTACTTTTTGAACTTGTTGACATGACTTGATCCTTCAAAATCAATTCTTAAGTTTTACAGTAAAACTACAGAGCTCACATTATATGGCTTTATAAGAAATAACAATTGACAGGTAACATCTGGTCGCAGTGTAAAGGTTTATAGAAAAACAACTTCTTATACTATTTACACTGATTAGTTAAAGCAAAAACAGCTAAATGCATCAACAGATGTGAAACGCACCTACAAATCAACAATCTCATTCATCCTCTACATCAGAAATGATGTCGCTTCTAAAATGGATAAAATCTTTTATCCATTTTAGTTTGAGATAGGATTTTGAAGTTTTTCAGTCGGCATATGACCCGCTCAACGTGGACACGAACATTGGCGATGCACCTAGTATTGGTGGTGTCTTCTTCAGAGTTGCATGCCTCTCATGGTGAATGCTGGAATGACAAGTTTGACCTCTCTTTCATAAAGGAGATCAGTGATGGTGAAGCCTCTGTCAGCCATTACTTCATCGCCAAAGGTGGTTGTTTCATTGTTGCGTTATGTACAATGGAGCTGGTTCAATGCATTGTGTTCCCATGTCAGAGGCTTCAGACTGAGTTGTGATTTAAAGCGTAGCTGTTGTCTGAGACAGGTGGATCCTCCCAGTGTGTTTCTGCATCACAGTTCAGAGGCTTCTGGATGTGGTCACCCTCACAGTTCTCCACTTCCTCGCTGATGCTCATCGATGCATCTGTGGAAATAACATAACCATAAATACATATTTTACATTAGTATTTAAAATACATAATGAGAATTAATATATAATGGCAACTATAATTATACAGAACAGTGTGTGACAGAGAGATGCATTAAAAACAAAACAATATACAAAAAATATCTCTAATTTTAGCATTAATACAAAGGTCAAAATCTGAATGAGAGATGTAGATAGCTGGCGTGCAAGCATCTGCAATCTCTCCAACTCCCAAGAATAATGTGAGCTATTGTAAGATTGTAATGAAGGAGCTCACATTATCATTTTAAATATGAAATATTTAGGTGGACAATAATAATCATGCACGATTCATTGTATTTTATTAACTGCTCGTTACTGTTCTGTAAATGTATTTATAGAACGGACTTCACAAATCTAACAAGCACATAGCTAGCTAAGTTAGCTTACCTGAATCTTTAGCGGGGTATCGTGGCCGAGCCATTTCTCAGGGTAAGGGTGTTCATCGGTCGGCTTCCCGTCCATAAAATGGTACGAACACACATATGGGCGCTTGGGTGGACACTTCAAGTTTAGCGCCTTCAGCCTGAGGTGCTCCTCCTCTTTAGGTGGTGGGTACAAACTGTAAAGTGCGCCTCAACACTCCGACCGCTTCACGTTGTGTTCATAACATCGTTGCTGCAACTGTTCTCTCCTCTTGATCTAATTGTTATGGCAGCCCCTAACCGAACAATTAATACTTGACATAACGTATTTTCTTCGTCTATTGTTACGGCTATACAGTGGTGGCTAGTAGCTAGCACGGGTTCCTCTCAGCAAGTAGGATGACAAAATGAACGCAATGGCGTCACCCTTGTTGCCGTGGGAAATAAGGTGAATAAGAACAAAAAAAGTTTTTAAACTTTGAATGGTGCAATGCTGCTATACAGGAGTCACAGAACTAAAATATTGGACTGGAAAAGCAGTTTAATAGGTCTCCTTTAAAGCAGCGATTTCCAAAGTGTGGTGCGTGCACCCCTCGGTTTCCGTGAGCAGCCTCTAAGGGGGGCGTGGCAGGAAAAATGTAATGGTGGTGTAGGCTAGGAAATATAGTGTAATAACTACAAATAAAATATTATGAATAATTAGCTCACAGTAAATGGCTGGTCACACAGCTCTCTCGCTCTCCAGGCTGAGCCACCTGAACTGTACTTGCAAATCCTCATAAGGATCCTCTTTCTCTCCATCTTATCTGTTTGAGGCTGTAACACGGGGGTGTTTTTAATGTTTTTTGGCCATGAAAATGATTCCCCCCAAACCTCTGCATGGTTCGGCACGCGGGTGAACTGTGGATTGATTGCAAAGTTTAAGAATCATAGTATGAGAAAAAGTTTTACTGCCACTGTTATTTTTTAAAGTAATAAATATATAACGTTACACTGCGATGCAGAGTTGCAGTGAAAAGACAGAGAAGATGGATGCATGCTGTGTTTAAGCGCAGTGAGAGTGTAGAGGGAGAGTGACTGATTTAAAAGCTGTCACTTTCAAGAGTGTCGCTGAGTGAAACCCAGTAGCTGTGATATCTGCCTTTTCACAGAAACACAAATCCGCTGCTCACTGGAGCAAAGGGTTGACAGGCTGTAAATAAACACGTAAAAAGAATAAAACTTTTAATAAATGTTTTTTTTTAAATGTAACCCTAACCCTGGTTCGTCAGTCTGCAGTTTGTACTTACAAATAATACCATTAAAGTCATGCCAATGATAAATTGTTGTGTAATTGCAGCTGTTTGACTTTAAAACCTGCAGCTCATGTTCGTTCCTGTCTCAGGTCATTCAGAGAATAATAACGCAGGCAGACTGTTTGTCACTGTGATAAACTCACCAACACACGAGGAAATATAATGACTGCTTCACTTTTCACCAGCATTGTTTCTGCTGCGCGCTCCCGACACAACACAGGCTGCACCGCGCATGCGCCGCGCGGAAAACTCCCAGAACAAAGAAAAGAGAAACGCTCGTGAGTTTTTCTTTCAGCTTCCTCTCTTCAAGATGAAAACAGGAATCACGGAGACACTTTGGAAATCAAACCACGTCAACACAAACCCTGGAGCGGGTTTTCAGGCTCTGATCTCTAACAACAGAATGAACGGATGATACACGGACCCTCGAGACTCTTCCTCGTGTCTTTAGTCTCGTGATGAAGTCATGAACACTGACCTGAACATCGGTGCTATCAGAGCACGAGGCTGCTGTTTGGCTCCTGTGGTCCGGGTTCTGGTTCTCCATCGTCCTGCAGGTCTGTGACTGGTGGACCGTGTTGTCCTGGACTGAGTCTGGATTCTGGTCTCGGAGCACTTCCGGATCCCGCGGAGCCTCCGCGTTCTCGCTGTGACGGCGCCCCGCCCCTTAGTTACTGTCGCTAAGGCCGTTTAGAAACATGGCTCCTTGATTTCAGGCAGAAGATGAAGTTTAGTTAGTTGGTTTCCTGAAACCAGCTGATCATATTTGATGTGTATGAGGGAGTGTGCTTCACACAGAGCAGAGTTTTAATGAAGCGCTTGTTATTATCACATCAGAGGCTCATGAAAATATCCTGCTGAAGCTTTTTGTACATCGTGTTTTTACACAAAGAAAGAAATGACTTCATGTGTCATATTTAATGTTGAATTTACAAGAAGGCAGAATCATTAAGAGTTTGTCGTAGACAGCGTTTCACAAAGTTTCTAAAGTGTCCTCTAACTCAACAAGTCACTAAACTGCAGGATTGTTGAAGGGAGTCTGGGACTTTCTCCCCGGGCCACAAAGGAGTAGCTATATTACGGTTACTGTTTAAATGGTGAAATCAGATGAAACAGACAGTTTGTTCACAAACATCTGCTGCTTCTCTCGGCAGCTAAGAGAGTCCAAACACATCATTAACATCACAGTGAAGCTGTTTGTTCACTTAACGGGCCATCGTGTGTTTGTCCAGGTCGGCTCTCTATTCAAATGGGGATCAGCTGCTTGAAAAGGCGACTGATGCGCATTTTCACCTCTCTTCAGAGGCCTGTACCACAAAGCAGGATTTCAGCTTATCTAGGTAACTCCGGGGTTAACTCTGGGTTTTCAGAACCACGAAGGTGGTTCACTTCTTACCAGAGTAGATCTCCATGGTAACTGATGCTGAACGGCTAACTTGCTCCGGAGCAGGTTATGTTCCAGATAAGAGATCAACTTTGTGAAAACGTCGCCTACTGACCAATCAGCTCTCCTGGAAAATGACATCACCATCTGTAGGAGATCCCACAGACTGTTTTAACCAATAGGCTGCTTTATGTTTGCAGCGGTGATGTGAAGAAACTCTTGACTATAGCGATATAATCCTTCAGAGACTGATTAAAAGCCTTAGGCTATTGTTGCCTACAGGTTTTTTACATACAGCTAGATAAGCCTACTTACTGCTTTGAAATGTGTTTTAATATTTTTTTATTTGCTCCTAGTTCATTTCACACAGCCTGACGCAGACGTTAAAATAAATAGGTTTTATTTTTCTTATGTGAGGCTGAATATTTTGAGCAGTTTGGTAGGGATATTGAAATACTAAATTTTAATATGAACGTAGGCTATTTATTTTAGGTTAGTATAGCTTTCTTAGGCCAACTACAGAGACTGTAGTCATGTCCCCCCCCTGCGATTTTCTGTCTCCCTGCATGTGTCAGATTCAGGCGTGCTACTGTTGTATTTCTGTAGTGTTACAGTTTAATCCTCGTTCATAAAATATGACCCTCTGCTGACAGTGGACTTGTTCATGTCTGCGTTTGGTCATCTGCTGCTAACACCGCCGCTTTTATGTTAACGAGCTCCCGGCTGGATTGGGAAACCCTGGGTTGACTTACCGAGTTGATAACCAGCTTTGTGGTGCCGCTTATCCCGATCGTGATTGTTAGGGTTAGTTAAGCCAGATAACAAAAACATACCCTGGGTATGTTGAACTCGCTTCGTGGTGCAGGCCCCAGGTGATCAGCTTGAATAGGAGGCAGAGAGCTGAACATGTGGACATCAGTTGGCTATTCAGCTGCATTAATGAGCAGCCCAAACAGATGCAAACACAACTGAAGGAAAACGGTGTGTTGTGAATGTAGCCTGCAAACCTCTTTAGTCTCCGTTAATACAGAAGAAATTAGAAATATAACAACATGTTAATGTGATGCTGCAGACACACATTTCACAACACTGAGACTCTCCACTCGGTCCCAGCAAAAGTCAGTGGGGACTAAACTGTGGATCACTTTTCATTGCTTTGACACAAAATGCATTTAATGACCACATCTTTCAGTTCATCATCTGTTTTATCAGACAAACTCTATGTATTTACATTTTATTTTACTTTTGTAAAACCTGATAAATTTATATTCAAACCAAACAAAACACACATTATTGTAAATTAGACTGATTGTTTGCAACATGTATCTACACCTGAAAAATAAAAATGCATAAACTCCTCTTTGGCTCGTACAACAGCGAGCCTCTCATTTCACTCCTTGATGACCTCTATGAAAGACTTGGGGCAGCACTGAAGAGCTGGAACAAGTTGGACACAATAAATATGAGTAGTTTTTGTTTCTTCAGCTTCAAGGTCATTAAGGTCAAATGTAAAATGCTGTTAAAATCTGTGAATAAGATCTATTGACAACAAGACGGGCAGCAAACATTATTGAAGCTCCAGCAGCTGCTGGATGTCTTCCATCCTGTCCAAACCATGGCCTAAACACAGAACCAGGACTCTGCAGTGGACTGTGGGCCGTCACACACTAAGTGCGTTCGAGATGACTGCGGCTGATTTTTGCCGACTTGATAGTCCAACGTGAGCTGCAGGTGACAGTAGGGGCGGGGTATGAAACGGCGCCGTTAAGTTGCCCATTCTACCTGCATCAGCTTACTGTGAGCGCTCCTCTCAAAACTTCCAGGTAATTGTCATGTAACTTGCAATACAAATCTTTATCTTCTTCATAAATTTGAACTGTCATGCTATTACTCAAATTTAGACACGACAAGATGTATTGCGGGTCGGCTAGGTGATGCAAACCCTGGTTGCCCCAGCTACATTTACTACACTGCTGTACTCAAGTTCAACACAGGTATTTGTACTTTATTCTTATCTTTTACTTCACAACACAGAGGGAAATATTTGACTTTTTTTTCACTCCATTTATCTGACAGCTTTAATTACTTTACAAATTAAGATTTTTAAACACAAACACATGAAGAGTTCATAAAATATGATGTTTTGTTATGAATTAAGCTACCCAGCAGTTTAAACAAGTACAACTGAAACTATTTTATTGAATTAGTTGAGTGACAGAATAATAATCATTGACTATTTTAAGTCATTTTTCCTGTAAAAATATTTCATGGTTCAGCTTCTTACACAGGAAGATTTGCTGCTTTTCCTTTTAATTATTTACTAATGTTTAATATATTATTTATAACAAATTACCATAATCACCATCATTGTCCCTACCCATCACTTTGTGTTGAAAAGTGGTTGGGACATTTAAGGGCTCGGATTAGGGGTGTGAAAAAACTTAGACCATGAGGGGTGACATTGCACAAATTCATTAGAATAAGACAAGAAAATATTTTAATACCATTTAGAAAAGAAACACAAAAATCAGATGACAGGTTACAATTATCAGAATATAAAAAATATTGCAGAATTCAATAGAGTAATAAATAGCTTATTACGTTTGGACAACACAGATCTTTCTTCTATTTTTACATGCCTGCATTGCATGTTTATTTATTGCGCAAATAAATCTTTTTCATAGGTGGGTGCAGTTTTTTAAAACGTTTTTAACAAATGCCTTCAAAAAGTGATGGGGACATATCTCCAGCATCCCCAGTGTAAATGACACCTATAACCGTAACTCCCTCTGCTCGCTGTTCAGCAACTCCATGCTCACAACCTCACCTTCACTCTCCTCCTGCTGTCTCACTCTTGCTCTTTTTACCAGAACAAAAAAAGACAATGAAATATTTCTTAATGACAGAAATTCTATCTATTATTTTCTCACATAATGATCATTATGAAATAAATAAAATAAAAAAAACACCTTCCTGTCTGTACTGGATGCTGGACAGCAGCTTACCTTTCAATCTGGATTAAAATAATTCAGTCTGATACGTTCATTTAGATTGAATTATGGCCGTTAAATGACATCTATAGATACAGACTTTATCATTCCCATCATGAAGGGCAATTTATTTGAGAAGCAAATAGTGACCTGCATCCTGTATGCAGACTTGCATGTACAAATCACCAGCAGTAAATATTGTGCGAGGACTAATATTGAACTACAAGAAGCCAGATACTTGCAAGCCTTTAATTAGTGTTATGTAAAGCTTTTGATGGGACATTTAAGTCCTAGAGAACTAGTGACAGCTATGTGCAGAGGGGGTCCAATTTGATTTTGTTGTCATGGGGCCCAAAATTCCTGGCGGCCCCCCCTGAAGATTTTGCAAGTGCAAGTTGCGCATACACTGAGGGCTAAGCCCCCCTGCCTTTCAACCCTAGTGAATTCCCTGCGTAAATCATTCATTTATATAAACAACCTTGACCCATAAAGAACTGAGAGTGGCCCATTGGGTAATTTCTATACTGACACTGGGCCGGCCCCGTCACAGCCTTACTAGCCCTAACTGTTTCATGCCTTCACCGTTTTAGTCTGGACGGGAGGTGCAAACGTTGCAAAAGGTCTCTTTTAAAATGAAAACACAGTTGTGTGCATGGGGCCTTAGATCATTTGCAGGTCCAAAGAATGCTATTCAAGTACAGTATTTACTGTGACTGCACTGTATATTGGTTCAACCAGAGTGTGATTTTGCTCTGTAGTTTGGCTGCATACAAACATACATACTAAGCTGTTGATAAGGATCCTATTTAAAGTGCCTGCTGTCTGAATTTAATAACCTGATAGTGGAAGGAATAAAAGATTTGGAGGATGATTACTATGGATGCATGTATGTATGATTGCTTTTATTTTATTTTATTTTCCTGTGTGTGCATCTGTGGGTATATGCTCATGTATATCCTAGCCTTTTAGGCAACATCTGCATATTTATTTAATTTATTATAGCCAATAAATGCAGAAAGTTTAGTTAGTCAGAATAAAGCAAATATAATAAATATCATGAAATAATTTAATTTAGGTTCTGCCTTGGTGCCTAGACCAGGCAACAGATGCCTGACAACAAAACAGCCCACATTACCTTAGAACTGTAGAGTACCACTGACCTGTAGACCACTGCAGACCTGTAGACCACTAACTTCACTAACAGAATCAGCTGCCCTGCCAATCTCCTGCTTCTCGCGCTCCTAAAATATCTTTGGGGGTGTAATTGCAGACTGATGGACACACGGATGTACAAGTATAAATGCTGGCTACGACCCTACGCAGGAGGATAAATCAAGCTTTAGCCCTGTAGGCAAACTGCAGGGGGACCAGCAAGGGGCCTGTAATGTCCTTAAGGTGAGCAAACACTAGTCTTTCAAAGGACTTCATGACTACAGATGTCAGGGCGACAGGCCTGTTGTCATTTTTCTCTAAGAATTTACCTCTTTGATGCTGTATGTTCTAATAGCTCTTACTAGTATTTATTGTCACTTTTATAAAATACTGCATTGATGCTTCATTTATGCTTGTCTGTTGTTTCTCAAATCTAAGTCGCTTTGGATAAAAGCGTCTGCTAATTGAGTAAATGTAAATACACAATTACATCGAAACAAACAATGCACAGTCCTATACTGACACCTGCTGGTAGAAAGGGGAAACAGCTTGGTTCATTTCTTTGGAAACCACATTAAATATGAATTTAATATTAAAAATATAGCACTGACAGTAACAACTCTGCATCCACATTAATTTCTTGGGTTAACCTATATTAACCTACAAACTGTACTGCATCAAAAAATGCACTTAAAAAAACGTGACTCTTGCTGTTTGAATAAATGCGCAATATTATAGTGCATCATCAACTACTGTTACTAACTTATTTCTCTCGGTCCAGGTTTATTTATTTATTTTCATCTAAAATCACCCTGGTATAACGTTAGTGCTGCATAATGTTACAGATCTGACCGTTTTACAGACTTGGCTTTTATTTTAACATGTTGTTTACCATTACTTCCAGGTCACCTGGCTCACCTGTCTTTCTTTTGTTAACATCTATCTTCAAACGGAGAAATAAAAATAGGAATTTCAAAAAACCAAAATCGGACCGTTATCTGAATTACTTGTTTTTCTCGTTTCTTCGTTTTTGGTTCGACACCACAAACAAAAAAAAGGTGGTTTTCTCATTTGTTCATTTCATTGTTCAAACGAAAAAACAAACTATCAGAACGTACACGGACCCATGGTATGAACAAAGTGATGTGGGGCTAACTGTGTTTAGAGTATTGGAAATGTGACTACAGATTGGACTAAAGGTTGTGGCATCCACACTAACACTAGTGTTTTATAGCAAACTAAAATAGCTTCCTTCCTTTACCTCAAGTAAACATTCCTTAAGTTCAGCAACAACTTGTCCGTCTGTGTCTCAATATTCTTGCTTGTCTTTGTTGAGTAGATGTCTGCACTATAATAAAAAAATCTAATAAGTGTTTTTCTTATTATTTAGTGGGGCTTAGGACCATGTTAGGGCACACCAGCCCCAAAGGTTTGTCGGTCCACCGGGCATTTGTCCGTTATGCCAGATTACCAGGCCACTCCTGCCAGTGGCAGACTTGTGACTGTCAGTGAGCAGCCTGTAGCTCTGATCACAGTCAGCAACTTCCACTAACACTAGAGACAAGCACACAACAGGAAGCTGGACAGACAAATGTCTCCACACAACAAGATGATATCAGTGAGTAAGTGTGACGTGTAACCCTTTCTAATATTCCTGATACTAATATTCCTCCAGAAGTGTAAAAGGGAAGAACAGCAGCAGCAGAGTCTCTGAACGTGTTCATGATGATTCAGCAAATGAAAATGATTCCATGTGTGTGGAATCCAAATCAGAAATGAATCATAAAAACTCTGCCACTCTGTCTGCTTCCTCTTCTTCGATCAAAAGGCTTCTCTCTTCTTCCTCTTGTTGTTTCCTACTTCATCTCAGCTCCTTCAGGAGAGCTATCTGTCTTCTTCTTCATTCTCTAATCTCAGTCTGCTGTCACACTTCATATACTTCACAAACAAACCACATGTAGGATCTTTTTCTCCATCTTTATTACTCCCTCACATCTGGGGCCTGAATCCCGAAGTTGGTTTAGCTGAGTCTGGGTCTCTCTGGGTGATCTGGTCTCACTGAGTGAAACAATGGCCGTCCTGGATAACCAGTATCATGAAGTTGCTTAAGGACTGGCTCTGTTATCTCTGGATTTTCCATCTAGCTCTAAAAGTGTTGATGTGAAACAGGACGAGTTGGTAGTTACAACATCATCACAACCATGAAGGAAGAGCTTCATCTGAGACCTGCTGAATATATATTAGATTTCAGACAGATTATTGGACAGATGGTACAGGAAGCTTTCAGCTGACATGTGAGACAATAAGACTTTAAAACAGAAACAGTATCTGAGATTAAATTCAGGTCCATGCAGGTTCCAGTAAAGACACTAGTCATAGTCTTCTGAAGCCAACAGGGTTTTAGTGACTGTACACGTCAGTTTAACAGAGGTGGTTCAGTGCTGGATTGTTTCTGATTTCTCTTCAGTCTTTTCTCTAAATGTTTAAATGTTGGAATGAACACTTTGTTCTATTTTATACAAAAAGAAAGAAATCAGATGTGATGTCACAGATTACTGTTTGTTGAGTTAGTTACTAAAACTACAGATGAAACGAGTCACGGCTCAATAAGACCTGATGTCGATGAAATTGAACTGTGAGTATTATTTAAGAAAAGGCCTTTTCAGAGTTGAAGGGAAAGGAGGAAATATTCTAAACATCATCATTAAAGATCAATGGAAATGTGTGGTAAGAGCCAATTATTGGTACAAACAGATGAACAATAATAAAACAGTCAAGCAAAATGTCAGAGAAAAGATGGAGAAAAAACGTCTTGTCAGTCGTATTAAGATGTTCACCAGTCTTGTTTCAAAGTTTTAACACTAATTTAAAAAGCTTACAAACAACAGTTGACGAAGCAGCCATTAATACTTTTTTTATATACCAAATTCAATTACAAAAACATTTGATATAGTCTGAACAGATTGAACCAGGTCCCAACGTGCAACACAGCGTGAAATAACTTTTTATTCCCTTTAGCAAAAATGCATCCTAGACTAATGTCTTACACAGTGGTTTGTTATATTAACTAATGGTAAGAATAAAAGCAGGCAAATAAGACATTTAATGCTACAGAATAATTGTGGAGTCTACAAGAACAGCCTTCCTCAGCCTCGAGCCACAGTGGAAACTTTTTGTCACAGGAAAGCATGAAACAAACCAATCTCACACAAGGTCATTATCAAAACACTGGCACACTTACTTGAAATTATACCACCACGTAAGATGAGCAAAGTACATAAAATAATGACATATAGGGGATTATTAAAAGTACATGTAGGTAAAATCAATAACTAAGTATCAGTACATCAATGAATGCTCTCACCTTACTGTTTAAGCAGAAACATCATTAGACAAAAGAAATTAGACATGCTTCATGACAGCGACTTAAAAAAAAACAATCACCACATCTGTTTGTTCCCGCTTTCTCTTTCTCCAGCAGCCTTCCTCTGTGCTTGCTGTAGATGCGCCCACTACATTTACATTTATTCCTTTAGATGATGCTTTTATCCAAGGCGATAAAATGGGTCCTCATGGGTGCACATCAGTTAAAAACAGGACAGTGATTATCTGTCTCTCAGTCAATGTTTAGTTAAAACTCTGTACTAATGCAAGATGGAAAACAGGGATTGACATTGACTATGTTGATTAGTAGGGCAGACTGGGACTAGACATATCTCAGCTAATAAGCATGACATATTCAGTTAAGTCTAAGTATAAATAGTATTTTACATTTGAAACTGAATTAAAGGAGACTGAGTTTGAATGAAGCCTGATGCAGCTGATGACATTAATATATATATATATATATATATATATATATATATAGTATTGTTTTCTGTAATTTACAGGGGCCATGCTTAGCTTTGTCAGCAGAGTAAATGTTGGCCAGTAAGAGTACTATTGATCCACAGCCAGCCTCAGCCAGTACAAGCACAGTCAGTGATGTACAGACCTTAATGGAACAGTTGCTGCTTTAGATTGCCCCCCCTCCCCAATCTCAACAGACTTAATGAGGACCGAGTTAGTGCACAGCGGTCCATTCAAAGCAGCACTGGATTGTTTCTAGGAGGGGTTTACATTCAGGCTTATTACAGAGACAGCATGAGCAGGAGGCTGGAGGAAATAACTTGCTTCGCTCTGAAAAAATTTCAAAACTAAGCAGTGTGACTGCATTGGTGGAGTTTAAGGCTACTACCATTAGTAAAGTTTTTCCCACATGTTTTACATGAGTACTGTTTCTCTTTGGTGTGAACACATCTGTGTTTGTTTAGGCCACCTGATGAAGTGAAAGTTTTCCCACATTGGTCACACCAGTACGGTTTCTCTCCAGTGTGAACACGTCTGTGTACAATAACGTCACTGGATTTTGTGAAACTTTTCCCACACTGCTCACAGCTGTACGGTTTCTCTCCAGTGTGAACACGTTGGTGAGTTTTTAGAGCATCTGATTGACTGAAAGCTTTCCCACATCCGTCACACCAGTACGGTTTCTCTCCAGTGTGAACACGGCTGTGTACTAATAGGTCACCTGATGTAGTGAAAGCTTTCCCACACTGTCCACAGCTGTACGGTTTCTCTCCAGTGTGAACACGTTGGTGTTTTTTTAGGGCACCTGATGTAGTGAAAGCTTTCCCACATTGTTCACACCAGTGCGGTTTCTCGCCAGTGTGAATATGTCCGTGTGTTTTCAGCTGATCTGATCGAGAGAAACTTTTCCCACACTGTCCACAGCTGTACGGTTTCTCTCCAGTGTGAATACGTCTGTGTGTTTTTAGGTGACTTGATTGACAGAAACTTTTCCCACACTGTCCACAGCTGTACGGTTTCTCTCCAGTGTGAATACGTAGGTGTTTTTTTAGGGCACCTGATGTAATGAAAGCTTTCCCACAATGTTCACAGCTGTATGGTTTCTCTCCAGTGTGAACACGTTGGTGGGCTTTTAGAATATCTGATCTAGTGAAAGCGTTCTCACATTGGTCACAGCTGTACGGTTTCTCTCCTGTGTGACCTCTCTGATGACTCCTTAAATGTCCAGATGTTGTGAAGGATTTGTCACAGAGCTGACAGTAGTGACGTTTGAGTCCCTCTCTTCCTCTCCGTTTCTATAGCAACAGACAGATATACAGAGAGAAAGACAGTAAGTGATATGTCATGTTGGCAAGTGCTACCTAGAAGCAGCTGACACTAAATGAGACCAGTGTAAATCTGTTTCCATCACAACACCGAAAGTCATTCATGCCAATTTTTACGAAGATAAAGTTGCTGTTTGTGCAATTTTTTGACGCAATTATAATACATCTTGTGGTCTCTAATTTTGAGTAATAGCATGACAGCTTACATTTAGGAAGAAGGTAAAGATTTGTATTGCAAATCACATGACAATTACCTGGACGTTTTGAGAGGAGCGCTAGAGAGGAGACAGAGCAGTGAACTTTTACGTGCCAGTCTGTTATTGTTATGACAGAAAACTGTGTCCTCTTACATATAATCCTTTATGTATGATCTTTTATGTATGATCTTTTAATATTATTATTATATTATTATTATTATTATTACTTATTACTACTTACTTAGTAATTACTACTATTATTATTACTACTAACCCCTTATGTCTGTCCACATTTACTAGGGTTTAGGTCAGAGCTGTGAGATTATTTTGGTGTTTTCCTCTCTTGTTGTTCCTCTCCTCGAATGTTCATTCAAGGCAAATAAATTCTTCGAAGACAACGGTTGGTTGTAACTCAATTATTTGCTCAACCCCACCAGGAATATAATTTCCACGACATTCTACAGCTGCTCTACCAGGCAAACAGTTATAATGATTAATGATGAATTACCTTATTAAGTACAGTTAAATGTTGTTTACAAGTGAATGTGAGAAACGCTGTATTGTTCTGCATAAGAAATAAGAGAATATATGAATGTTGTTTTAATTTGGGGGGGGGCTTTGTTATCTTATGGTGTCCCATGCTACTTCAGACTAACAGGAAGTTGGCCATTTTGAATTTTATGGCCATTTTTGGATGATTTATACACTTTGTACTTTAACGAACTCCTCCTAGGCATTTAGTCCGATCGACTGCAAATCTCCGCAGGGGGATTGGGAGCCTTTCACGCAGCCATGTGTGTAGTGGCACTATAGTAACTTTTCGTTAACCAACCAATCACAGCCTGGAGGAGGCGGGAAGTTACAAAAAGGTTTAGGCACTACAGCAAACTTTAGAAATGTTTAATTCGTTTTTCTGTATGCACAGTTTTGTTTTGTATTTCAGACAAGTTGAATTTCATAAACAAATGAGACACTGACAACCATGTAGAGCAATTTTCTTACACACAATAATTTAGTGAATGGAAACAATCCACAGAAACTAGGCTACTAATGGTAAGCTGTACTATTATCTGAAATTATAATGAATACACAAACATTAGCACTAATCAAACCTTAACCACAATGGTGTAGGCCAGTGATCACTAATAGGCGGACCGCGGTCCGGATCCGCACCCAGCCACCGTCCTCTCCGGACCACCGACCTACAGCAGATTTATTATTGAGACTTACTACCTCGTGACGGAGCGTTTCTATTTTAACCCGCAGCTTTTCTAGAATTTACTGTACTGGTTTAGCAGACCAGGAAACTCACAGACCAATCGCGTGTGCTTCAATCGTCTCATGTGACGCTGCTCAGCCAATAAAATGTGTGCAATTTCGATGCTTGCAAGTTGAGTCCGCGAGATTCACCAGAGACGTTTTGGAGAACACACGAATTGGAGAGACGAAAGGAAAGACGAAAAGAGATTTCATATGGCTTTTAATCAAGAATATACAGATTTTTATGTGTACATTCCTCCCACGGGCAGTTCAGAACCAGATTATCTCATAGATCTCCAATCCTAGCTGGCAGGACAAGCTAGAGCTCACGTTTCTCACCGAACAAGAGAAGGTAGGGAGGAGGCATTACAGCTGTTCATTTGTTATGATGTGTTGAGTGTTTATTATAAAATTGTTTAAGACCACAATTCATCAGTTCAAGCTACACTTTTTATTTAATTTTTTTTCAAAAAATTTGGCACTTTATTATAGTTTACTTAAATTTAGAATTTATTATTAGAGTAGTTATTATTTATTATCCCTCCAGTTTGATGTGAAAACTGACATCAAATGAAACATGAAATATAATTTGATTTGACAGTCCGTTGTTGACTAAAAACATATCTTGATACAACTATACGTTATGGTACTAAATGATAACGCAAGTTAGTCGTTTTGATGTTCCGGACCTTTGCTTCGGGCAATTTTCTCTATCTGGACCTCTTTGAATTATAATTGAATACCCCTGGTGTAGGCTAATATCAGAAAACGGTTTTATTTGTGAAACAGCTAAATGTCTACCAACTATCTGTAGGCAGATTATCCAAATAAAGTGTAACCTGTAAATACAATACTGTAAATACAAACATTATACTTTCTATTTAATGTTATATAATATATATTGTGTTTATCAAATGGTCAGAAATAAGGGTAATTAGGTAAGTCATTGCCTTTACTGAACTGTTGCGCAAGTCACCCGCCAAAGGCCCATTCTGAGCCAGGAAAAACCTTGTTAGCCTTAAAGCCAACTGGTTGTCTGTGGTATCAATATACTCAAACGATCTAATAAAATCCTTTATTGGACTTTGGATAACACACTGGCTAGTGTGATTGGCCTATAATTATCCACACTTCCAACACTGCCAGCCTCGTCTTTAATGACAGGCACAACCTTGAGTCTGGAAATATTCCATGGGTCACAAAAACATTAAAACAAAAAGACAAGAAGGGCTACAACCTTTGAGCTTGTATACTTAAGTTGCCCTACTGCTAATCGATCTGAGCCACTTGCTTTATATTATTATTATTAGATAGCTGAGGTATTGCTTGATGGTTATGATTCCAAACGTGTCCCTGTTGGAAATATTTAATAATAAAGCTTTTCCTCCACAACTCTGCTATATTAGAGCCTCTTAGTTGTTCATTATTTTTCATTATTCATATACATGTTTAAGAGGGCTGGAGAGAATAACCCAATAACCCCCCGTGTCATACTCAGTTACTAACGGCAAAGGGAGCAGAGACTATTGCCCCATCTGACAAGCATACTCTGGCTGTCATACCAGTATGCTAAGATTCTTATCATGCTTTCAGGCACGCCATGCTTTGAGGCACGCCTGAAACACTTCCGGGGTGTCGCCTACAAAAAGTTCAAATAATTCAACTTCGGCAACAGGCAGCGTGTGCGTGAGTCGAGCACTTCACTAACAGGGACATTTGCTACTGAACCGTTTCTGCTGCTCGCTGATAAGAAAATTGTTTCTGCTGACACCTGGAAAAAACCCTAAAGGTGTGTTCACACTGAAAGTGAATTTAATATTCGCTTCACTTTACTCACGTGAGTTTGACCGCTGGACATTTTTAGTGTTCACACACAAGGCATTTTAAACGAATAACACAGCCCTCGGATACTACAGCTATATGAACTCAAAGTAAACCCTTTGCTGCAATTTATTTGCGATAAAAAGATCAAACTGATGCTGAAATAACTACAATTTGATGTAGATTTGTTAAACAGATGAATTCATGCTTTGTCAGGTCTGTCAGCAGCTCTGTCAGCCAGTGGATTGTCATTACACCGCTCGCCTGGTCCTCTCCAAACAACGCTCCGAAGCCGCCGGTGATGCTTGGACAATCTCACCACTGAAAAGTTTTCACAAGATTGCATCGAGGGAATTTCTCACCCAAGTTGAAAAACTCACGCAAACCAGTGAATTTCACGACTAACGCCTCTTTTCTCTTTTGCGCTGCCCAGAGCGAATTTGCGTCTTTGCATTGACTTGAATATAATCAAGCCACCCAAAACCCTGAATTCGCTTTCAGTGTGAACACACCTTAAGAAAACTAGACTCTGACGGTAACTTGTTTTAACAAGCTAGCAAACTTATTTATTTAAAGTGTTTGCACACCATATGTTATTGTACTTTTGAGTATATAGCAGTACATTTAAATACCAAGTGCGCAATACACTACCTTACAATTCATTAGGGCTGCAGTTAATGACTATTTTCGTGGGCTACTAATCTGTCAATTATTTATTTGATTAGTTGACTAGTAACAATTATTTGTCACCCCCTCAACCTAACGTTAACCATTTAACTAATTAAATATCTTTCAAGTGAATTACTGATCTCCAACACACAGTCTAACTAACGTTATCATTAAGTGAATGAAGTTTACTATTCAGAATTAAAACCAGTATCAATACCAGGGGGAAACCAGGGAAGACGGCAAGACAGCGTAGGCTAACTTTAAAACTTTTAACAAAGATTTGCGCTTTGGAACTATATAAAATAAAAGCAAATTAAAAGCAAGTACTATAACCACAACTGTACACTAACAATGTTTTTTAGAACAATAAAGCAACAGCCCGCTTTCACACTGTATCATTCTGTAGTTTATTTTTGCTTATGGGTTTTAGGCAATAACTTAGTGGAGAATGCTCTGTAGGCTGCATCACGAGCCAGATGTTCCTTGATGTACTTTAAACCATTACTAATACTTTTTAAAGCTGGTCTCCGACATTGCCAGCGTTGTGTTGGACAGATTTGTGCTGTGGTGTTCATGAGAGACAACTCCACTATATTATCGGCTCAGAAACTCCCTTTATAGTGCATGGTAAAGTACTGCCCTTATTCAGGGATCTCACCTCCTTCCAAAAGCAAAATGTTATTATTACAAAGTAGGTTTTCAGCCATAGAGTCCGCTCTCATGTAGGGCTAAAACGATTAGTTGACATAATCAACGATGTTTACTATAAAAAATTGTCGACATGAAAATTTCATTGTCACTGCATCGTTACAGAGAGGCTGGTTTTATGCTCATTTTCAGGTTCCAAATCCTATTCAGGGGTTGTACCAGAACATGTTTACATGGAATAATTAAAAAAAACAAACATATTTTTTGTCATACTACATATTGCTGCAGCTCCTCTTTTCACCCTGTATTGCAGGCTTAGCTTTAGCTATGAAGTGATACATCTTGTCTCTAAATGATCTTTGTTGGGAGTTACACATGCGCAGTTAAGGACAACTAGCCAATCAGAAGCAGAGAAAGGCGGGTCCGCAAAAAGACGGTAAACAGCATCGATTCAGCTGTAGGCTACATGATGCGGACCAGCTTGATAGGGTTAACCTCCATTGTGTTGCGACGGCCGATTTTGGTAATCTACACAAATCTACACTTTCTCAGAAGTGTATTTCTGCTAAGTTCTGCTGTTGGCCTCTAAAGATAAAACGGTTTGCGAGATTTACGTCTTCACGTTTTTGCGCGGTGGCCTCTAGGACAAACCATATTTGGAAGTTCACTGCGCATGCCCGCGCGGGAAACTCTCAGAACAAAGAAAAGAGAAACGCTCGTGAGTTTTTCTTTCAGCTTCCTCTCTTCAAGATGAAAACAGGAACCACGGAGACACTTTGGAAATCAAACCACGTCAACACAAACCCTGGAGCGGGTTTTCAGGCTCTGATCTCTAACAACAGAATGAACGGATGATACACGGACCCTCGAGACTCTTCCTCGTGTCTTTAGTCTCGTGATGAAGTCATGAACACTGACCTGAACATCGGTGCTATCAGAGCACGAGGCTGCTGTTTGGCTCTTGTGGTCCGGGTTCTGGTTCTCCATCGTCCTGCAGGTCTCCGCTGTGACTGGTGGACCGTGTTGTCCTGGACTGAGTCTGGATTCTGGTCTCGGAGCACTTCCGGATCCCGCGGAGCCTCCGCGTTCTCGCTGTGACGGCGCCCCGCCCCTTAGTTACTGTCGCTAAGGCCGTTTAGAAACATGGCTCCTTGATTTCAGGCAGAAGATGAAGTTTAGTTAGTTGGTTTCCTGAAACCAGCTGATCATATTTGATGTGTATGAGGGAGTGTGCTTCACACAGAGCAGAGTTTTAATGAAGCGCTTGTTATTATCACATCAGAGGCTCATGAAAATATCCTGCTGAAGCTTTTTGTTCATCGTGTTTTTACCCCTGCTGGAAAAACC
>NW_024041150.1:53787135-53810135 GCF_014851395.1 Micropterus salmoides
TTTTCAAGATGTATCGAGAAGCACTGTAGTAAAAGTGCTCCTTTGTCTATGTTTTTTTTTTGTTGTTGTTATATTTTTTGCTTGGCCGTTAATCGGAAGGTCGGCGGTTCAATCCCTAGGTTTAGGTTAGCTGCTCATTTTGTATTTTGTTTCTTGCTGAACAGGTCAGAGAGTTTTGTTTAGTTAGATTTTGAGTTGTGGCTCTCATTTTGGAAAGACCTCTTTAAGTTAAATTTGTTTCTTTGATTTAAGCAGCATCCACCAGCCCTTTTTCCGTTCTTTTGTAAATCCTGCAAATAAACAACTTGCACTTTTACCAAAAACATTCCGGTTCATGTTGCGTCCCTTTCCCCAAGAGCCGGGTCGTAACAGAGCACTAAAGCAGAACATAACCTTCATGCTGTAGAGTCTGTGCTTATCGCTTCATCAGATGTAGTGTGCTGTTACTCATCCAGCAGGTTTGCCAAATCAGTGTCTGAGGGCGTGACCAACTGTTTCCTGTTGTCAACCAGCTAACACATATGATGTTATCCGGCATTCTAAACCCTTCTTACAATATTAAACACCCATATATACATTTCTGTAGCTCAGGACTGACCCGTGGGAACATTGGCGGTTGCCTAGGGTGCAACACCGGTGTACCCAGTGATAGTAATTAAGTGCATCTCGCACTGTGAGCCCAGACAGTTTGTGACGAATGGTAACGTAACTCGTAGGGTGAGATTTCTGCCTGTCAGTTGGTTTCGGTTTCACATGCTGCATGCAGTCCCAAATTGTGTCGGGTCATAAGGGGATATTAACATCGGAGCAATAACATAGCCTAAAACACTGAGGAGTAAGTTAGTGAACAGTGGATTAATGCAAACTTACCTACAGCAAGATTGACCCCAGAATCTGTACCAGATGTGGGGACGAGGCACCTGTATGTTCCCGCATCAGAGAGCTTCACTTTGGAGAGTTTCAGTGAAATGTCTCCACGCTTGAGTTTGTTGACGGACAGTGATGTTCTCCCCATGAACGATGGATGCTCCTCAAACAAAAGCTCCACACCATCTCGCCTCAAATGGACAAATCTGGGTTCTAGGTCAGGTCTTGCCCACTCCACAGTGAGATCAGCAGCATTCACAGCAGGTTCCAGGTAACATGGCAAAATGATATCATCACCAACCATCGCCACTATTGGCAGAGATGGAGCAGTCACCTGAGACTGACCTAAGGGGGCAAAAAATCTCTTTTTTAATTCCTATTTATACTCACTGGGACTACAGTATGTAGCTGGCTATCTAACTTCGGCTGAAACCCTGTCCTTGTTACCCTTCAGCATACAGTGTCAAGGGCAGCAAGCATGTACAAGAGCTGGTGTCAGCAGCAGCTTAAGTGTAATTTATACTTCTGCGTCAAATCAACGACGTAGCCTCTGCGTAGCCCCCTGCCCTACGGCGTCTCCTACAGCGTAGCCTGACGTGCACCTCCTCAAAAATGTACCTACACGTCAAGTCGACACGAACCGTAAGCTCTGTGATTGGTTGGCTAGGTAGCCTCGCAATGCCTCCATGCCGACAGGAAGTGCCCGTGCTTTGAAGTAACTTTTACTAGTGGCCAAAACAGCGGCTGTAACACGGTGGCGCAATATATTTGACCGTCACAACCCGAGCGAAATCATTCATTTCATTATCAGAATGTGATCCACTCAGTCGATAACATTTGAAAAGGCTACACCATCCGCACGTATACAATTTTACCCCCATTCATGTTGGCAGAGTGCTGAACCAGAAGTTAGCCTGCTCGGCCGGTTTGGTAGCTGGTCAGAAGACTGTAGTTAACAACTGTAATCAATGTAGATTACGTCTTTGTTTGTAAATTCTTGTTGACTTAATAATAAACCATTTCAGAGTTGGATCCATTTGTTTGGATGGAGAACAATGGAGAGAGGCGTTCTTTCCACCGCTGTAAGTACTGCCATTAGGCCTAGCCGTGTCACACTCACAGATGCAAAGAACATTGTCTTCCATTATAAACTCTACGCAAACAGCAAGCATCTATTGAAGCAGCACAGCAATGTGAAACTTCAATCAATGTTTTTTGTTTTGTAAAAGCACTGAAACCTTCTCTTATAAATGCATGTGCAAAACAGTAATGTTAGTTTTAAAGTCGAAACACTTCAACAGACAGTGGCGTTAAAAAACATTATGCTTCGTAAACATCATACTCATTGTCGAGAGGGACCTGCTTTGTTTTTAGTATTTTTAAATTGACTGATTGTATTTATAGCCCATATAATACAGCGTCCCCTGGTCTGAGAGGCTGCAGTGTTTTCAGTTAGGCTAGTTGTTGACTCCTCAGGTTTGTCATTGTACCACTAAAGTGGATTCATTTCTAAAATGTGCAGCTGAACAGGTTTCTTCTCACTTTTAAGGATGGGGTGCAGTGGTTGAAAGTAAGTGTAACATGATGAATAATGTGACTATTTACTTTTAATACCCAGTAATAAGTAAAGTAATATTTTTACTTTTTTAATGATTAATAATAAAAAGTAACTCATTACAATTTCTTTCTTTAATTTGCCCAACACTGCTGCTAGATATGACGTATAAGCTGATGTGCCACATAGACATAGTGCTGCTTTCTGCCGCCTTGTTGCGTGCCCATCGCTGTGATGACGTTGCACCAAATCCCGTCTGTACTGTTTTGTAGTAGTAGTAGTAACTGTCTCAGCAGTGAGCCCATACAGTTACAGTATGCCCCGAGGGGATAACAGGTCCCAGCCAGAACAGCTGAAATATTTGTCACACAGTGTTACAGAGAGTTTAAGGTTATAAAGCTTCCTTTTATATGGGCGACTGTTAGTTTGGAAATATATAAAAGCTTTTTGTCATGTCAGAGTGTGAGCAAATGGCTAAAAAAGTATTTCTTATGAATTCAACTTTTCATTTGTAACATGATTATTTCTTATTTCAAACATTACACTCAAAATACATAGAATCTTGTGGACTTCTTTACTTTAAGAAGAAAACATGGGTTGAAAATATGTTGTAAAATTTAACGCAGACCTTTAGTGTAAATTGCTTTTGTAGTTGTGTTGTATCACATGACCAGTATATTACAGTATAATTTTGTTAAACTATATTTAAACTGAAACCAAGGGCTTTCACCATCTGTTTGTGTGTAATTTACCTCTACAAGAGTGTGTTAGGAGAAGGAGGACGGCAGCGTGACACAAAACCATTGAACTGAAACCAATGACCTGTGGTCTCAAGATGAGGATCTCCTTTATGTAAGTCATCCTGGAGTTCTGTAAATAAAAATAAGTCAGAAAAATATGTGGGACCAGATTACCCCAGCCACTTATTTTAAAAACATAAAGCGGGAAAAACAACTTCAAAAACGTTCAACTTAATCCACAATTTCTGTTTCTTTTTATCTCATATGTTATAGCTCAGTTTATTTGCCAACTGTATTCATACAATAATTTGTATTTATAAATCACTTTTGGTTTTCCATATGCAGTTTCTTTGTCTATAATGTTTACAAAATGTAACGACAGATGTCAACCTCATTTTATGTGTTATAAGCAACTGGCTGGTGCGTCAAAAACTTACAGGTGAATGAACAAACATTGCAACAGAGAATTGCAGTTTCACTTTCAATCTAAAAACAGGTTATAAATAATTACAATAATGGCATGTTAGAAAGTGGAATCACTAAAGTCACCAATTTAACATAAGTGAGTCATGTAAAAATGCGACATACCTTTTGTGTGTTGGTGTCCATGAGTCGCCTCACCTCAGAGAAGAAGGCTGCCCGGTCAAAGTCCAGAATAAATTAGCCTGAAATAAAACCGTCTGTACTTTTACCTCAGCCCTCTAGTGTAAGGAGTCGGCACAAAACACTAACATGACAGCATGAGTTTAACTGATTAATATGCAGTAAACAGACAGGACACCTTAGGGTTTAACTTAAATGAGCAGTCCAGAAAAACAAGGTAGTCCAACAAAGACCAGAACAAAACCAAATAATAGTCCCACCAGGGGACAAGGAAATAATTCAGAGAAAACATAAACATTCGAGAAGGGCAGAGTTTATGACAAACAAGCAGAACTGGTAAATTCAGAATAGGGATCAAGTTGCAGACTGACGCCAACGATATGAATGATATGATGTTATATAGACTGGACAAAACAGAAAGCGATACATTTACACAGGCAGGGAGGGGGGTAACAGGTGAAACTAATCATGATACAGACAACAGACACAAACCAAGGCTGAATTTCAAAATAAACCAGGGAAACAGACCTTTATCTGACAGACAAATCTAACCAGTAACAACAGTAAGATCTAAACAAAGTCAAAATCAAGCAAATCAAAGTAACTAATCACAGCAGAGTGTGTGTGTGTGTGTGTGTGTGTGTGTGTGTCTTTGTATTGCACTTTGATTTTCATTCATTCTGTTTACTTATTATTACTTTTAACGGCAGACAATGAACTTTGGACCTGCTCCAGCCTGAAGCTGGCAGCTGTTAAAAATACCATAGTAACAAGAAACAGTTGGTTGGAACGAGGAAGTTGTCCATGTCGGTACAACTCTTTCTCAAAACTGGGGACACGCCAACCACCATCTACTGCAGATAATACACTGACTGTGAAAAGCACCTCATACAGCCCCACTTCAAAAATCCTACTCAGCACCTTTATCTTAGTTTACACTGTACATGAACGAAACATTTATGTGTCAATATTTAATTGTAAGACAATTATTAACACAATAGTAAATGTTTTTAATAAAATTTTAATGTTTTCAAAATATATTTCACAGCTGGCTCTGTGATCCCGGAGAGTCCTGTCTTTCCTGTGACGGAGGGAGACAATGTGACATTGTGCTGCAGAAAGAAGCAGACGTCCTCCAACCTTATCAATGAATTCTTTAGAGGGCCACTTCACTGAGATCATGACCATCCACAGTGTTACTAGACTTAATGAATCAGCAGAGAGCTGGTTTACGGTCAGAGGTTTCTGTGCTTTTAACTTTTGTCCAGTTTTTATTCAGTGATGCTTTGTACCTTACTTTTGTTGAGTTCCATGTTTTAAAACTTGATAAATGTATTACAAATGCCTTCATAACTGACTGTGCCGTGCTCTCTGGTCCAGCTACCAATGAGTTACAATTGAGAATAGTTACAAAAAATGTTGGTGGTGGTGTGGTGTGAGGACAGAGAGGACCCAAATGCAACGCTCAGAGGAAAGGAGGTTTATTGAGGGGAAAAAGGGGTTGAAGGACCGGAGTGGAGGGAGAAGTGGAAGCTGGGGAAACACAGACACGTTGAACCGAGTTAACTGGGACCAGAGAGCCGGGGGACAGGGGCCGAGGAAGGGAGGATGCAAGGGAGAACTGGGAGGACGCCGTGGGGGAAGCCCGGAGAGGAGAGGACCGGAGGATGAGCCCAGCCGACAGAACGGACGACGAGGGTGAGTGAACCTGGGCGGACAGAAAGACAGTAGTGCGAGGAATAACCGGGGGCTGGAAAACAAAGGTTATTTAAACCTGCGCTTGAGAAGTTGGCACCAGGTCGGGAGCGATGACGATCAAGTAAGAATGGTGTGGAGAACCGGGGTTGAAATACTGGCAGGTGTGGCAGGCTGACGAGGTGGCTGATGAGGTGGCTGATGAGGTGCGGGTCGTTGGCTGGGCTCAGGAGCAGAGGGAGAGAGAGAGCACACACACAGGGGAGAAAACACAGGGAGGCAGGCAGGGAACAGAGAAAACGTCTCGGGTTACCTATGTAACCCTGGTTCCCCGAGAAGGGGAACTGCGTCGGTTTCGACACTATGGGCGTTCCCGTAGTGTCGTAACCGACGCAGTTTGAGTTCCCTCGAAGGGGAACCAAGGAAAAAGCAGAGTAACTGAATAAAAGGAGAACAAACAAGGACACTCGCCGTCAGCCGGGCCGCCACCACAACAAAGACGGTGTCCTGAGTCTCTGATGTGTTTGAGCCTTTTGTATCATGCACAGACCGGAGGAATGGACTGACAAGGCACAACTCAGCTGACACTGTTGGTTTACAGGCAGAGGTTTCCAAAACGATAAGGCAGAAATCTAGGTCTAAACAAGCACTAGTCTAATACATTGAGGTGAAACACTACGAAATAATACTGAGGAAAATGGCTGGAACTCTGTTATGCGAACAAGATGATCTGGCAACTACACAAAGGCTAAAAGGATATTTATACACATAGGCCCGAAACACTTTCTGTCTCTTTCTAAACCATATCATCAGGTTCATTACACAGTCAGTTTCATCTGGGTCCGTGGTATACTTGCAGTGTATGCTCATCATTGCATTGATCATGATACATTAGTTCTGGTTACACATCAGTTTGGATGTGCGTTTGAACATCAAATGGACAATTGTGTCATTCGTCCATGTAATGATTCACTGACGGTTGTATAATTTCACACAATGGTAGAGACAGTGTTTTTCCATTTATTCATTAAACTCATTTTGAAGCGCACACAAGTCTAGACTGCAGCTCTGTCATCCACTGTGACTGTATTAACAATGAAGAAGCTTTTATTTATGGGGTTTATTTATTCATACAGAGAAACAGAAAATTTATACTGGTACTTTTGATACTTGAACAAAAAATGACAATGACTGGAAAACAAGATGTAAATAATGTAATATAATGTAAGTTAATAATAAGATGTAAATAATAATAATAAGAATAATTTTAACCCTTAAAATACGAGGTTAATCGCGATGTGAAAAATCAGACAGCATTTTGAAACTTTTATACTACAAGAGATATATTTAAAATAAACCATTACAACTATTGTCATCAGATACAATACTAGTAAACATATTTACAGGTTTATGTGATTATTTTATCATGCCTCTGTTTTAAAATTTTTCAACTTCTCATTAATTTGGTTTTGACACAAACTTTCTGTAACACTTATTTCCTTCTCTCCCCATTTCAGTTCTGAACTGTCACTCACTGCCACCAGAGGACACTGAGTACTGTAAACTGCAGTAAAACGGAACAGTTAATATGAACAGAACAAACATTTTGACAGATTCATTTAAGATCATTTAAAATGAGCAATTATTGAAAATTGGTAAAACTGAGAACAATTAGCCTTACCCAGTGGTGGAAGGAATGTTAAAATAGTCAGTAATCAAATATAGACACAGCGGTATGCCTTTGTTAGATGATGATGGTGACGAGTTGACAGGAGACAAGAAGGAGTGAGAATGCATTAAGGGACAATGTCAAGTTTAGCCCCCTCTTCCTCTGATTACTCTGTCTGAAGTTTCACCAGAATCTCATCCCTCTGAGATTTTATCACCTTCAGGTGTTCATTAATTGGCTCCTTTAAATTCTCAAGTTTTATTTTTCGTTCTGTTTTCTGAAGCACCTCCTCCTCTGTTCTCTGAAGTAGTTTTTTTGTGTCCTCTAACAGTTTTCCAGTTGCTTCTTTTCTCTTCTGTAGATCTGTTATGATCTCTCGATAGGTATTTTTCTTCTCATCCCTAAATGCGTCGGACTGAAGTCTCTTGAATACGTTAATCTGCCTCTCAATCCATTCTGGGAGTCGTTCAAGTTGAAATCTGTAGTTATCCAGTTCTGTCTTGTATTCTTTCAGTGCACCAACTGCCTTTATTACTATCTCAGACTCTTCTTCATTCCTTTGTAACTCTTCATTAAGTTTGTTCACCATCTTATCTAAATACACAAGTTGTTCACTGTCTGTCATGTGCTGCACTCTTTCTCCTTCAAGCAGTAACTGAAGTTCTGCATCGTTGCTAAATGTTTTGATCTTCTTTGATGTGTCTCCCCGTTCTGCTTGATCTTCATCATTTTCTGTATAAATAGAACCAATAATGGTGTTAATTTTCAAGTTTAAACCTTGTCAATTTAATAATACTTACTTTGTCGTTAGCCCTGCCTTTTTGGTTTTACAAAAATAGCTGGATTTAACTGTGAGTTTATTGCAACCAACGCTGCAGGCCAAACGGACAAGGAGTAGGTTTTCTTCAGATTTATAATTCAAAGCATAGGAAAGAACCACATCCTGACCAATCAGCTGTCACAAAATATTAATACAGAATCCCAGTGTAGACAAAATACTTCATATAAAAGGTTCAAGTACAACAGAGGAGAGCGAGATCCTTACAATCAAGAAAGTACACTGTATTGCCAAAAGTTTTGGGTTCTTAATCCGTAGGGTTTCATGTGGAGTTGTTCAATTTGCAGCTATAACAGCTTCATCTCTTCTGAGAAGGCTGTCCAAAAGGTTTAGGAGTTTGTTCATGGGAATTTTTGACCATTGTTTTAGAAACACATTTGTGAGGTCAGGAACAAATGTTGAACGAGAAATCCTGCTGCAGTCCCAGCTCAAATTCATCCCATAAGTGTTCTGTTGGGTTGAGGTCAGGACTCTGTGTAGGCCAGTAAAGTCCACACCAAACACTCTCATCCAAGGTCCTTGGATGGTATGCCAAAGCATTAACAGTAATATCACACGCATATATAAAAGAGAAAAAAATAATGTCACATAAATTATTAATTTTCCAAAAGGACAAATAAATATCTACCATTGGAATCGTAATCCCAGAGTTAACACAGGTGATTGGTAACCAGTTTTGTGAGACCAGTTGAGCGAAGGTTAACTTTTTTTCCAGAGAGTTAGATTGACTTATCACCTCCTCTGGCCAATGTCTTTATCAGGCTCAGGCTATATATGACACCTGTTTTATTTTGTTCATCCTCTGCTTCATCATCTGTCCTTGCTATGCCTGTGGTTAGTGTTAGTTGCCCAGGTATGTGAAAGGAATACTTTCATGCACATCTTTTTCACCTTGATTCTAGTTGCTTACCTGTTTGAAACACTGTTAGGAATCTCCTTTTTGCCCCTCCTGTGACTAGTGATGGCCAAATTCTGTGTTCTGTAGCATTATCGCTTTCCAACACAATAGTGTCAAAAATGGTTCAGTACTTGGAGCTTCATTCAGCAAATGCACACCACCAGCTGCTGGTGAAGATGTGGACTAATTCAACAAGGCTGACGACCAAAAAATGCAATTCGGCAAATATGTTAATGCCAACCCAGAAGAAAATTTATTGCACTCATTGGTTGCTCTTTTACAGCAGGAGATGCACAAAATTGCAATTTAAGGCTTGATTTTAGTGTTGTAGCTACCACCTGTCTCTCATATTTTGGCCCTATAATTCACTAGCAGATATAAGTGAGAAAGCAATTAGCAGCAGGAATCATTATAATTGAGACTTGATGGCAATACCTTGCTTGGTCTCATTAACCCTGCAACTTTTGCTCAACAGACAGCACCTCTGCCTCTTCACTATATCTCTGCATGTAAAATGAATGATTGGCTTTAAAAAAAAAAAAACAGCTTTGAAGAATATTCTCTCACACACACACAATGACCATCCAAACACCCAATACTACAATGCCTATAAAAGTATTCACTCCCCTTGGATGTTTCACCCTTTTATTTCTTTTATACGTGGAATAATAATCAATATAATTAGGCTTTTTTGACAAGAATTTGCAAAAAAACCCTCTTTAATATCAAAGTGAAAAGAGATTTTTAAAAACTAATGTCAATTAAAATGTATAAGGTAAAGAAGATGACTGCATAAATGTCCACCCCCTTTCTTGAAAAGTCTTTGTGATATAATTTGCCCTTTGTCCAGCTAACAGGGTTATTATGTTACTTTGTTTCTGATTCTTTTTGTATTCAGATTATATATTCAGAGCAGGGTGCCATCTTTTTGGGAGACTTCACTTTTCACTTTTCTGCATGTGAGCAATTGCAATGAGACACAATTTAGACTACACTTTTTTGTTGTTAGTAATGCTGTGGAGGTTTGTAGTGCTACAATTAAGGTCAGTAGTGGCAGCACTCCTGGGCACTCCTCAGCGTAGTCTGCCTCTCCAACTGACCTCTGCTTAGTTTTGAACAATTTATTGTAATAAAGAAATTTTATTAATCCTACCATCCTATACTTATAGTTTTTATTATAGCTTCACGTGTCTCTCTTTTTTTTTTATTGCTTAAAAATAAATACGTTTTGGTGCATTTAGAAACAGGCCTCTGTCTCATCAGTAACGTTCCTGTGCGCCTTTTTTCTTTATCTTCTTCAAATAATAAAGGTTCAAATGTTTCCTGGGGTGCAATTCCCTAGGTGGCATAGTTTGGCTTTCATTCAGTTTGCCCCTTTCTTAGTCCACCATGGCACATTAACAATGCAGCTACAGTCTGTTAGCTGTTAGCTTAGCTTACCATAAACTGGACAGTAAGTCTGCTACATATATTTTATAACTACCATCAAACTGCTGTAAATTATAAAGAACTTGAATAAATTTGTAACTCACTGATTTTGTGATGATCTCTATATTTCCACGCAGCCAGAACAAGAATAAGAACACATGTGAACCAAACAGCCACTGTGATGCTGAGACGAACAGCAGAAGTAGGTGGGACAACAAAAAAATCATCTGAAATCAAAACACACAAAAAATTTTAATATTCTTATAGTCACAAGGTGATAATTTGTCCTATTCACTGGTTGCTGAAGGCCAAGAAGGTGAGTCTTATCTGTGTCTGTCTGTAGGAATAAAGGGAGAGAAGGAGAAAAACAGAAACAAAGGAAGTTGCTATGAATGCAAAGATCTGTTGAGACTTTGGACAATGAATAATAGCCCTCGTCCCCAATCAGTGTCTCATTGTTAGCCAAGATGAACTGGAACTAAAGACAACTGACCAGTAAGTGCTACCAGTGACACTGAGTATATGTTGTGGTAGAGGGCTTTGTGGTCATTACTTACCCTAGATGTGGCAGTAGTAAATAGAGGCCAGCTTTGCGCGCTCCTGCGAAGCGTTTTCTGGGGTTTATCTTTTGATATCACCCACCATGGGGCCACATTGGCGCAGTCACAAGTCTAGTTCCACAAAACACTAGTGTTGTGTTGTTCAAAGAACGTTTCGTTTATTTGACCTAATCTTGTATGTGACTCAGGAGGAACGTGTTGTTTCAGTGAGTAATTCGTTCATTTTCACAAATGCGTGAATAGTCTTGAACTCTTACGTTCACTCATTATACAGCAGCTGCATGGTCTCTGTCAGCACAGGAAACAACTGATTAGTTCACGACTCTCAACTGTGGTTCTCTGGGTTTGAGGCGTTAATTTTTCACGTGACATCTCGGCTACTGTTGAGCAGGAATGAACTAACCGTTCAGCGCTCACATGGGTCCTCCTGGGAGTCTGTCTTCACTCGGCAGGCTGAGTTACTGCCAGCCCCTGAGAGTCTTTCCTTAGCTGAATTACCACAGTGGTCGTCTCCTCTCCGGTCCGCCAGAGAACGCAACATAACTTTTACTTTTTATTTATTGACAGAGCCATGCTGTTGTTTCACCGCTCTTCACTGGTGAACAACCAGCAGCGTTTGAGATTATTATTAAATTTGTTAAATTTTAATAAGAGTGTGTTTTATTCATATAGTGTGTCAAGCTCATTACTTATGGTTGATTGTTTGGTTGGTCTATTAAAGCACAATTGCGATTTTGTTAGGCCTCTATTTACTACTTGTGGCAAATAATTTCTGTGGCGACTACATTAATATTATTATACTGTAAGAATATATGTGTTGTCTAAGTCATGTTTACCTGGAATATGAATCTCCACTTGTCTGGTCTGGTTGATGTCCTTCTGTTGGACTCTACAGGTGAAGCTGTTGCTGTGTCTCTTCTCCACAGTCACTCTGCTGCTGACAGTATAGAGGTCATCAGGACCTCTGACTGTCTCTGTAGGTCCAGCAGAGAGGAGGTTTCCCTCACCGTCCAGCCAAAACACCTCAGGCTCTGGATACCAGCCTTTAGATTTACAGTCTAACATCACTCCTTTGCTGACTGTAGAAATGTGTATTTCAGGTGACGAGACAGCGCCTAATAGAGAGCAGACATGTCAAAGGCTGTTTAAATGTAAAGTTGTGACAAACGAAAATACAACACTTCTTAGCCTAATGATTCAGCTTGGACACCACACCTAATATGCACATTCATAACTGAAAAATACTTTAATTAGTGAGGATAAATGTCTGTGGTAGAGCAATTATATAACTATTAGAATGGCCATAGAAGTCATTCTGACTGCTCACACATTATTTGCATATAATTTCAATAATAAATATAAAATCTAAGAATGATTGGATCTTTAATGTTAGGATAGGTAATAAGAAACATCAGGACACCAAACAATAACTTAAAATCAACTCTAATATGCATTTCAATGCATAGTAACTGCCTTTATGGACACGTTATCACCATTCAAGGTATAAATACTCTTTTGTGTTGTAATTTTAATACAATTCCAATGTTAAAATAAAATATACACATAGTTAGGAAAAGTCAGGGTCATTTTGGGACATGCCACCCCCCCTCAACAGCGTTATTACAGTGGGGGCAAAAAGTATTTAGTCAGCCACTGAAGTTCTCCTACTTAGAAAGATGAGGTCTGTAATTTCCATCATAGGTACACTTCAACTGTGAGAGACAATGAGAAAAAATAAATAAAACACAAATCTAGGAAATCACGTCGTAGGATTTTTAAAGAATGTATTTGTAAATTATGGTTCAACTCAATACTTTGTAACATAACCTTTGTTGGCAATGACAGAGGTAAAACGTTTCCTGTAAGTCTTCACCAGGTTTGCACACACTGTAGCTGGTATTTTGGCCCATTCCTCCATGCAGATCTCCTCTAGAGCAGTGATGTTTTGGGGCTGTCGCTGGGCAACACAGACTTTCAACTCCCTCCACCAATCTTCTATGGGGTTGAGGTCTGGAGACTGGCTAGGCCACTCCAGGACCTTGAAATGCTTTTTACGGAGCCACTCCTTCGTTGCCCGAGCGGTGTGTTTGGGATCATTGTCATGCTGGAAGACCCAGCCACGTTCCATCTTCAAGGCGCTCACTGATGGAAGGAGGTTTTGGCTTAAAATCTCACGATATATGGCCCCATTCATTCTTCCCTTAACACGGATCAATTTCCTGTCCCCTTTACAGAAAAACAGTCCCAAAGCATGATGTTTCCTCTCCCATCACAGTAGGTATGGTGTTCTTGGGATGCAACTCTGCATTCTTCTTCCTCCAAACACGACGAGTTGAGTTTTAACCAAAAGGTTCTATTTTGGTTTCATCTGACCACATGATATTCTCCCAGTCCTCTTCTGGATCATCCATATGCTCTCTGGCAAACTTCAGACGGGCCTGGACATGTACTGGCTTAAGCAAGGGGACACGCCTGGCACTGCAGGATTTGAGTCCCTCTCAGCAGAGTGTGTTACTGATGGTAGCCTTTGTTACTTTGGTCCCAGCTCTCTGCAGGTCATTCAATGATCATTTTGACCTCACAGGATGAGATCTTGCGTGGAGCCCCAGATCGAGAGAGATTATCAATGGTCTTGTATGTCTTCCATTTTCTTACAATTGCTCCCATGGTTGATTTATTCACACCAACCTGCTTGCCTATTGTAGATTCACTCTTCCCCGCCTGGTGCAGGTCTACAATTTTCTTCCTGGTGTCCTTCAACAGCTCTTTGGTCTTGGCCATGGTTGAGTTTGGAGTCTGACTGCTTGAGGCTGTGGACAGGTGTCTTTTATACAGATAAAGAGTTCAAACAGGTGCCATTAATACAGGTAACAAGTGGAGGACAGAAGAGCTTCTTAAAGAAGAAGTTACAGGTCTGTGAGAGCCAGAAATCTTGCTTGTTTGTGGATGACCAAATACTTATTTTCCACCATAATTTACAAATAAATTATTTAAAAATCCTACAATGTGATTTCCTGGATTTTTTTTTCTCATTTTGTCTCGTAGTTGAAGTGTACCTATGATGACAATTACAGACCTCTCTCATCTTTCTAAGTAGGAGAACTTGCACAATCAGTGGCTGACGAAATACTTTTTGGCCCCACTGTACATTGCAAAAGTCAAAATGACTGCCTTTGTAGTTTTAGTGTTAACTCTGTAGAGTCTCTGCTAGTTGCTGCAGGCATCAACAGATTTAGTATGCCGTTACTGATCCAACAGGTTCATCTAAACTTTTTCCTGTTGTCACCTTCTACTGCATATGATGTTAGCAGGCATTCCAAACCCTTTCTGTCGCTTAATTATGTCAATGCATTTATACCTTTCATGAATATTTATAGGTCTTTTTGTAAGTGCACAATTTCATGCAAACTTACCTACAGCAAGATCGATTACAGATTCCGTACCAGGCGTGGGGACGAGGCACCTGTATGTTCCCGCGTCAGAGAACTTCACTTTGGAGAGTTTCAGTGAAATGTCTCCACGCTTGAGTTTGTTGACGGACAGTGATGTTCTCCCCATGTACAATGGATGCTCCTCAAGCAGAAGCTCCACACCATCTCGCCTCAAATGGACAAATCTGGGTTCTAGGTCAGGTCTTGCCCACTCCACAGTGATGTCTGCAGCATCCACAGCAGGTTCCAGGTAACATGGCAAAATTATATCATCACCAATCATCGCCACTATTGGCTGGGATGGACCAGTCACCTGAGACTGACCTAAGGGAAAAAAACAAGTCTGTTTCATAATTCTTGTTTTTTCTACATTATGACTACATTATGTAGCGGCTATATAACTTTGGCTCAAACCCTCTCTTTGTTACATCTACATCATAGAGTGTCAAGGGCAAGGGTGTTGAATGGGGCGGGGGGTCATGATGGCACGCTGTGACGACTTATGTCTTCTTCAGTTGTCTTTTATCATGCAGTATAGTGAGCATTCATTTCAATGTAGGGGTTAGACAAATAAGATGGTATTTTTCAGTTTTGTGTTATACCTTGGAAATAATAAATTCTCAAGTAAATATGAATAACATAATGTTCTGTTAAACTGATGATACTCATTTAACCACAGTAAAGTAATTGTGGGATGAAGTAGGTTGAGAAGAGAGGGTTGAAATGTGATGAGATTTCAAACTGTGCAGACTTAAACATAAATCACATTTTATGATTATTTGTTTAAATGTAGTACAAACAGTTCATCAGTGACTTCCCTAATCACCACTCCAGTTTAATGTGTACAGCTGTTAGCTCAATTATGTGTAAACATTTTTCAGAAAATCCATGGGACAGGGACCAAGTGAGGAAGGGGGCCCAAAGAGGCCGCTTATGTATAGAGCCCAGAATGAGGGCAGCAAGTATGTACGAGAGCTGATATCAGGAGCAGCCTAGTCGAGTCGAGTTGAGTATACAGTTTTGCAGTAGTGAACTGTCTCGCAGCGAGCCCATACAGCTACAGAGAGCCCCAACGGGACAACAGGTCTCCACCTGCTCAGCTGAAAGCAAGCCAACATGTGTCACAGAGTGCTAAGTTAAAGGTTTTAATGCTTTTATTTTAGGGACAGTTTGTTTGGTAATATATAAAAGTTTTTTTTAATGTCAGACTGTAGACTAGGTAGTAAGGTTGTTGCTGCAAAAATACTGAACTGAGGAATGGTGTGAATTATTGAATGTGTGGTGTCCGAACAATAATGCTGCGATGATGTGTTGAGAAGAAATCCGCATGACACTGTTCAAGGAATTCAGCATTAATTACAAGCTCTGCAGCAGCTTGGAGAGTGACCCAGCCCGATGGCCACTCTGTCTCTCTGTACATCAAACACAGCTTATATAGGACATGTTTAGGTATCTGCTAAATACCATATAAGGGTCCAGTCCCTTCATAAACACTAATCACTACTCTCCCTATCACTGGGTCCGAGGTCAAATTCCATAGGAAGGTTCACTATTTACACACCCATCAATCATTACTCCCCCTTAAGAGTTCACTGAGCCTCTATCCAGCTGCTAGAGTGTTATTTTAAACTGTAATGGTCAAATGCACATATGTTATACACCACAAATGTTAATTAAACTTTTGAGTTGATAAATAAAGATTGTATTTCTTATTTCCAACATCACTTTAAATACACACAATCTGGTTGACGTATATTTTAAGAGAAGAAAACTTAGGTTGCAAAATTGATTGCAGGCCTATAGTGTACATTGATGTTGTTTATTGTTTTGTAGTGTGGTATCACATGGCAGGGATAGAGTTAAACTCAAACAAAGGGTGTTAACATCTATTTGTGTGAAATTTACCTCCACAAGAGTGAGTTAGGAGAAGGAGGACAGCAATGTGATGCAAAACCATTGAACTGAAGCCACTTAGATGAGGTTTCCAGATGAGTCTGTCTATGTGAATCATCCTGGAGTTCTGAAAATAAAAGTCAAATAGAAAATTTAAGACCAATAAAATCCAAAATATCTCTCAGACAACCCTGAGGTGAGCCCATGAAGCCCATGCTTCAGACATTTGGTGATGTATGAAATGTATGATCCAGAGTTAATTTCCTTGTATGTATTAGAGGAAATATAGGACCAAATGGATTTTTAAAATGGCTAATAGGTGGAAATACAGTGTAAACTGCTGTGATTGATACCAGATTACCCTAGCTACTTATAAAAATAGGGGGGGCAACTTCATTCTTTCCACTTATTCCACACTTTCTCTTTTCTCTTTTTCTCTTTTTCCTCATCTACATTATGGCTCAGTTTATTCAACCACTGTATTCATTTATACTGTGGCGTTGCTAGACATAAATCTCTAACGGGGCACAGGCACCCTCATCCCCCATGTAATTTTTTAAATTATAATTTGGATTTATTTTGATTAAAGTGTATGAAATGTGTTAGTATGTGCTTTACCAGCTTAGCTTGCTTAGTCCATTAATCTTGGCACTGTCATGTCAGAAAGGGCTTTAAACCGGAGTATAAGCACACATTCCTGTGTCACCACCTAAGAAAAATTTCTGCTATGGGGCCCTCCTACCTAACTTGTGAGCCAAAAACCTGACACTGCATTGCTCTCACTTCTACCTCTCCTTTAAACAGACCGTCTTTGTAATAAGCCTGAATGGAAACCTCTTCCAGAAAATTCCAGTGCTGGTTTTGATGGACGTCTGTGCACTAGCTGTCTGTTAAGAATGATGCTGGCTGTACATTTCTGTGCTCGTACTGGCTGAGGCTGCTTGTGTTTCACCTGAGATCTGTGTGACTTGCTAAATATGTCTGGAGCGTGTCTGTGCTTGTACTGGATTTGGATGGAGGCTTTTACTGGCTATGATCAAGCATCTACTCTGCTGACAAACTTAACCGTAGCTCAAACTGACTCCCCCAGGCATCTTTTAATACATTTTCAAATGGAAAACACTATTTATACGACATATCTTGACTGAATAAGTGAAGTTTATTATTTACTGAGAGATGTGCATCCATATAGCCCAGTCTGTGCTGCTAATCAACATTTTAATAGTCAATGTGAATCCACTGCTTTCCATCTCGCATTAGTCCAGAGTTGTAACTAAACCTTCAATGTAGCCAATTGTTGCTAACCTCACACATCAAAAAATGACACCAAGGGGTCTGGACAATTTCAGCAGGGCACAGCACATAGAAAGGGTCTATGCATACATTTATTTCTTTTTTGGTTTTCCAAATGCAGGTTACGTATTGATTCATGTAAAAATTCTACATACCTTTTGTTTATGTCAATTTTTCGCCTCACCCAGAGGAACACAGGATGTCCATTCGAAGTTTGGAATCAAACACCCTTTGTAACCCTCTATCGTCAAATTGCAAGGCACTAACCAAGCAGGATGTTGTAAATCCCGGAGTGACAGAACAATTTACAGGTTCAGAGTCCTACTTAAAGGACTAGTCCAGCAAAACAAGGTAGTCCAACAAAAAACAGGATATCCAAAAGGGGGAACGTAACATCCAAAATCCAAAACATTAAAACAATAAATAGTCCAGGCAGGTAATAATGAAATAATCCAGGGAAAACACAAATGTAGAGCAGACAGGCTGAAAGACAAGCAGAACTGGTAAATGCAGGCTAAGCATCGAGTTGCAGACTGACATGCGCCAACAGGGACTGATTAAAACAGAAAGCTATGTACACTCAGGCAGGGAGGGAGCAAACATGTGAAACAAGACTGACGCACAGATCTAAACACTGAATCACAGACCAAACCACACTGTGACAATAATTTAATTTGACTTTGAAGTCCCTTTCTGTCAAGCTCAAACGAATGTGTGAAACTGTGCAATGTTCTACATCTGCATGTATTTGTTTTCAAGCTTAAAACACTGTGATCTCTGAGTCTGCAGAGCTCTTGTATTCAAACAGACATCAATCCAGCATTCACTTTAGTATCAAGTTAATAAAGCCGATCAAATTAACTTCATCAATCACATCAGAGTGACCGGCTGCCTTATATTAAAGGTCAAATGATCCAATTTACTGTGCATCTGAAAAGTATTCACAGTGCCTTATTTTTTCCACATTTTGTTATGTTACAGCCTTATTCCAAAATGGATGAAATTCATTATTTTCCTCGCTAGAGGTGGAGAAGACGTAAGCATAAACCAGATGGTTTTGGTAAGGTGAAAATGTTATTTAATGACAGAGAATAAACAAAAGTCATAACAGACATTGGACAAGTGGGTGCTGCCCTCTGCTGCCTGCTGCCCTCTGCTGCCTGCTGCCCTCTGCTGCCTGAAGACTGTCATGCTAATGATAATGCTATTATAATGCTATTCCAGCAATCTGGTAGAAAGATTGTTTTAAACGTAGTTTGAAGTGTCAAAATGGAAATCGCGAGTGTGTGTGTTACACACTCCTGTACAGTAGATGGCGGTATGCACCTAAACGATGTTTGCAATCTTGTCTTAATCAAGAGAAGAAGTAGTAGCAGCATAAGGAAAAAATGTCGGAGTCACGGTTCATTCATGCAATCAATTAAAACGTATAAACTCTTAAATTACGATTTTGGCCATAAATATACTTTGCAGATTTCTGGGTGTTATTGTTGTGTCCCTGACGTTAACGTATTTGATGAAACTTTAACACTTTAAAGTGCTAGAGCGTTTCAATAAGATGTTTGTTAGCGAATATTAGCTCGACACTAACGTTACCTATAGCAATTTATGATAATAGACTTAAGTGGTTTCTTTATTTGATTTTACTTAAACAACACATTAGTGTTTTTTTTAAATAACATGCACAGGGCACCGCCTACTGTGCTGAGCATGCTTGCTATCAAAAAACACTGTCTGAAACAAACCCAAATCTAAACACCGTATGAGAGCAGATCAAGAGTATGATTTTGTTCTGTTGTCCTTATAAACACAGGGTACGCTGGAAGAGGTGAGCTGCAGGGTATATTCTCCATCTATCTTCTCCACCCTGGATCCTGCAGCAATTTCTGCCAATGTGCAGGTTGACAGTGAGAATGAAGAACAAAATAATAAACATGTTATACTCTCTCCAAGACTCGTTTTTGTTTATATATTCTATATTGTTTCCACACTTAATAGGGAAATCACTGCAAATACAATTGCTTATTCTAGTTAATGTGTTTTTTGCTTGTATCTATGTAAAACATTAAATTGCTTCTATACAAAGGAGCTATAAATAAATTTGCTTTGCTTTGGTTTTCCATGAATGTAACAGTTACCAACTAATAAATGCAGTTGTCATTACATAAATTGTAGTAACAATGTGTGTGTTATAGATTACAGTATGAAAATTGAGAAATCAAAAGGTGCCACTTCACATTTATTCATTTATTTATCGGTATCTCAGTAACAAAACAATTCAATCCTAAGCCGACAATAGTTAGCTTTCAAAAGAACAAAAACTTTTAACATCCTGAGCATGTTACCACAATAATACACTGTTGTTCTTGTTGTAATGTTTGGTGGATTGTACATTATTTCTAGTGACACTATTTAATAACCAGACAAAAACTTAAACAAACAGAAAAATCACCTATAAATCATGAATAATTGTTGAAATGACTGAAAATAATTTTAAGTACAATGCTGCCACCTAGTGGCACCTATTATTTTAATGATTGAGGGGGTTACCACTCAATGTTACAAAGTATACATACATACAGTATACAGCTGCAGGTTATCAAAATCCTAAATTATAGAATTTTGTGTGATTTTTAAATGTAGGTCGAGAACATTTATTATATTTATTTAAAGTGTAAATTCTCTTTGTTGTTATAAAAGAAGTTTCCTTGCTGTGGTTTTATTTGATACTTCAAAGTTGTTTAATGTCATGATGCATTTTCCAATCAAACTTTCCGTACCCACTGTATAGATATATAGATATGTATATATACATATATTATTTTTTAATCTAAAATCTAAAAAACACATTGAGTCACCACTGTACTGTGATGACAAGAATTTCTGTTCTCATTGCAGCACTTCACAGCACTTCAGAGACTCATCCATTCTCAGATTATTTGTTCCCCATCTTAAGAAACATTGTTCCCATTGTGCCGATGACAATGCTGCTGCTGTTGCTGGGAGCACTGTGGGAAGCTCAGAGGTAATCAACAATTTCCATAATTATATATATATATATATATAATTTGTTCTGGTGTCCCATTTATATATTTATCATATTGTAGTTTTGATTCACTAAAAGCTCAATTTAAAAAAGGTAAATAAACGTCTATACATGTAAGATGTAATTAACCGTTTTTTGATAGAATGCTGGTAATTGTATCTCCTGCTTCTCTAAGATGTATTTCATTTTATTAATTCATGTTTCTAAGGGTCCAGAAGCAGATGTTTCATGATGCGACTGCATCGAGGCATGAAGATTCTCACAAGTCAAATGAAGACAGTCTACAAACCACAGCTTCTACTTTGACTAACGCGGACAAACACTTTGTAACCACAGCATCTCTACACCTCTATGAACAGACTCTGTTATTAAAATTCACCTCATCATGCATCATGCATGGCTCACCTTCTGCTTGTATTATCCACCTAAAAACATATTAAAACAATTATTTTTGTATCATGATGTTGTTGTGTTGTAATATTTGAATATAAAAAGAGGTCTAACTCAGTTGTTCTCAAACTTTCTCTGTCAAACCCCCTTTAGAAGCCTATAAATCATTTTCATGCAACTTTAAGTTTGCTCAACATCCACGACCCCCCTGAAGTTGCTCTACGTCCCGCCAGGGAGGTCTGACACCAAGTTTGAGAACCACTGGTCTTACTGTAACATGTTTTATTGAAATATCTATAATAACAATATTACTGTGTATTGTCCATGTAGTATTTTGTTATTGTCTGATTTCTCTGTCCACTTCTCTTGGTAGCATAACCCTTGCTTGCAATAACTGCCTCAAGCCTGCAACCCGTCGACATCACCAAACTGAGATGCTATTCCAGACTTTTACCGCAGCTTCTTTCAGTTCTTGTTTGTTTTGGGGTGTTTCTCCCTTCAGTCTCCTCTTAAGGAGGTGAAATGCAGCTCTCAGTACACCAGTAGTTTCTTTCTTTTTCAGGACATTCAGCACAAATTGTTCTGCTTGCTGTGTTTGTCCAATGGCTCTGGTCAATTTTCCTTCTTTTCTCAGCTTGACATTGTCTTGCTTTTCTCCCATAGACAGCTCTCTGGTCTTGGTGACAGGTGATGGAGTCAAGGGAACCACAGACTTGTTGGTCTTTTTTTCAAACAAGCCTGTAGGGGGGCAGTGACACACCTTTAAAGATGTATGGGTTCAACCACCATTCATCTTAAGGACAAATGATTTGTAATTGTAATAAATGAGGGGCTTTTCCTCCATGGGAACCCTTACCACCATGGAAAGTAATTAAGTACATCCTCATAGAGCACCTTTCATGGCTGTAGACCCCTTAGTGCTTTAAGCCTCATGGACACCTAGAAAAAGTAGTTGTAGTTGTAGATATTTAAACATATATCTGAATCTACATTTACTTAACCTCTGAGTCTATTTCTGCCAGGTCAACCGCTCTGTTTCTGAGAAAAGGTCATCAGACTGAAGCACAAAATTAGTGTTGCATCAACAGTAGACATTAGCCACACAGGAAGGAACATATCCCCACCTTCTTCTCACACTTCAGTCTGATGTTCAGACAGTCAGTAACAAGAAAACATGAAGGTCAGAGCTCTCTGCATCAGACTATGTGAGTACGGACTATTTGATAAAAACAAAACCATAAAGAGGTTGTTAAAATCTAAAAAGGTAAAAATCTGTGATGAGGTGCAAAAATGTGTTTTTCACTTCAAGGCTTTTGGCTGAACTTTTTTATATTTTTCTGTACTAGTTATGAGATTTAATAGACAACATGCTGATATTTAGGAGTAGCTGTAGGAATCAATAAAGCATGTAGATGCTGTAAATGAATTTCTGTGATGTTCAGCTGTTTTCATTTGTCTCTCCAGTGATGAATGTGTTATTCCTGCTGTGTGAACTTGATCAGAAAGTTGGTAAGTATCAGTTAGTTGATCATTTAATTTGATCAAATATTTACCTTTTTGATGAATGCATTTCATTGCGGGGACGTGTTCGTTGGAAAGTATTAAAGAAAAGAAGAAAGCAGGAAAATGTCGTCTTTTGAGATTTTGGTGAACTGGCCCTTTGTTTATCATTTTTATGAACAGATACATTCATTAGTTTTTATTTTGGTTCTGTTATTTTAGAACTATATTCCAGGTGTTTATATGTGAATTGAGAACAGATCTGTTTGTTTTCTTTGTTTCAGTGTCTCTTCATGTCGTCCCAAACAGTCTGCAGTTCTTTGAATATGACGCTGTAACTTTCCATTGTGACGGTTACTCTGTCTCAACTGCATGGAAACTTGTACATAGATTAAAAGGGGAAGCTGTCTCATGTAGATCTACAAGTAAGGTGACAACAACAGAGGCAACCTGTACCATTAAAAATGTATATCCAGAAGACAGTGGAGAATACTGGTGTGAGACTGGAGAGGAGAAGAGAAGCAACAGCGTCAACATCACTGTCACTGGTATGTTTGCATTAAGACAACAATCTTTTGTCATAAATTGACCACG
>NW_024041150.1:53810635-53831060 GCF_014851395.1 Micropterus salmoides
TTAAGCTCAACCAAAGGTGTTTTCTTATTCAAGTTAACTATTAGTTGACTGTATGGCAAACATTTGGAAAGGGCACTTGCACTAAAAGAAAGCCAAGTCATTCTCAACACACAGTTTTCTTATTTACACACTCAATGAGATCATGCCGTGTTTTACCTTCACAGAATAATGGTCGTATTTTCTCAGTGCTTCCTCGCAGCCATAAATCTCCACATACTTATTCACCTACAATAAAGAATAGGAAGACTTCAGAGAACTGATGCATGTTAAATCCAACATTTGGTCCAGAGTGAAGTATTGAATTACCTGCAATGAAATATGGTAGAGAACTATTGTTACTATAAAAACCTTCTGTATCAACCTTAATGGTGGCAACAGTTAAAGCTGGCAACGTTGGAGAAACTAGCAAGAAACAGGGCTGTTGCACCTTGGGGCCAACGACCAGCCCATAAAGTAAAGGCAGGCAGTGGCCCATAGGTTCATTTTCTATACTGACTACTCTGTCCCCTCTGTTTCTGGTATCAGGAGATACTGACCTGAAAGCAACACAGAATGACTGAGAGCCTAACTGTTATAGTTTAGATTTTAAATTGTCACCTGCATCCTGAATCTTTTCCCCCTTATATAAATAAAAACATTTCCACTTTAAATTGATGCAGAAAATTTACCAGAATGCAGGAAATTAAGTGTTGTAATGCGAATTCCATAATTATCATCTCCAAACATATTGCATGTAATCCTGGACTCAGGGACAACGTGTCTCTGTGGGAAGATATGCTTGATGCTGAAGCTCTCCTTACTCACGTGTTTGCCTGAGCTGTTTATTTGAAAACTCAAATTGCCATCACAGTGTTTAAGGATCAACATTTTCAGGAGGAGGAGGCCCAGACCCCCCACTTAATGTGTGACCCCTCAGATGTTGAAGCTAAACCTGCGCTCTTGCTTTTTAACAAGAAAATGACTCACTAGAATGCAACAAAACCGTCTCTGGGATGACAGGTTTTCTGAAGGGAACAGTGGTTAAATTTCATCTCCCAGTTTAGGCAATTATGTCTTGAAGTTTAGCAAGTATGCTGTTCATAATTATTCATCACTCACCGTGATTATTACATACCTCCTGCAAAGCTTGCTGTAGCAGCTCTTCAGCCGACTTCCCTTTCTCACTTGGGCTCACATTGTATTTCAGGACATCAGGGTTTGTTTTCACTGTGGATGTTTTCTCCAGCAACCCGTTAACCAGATAAAAGGTGTTATCGTTATCCATGATGAATTTATTAAGTTGGACCCCCAGATCTTTAGCAACCGTGAGGACGATCCTGTTGACAGAGGTGATGGTGGCAGAGTCAGCTGGTGACTGCAAGTGTTTTGTACTGTGTTTGAGCCAAGACAGTAAATGAAAAAGATTCTTCTGATGCTTAGCGGCTACATTTCTACATCCCTTTGTGATCTTTAGTTAAGTAACAAACACAACAGCGACGACCTCTTCTGGATTCTATCAAGCTCCATTTTCAGCTTACCTTTAATGTAAAAATAAATTGCTAGTATCCATGTTTGGATGGTATCTTTCCAAATCAACCTCATAAAAAGCTGGAATGCCAATTTGTACACTTTTCAATGTAGCTTCAAAAGCTTCTCTTTTACACAGTCATGTTGGTCTGAGATGGGGAAATCAACTCACTTGTGAAAACTTGGGATCCTCATGGCTCCCAGTTCAGCATACCAGCCCTCTTCTTCATTCCTGTAGGTCTCCACCCGTCCTCCAACACGGCCGCTAGCCTCCAATATCGTTACCTTGTCAGTACAGGTGAATATAAATAGATATTACAAATGAGGCAGGTCAAGTAATGTTTCAAAGGTACTAGGTGTAGCTACAGCAGGTACAGCTTTTGCTTTTCCTACTGCTTCTGGTACTACCACAATAACTATCGCTACTATTACTAGTCTTACTACAACTACTAACAACTTCTGCTACCAGTACTGATAATAATTATACTGCTAATATTGCTGCTGATTCCAACACTACTGTTAATGCTACTACTACATTTGATGCTGAAACTACTACTAGAAGTAATAATGCTGTTGTTGAATCTGCCATTGTTATACTACTTGTACTACCACTGCTGCTACTACTACTATTCTACTAAACTGCCACAACTACTGCTGCTGGTACTAATAATGCAGTTTTTACTATGGCAAATACTGCTACTACTAGTATTGCTTCTGCTGCTGTAAAACGTTTGCTGTCACTATTCTAACTATTCTTGCTACCTTCGTTACTACTATTAAAAATAATTACCCATAATTTGTTTCAAAAAGTTAGATGTCCCTGATTTAAAAAGCTACATGTGTAACGGCTCCAAAGGCCGTGAATTAGTTTGTGGTAATTTGATTTATTGTAAATGTAAAAACATAACATGAAATGAATGGCAGGGCCCTTAACATGGCTCCTGTGTCAAAATCTAATTATTGCAAATTATCACAAACCAGTGTGGTTACAGGGGTTAGGGAGAAGTTAAAAGGAGCCCTGCATGTAATTTATTCCCCCTAGACTCCATATTGGGTTAATCTGCAGGCCCCAAACCCCCAAATATTTTGGTAGAAATATTATCTGTGTATGTGTGTGTATGCGTGTGTATGTACCGTGTGTCCGGCGTTGCAGTAACTTGGCAGCTGTCAGTCCAGCCATGCCAGCTCCAACAATAACAACATGATGAGGTGTATTAATTTTTGGAAGGCCCGTCTGCACAGTCTGCAGCAGCTCATCGTAGTCATGATCTTTCAGACAATCAGCCAGTTGTTGCTTCAGGTTGAAAGCAGAAGTGTCACTGGGGTACAGTGTGAGCAGCAGCACACTGACAGCAACTGGAAAACACACACGATCCAACTTTAATCAAATTCTTTTTAATCTTTACTGATTCACTGTAGTTGCTTTTTCCCCTGAAGCAAAGTTGTAGAGCCAAAATCTAGTTGAGCCGCTACAGCAGAGACACTCAACTGTACTTGACCCTGTTTGCATCACATTTACAGTGAATACGTTTCTGTTCCGACATTTACAGGCTGGAGTTTCCTCGGTCGAATAAAATTCTTCTAGACAAGCAAAAATTGACTCATTTAATCATAAACTGATGAAAACCAAACTGTAGAAGTGTAAACCTCACAGAGCAGAAGTATAACTGTCTTCAGTGGGTTTGAATCACTGACAGGGAAAAAATCAAAGGACTGCAGAGAGGAAATGTGCACTTTCAGCACATATTCTCTTTTAGGCTACTCGTGGACAGAACTCGACACTATTTACTACCAGCCAGATCAGGTTGCCAAAAGTGTTTACAGAACAAAGTGTCTCAAAGACAGTAAAAGTTAAAAAAATAAATAAAATAAAAGTGTTCCTTCAATATTAATTTGCTAGAAAATACTCACAGAATTTCCATTTTGGCTCACGCAGATCCATCTCAGTTATTAAGACTATTACGTCTTCTTTCCCTCTTCGGTGACATGAAGAGGATGAAGAAGAGAAATATACACAATAGACAGCAGGTTTTAATCCTGGAACATCGTGACTTCTCTGTCTGACAAAACTGTGTCATTTTGTCAAAGACATTTACTTTTGCATTCAATGTAATTTGATGATCATATTATTCAAACATGTACAGAATTTATTTAACAAAAGAAAACCTGAAGAAACTCTCAAGAAAAACACAATCATGTGATTGTGAGTGTAACTTTAAGTTTTGAGAAAATGTTATGGATTTTACAAATTCTGTAAATTCCTTAAATGTACATATTTGCTGTTAAATTCAATATATGTTACTATTTGCACATTTGAATTATAGTCTAAGATAAAATTTCGTGAAAAATTACATATTCTTACCCTTTGAAGAGCTAAAATGTCAGAATCTGCCGTTAGAGTAAGTTGAAAGGAAACCGTGGCCTCTTAAATACGTTCTTGTCAGACAAGCATGACTGCAAATGTTATGCCCTCGTGCTTTTATATAAGTTTGTCCTGGTATGCATTATTCACCATCCATCCATCCATCCATCCAGCCATCGTCAACCGCTTATCCTGCGTACAGGTGCGTGGGTGCATTAGTCACCAAGTCCTCAGAATCAGGTGAGAGAGACGGTCTAGAGTTTTAAAGGGTAGTCTTTTGAATTCTATGGTCTTTTTTGGGGACTAGAGATGAAAATAACCTTTTTTGGCAAAAAAAAAGTTAAATCCTTTGGTTGACATTAATAAATAATGTATTTAGAAAACCTATCAGTTGTATTTTATAGTGAGAAAATCAACTGAAGGTCACAGCAGCATTAAAAAACAACAATATTTTGTGGGGATGTCAGTTCATTTCAGAAGAATCTGCTTGATCAGTGGTTTTATTTGTGAGTGTAAGTAAACTGAAGTACAGTACATTAAATTACTTTGAATGGAAGCTCAAAAGTTATCCCACAGCCAACACAAACTCTTGCAATGTGACCTAATACATATGCTTTACATGGCACGTCAATAGCTCCTACAAATAGTAGGTACAACAGTACTTTTTCCATCCATCCATCCATCGTCCACCGCTTATCCTGCATACAGGGTCGCGGGACAGTACTTTTAAAAATATTTATTTATGTATAAATGTAAAACGAATACAGTGATAAAGTATTCAAAATATAAACTATAGTGGAAAATCCTCATCACGTCAATCCTGTAATCATAAAACAGAAACACTGTGTAGTGACATCATGGTTTACTCTCACTATGGTGGTGATCCAAAGAAGGTTAAAGTCAAAGGCAACTGGACTTGGTTGAAGATACTAGAAGACGTTTCGTCCCTCATCCAAGAGACTTCTTCAGTTCTGACAAGACCAGTAGGGAAATTCAGCTATTTAACATCTGTGGAATCATTTGCCAGGATCATCGATGCTGCTGGTTTGTTAGTGCTCCTGGCTGTGGTAACGACAGTCGTTATGGCCGTTAGAAACCTCCCATGACCAAGTCTGAACGACCATCGTTGGTATCGTCACCTGAGGCCAAGAGGTTATGCTTGTTATGGTTCCTGGGAAGTGATGAAAGGACAGCATTGTAAGTGGTGGCGTTACCCCCAACACTGCTCCTAACACATCAACTATGAGGACAAAATGATCACTTTGCTGCCTAATATATCCCACCCACCCACATGTGCCACGGTAACAAGATAATCTGTGTTATTCACTTCACCTGTCAGTGGTCATAATGTTATGGCTGATCGGTGTACATTGTGCATACATTTCTTTTATTGTGGACTTTTACAGTATATAGTACTTTTTACTGTCCTGGGAATTTATTATCTGTTTAAGAAATCCAGGAAATGTTGAATAAAAAGTCCTAAATCTCCCCCATTCCAACTCTTTCACTGCCGCTGCTTTGTTCCTTTATTGTGTGCATCGTTTGCACACACGTGTGATGTATTTTTTAACTTTCCTCCTCAGAGTGGATGGAAGTGATTGTATTCAGATGTGAAAATGTCACTTTGAGACTTCAGGGTTTGTCAGCTCAGAGTTCAAGTTCAGACTTGGAATGAGTTCACAAAGCCCACAGATCACTTCTGAGGAAAGTAGGAGGTTCACTTTTCACATGTTTTTCAGGCATGTTTGTCCAATTTCTGTCAACATGAAGCCTCCTTGACAGCTTTATGTTGGAGAAAAATTTAAGTATCCCCAAAACATGTATGGGTGCAAGAGATGGCATCTGGTATTGTACTGGAAAGAGTAACTAACCACATAATTAGAGGAAAGGCAGGGAAATTTGCAAATGTGTGGAAACACAATTCTCACGCAGTGAAAAACAAATCTATATTATGAAAATGTTGACTAGCGAGAATCATCTCCACCCAATTTATGCAACTCGGCATACGGTGTGATCGTAAAGTAACCCGTGTGCGCTAAGACTCAGCCAGCAGACCCGCTGGTAGAGTTTTGCATTATAAACATCTGAAACCTGAAGCACAATCTGGCTCTGTTTGGGACTGTGAGTTGCACTTCATTAGAGCTGCAGAAGTTAACATAAGGATTTGCGCTGAGATGTGAGAGGGGAGCACAGAAAAGTATAGGTCAGGTAGACATTTTAAAAAATATTATGATTTTTTATTAAATAATGATGTAAGTCTTATAATATTACGATTTTCTTCTGGACATACAGTATAAATGAACAAAGATATGTGAGATGTGCAGAAAGTTTTGAACATGAGCAGAAAACCTGCTGAAACAAAGTCCAGGCGTATATAACTGAATTGAAATTAAATAATTTATAATAAAGTTAAAAAGGTGCCCCAACAGATAACTTTTCAGTCCTGTGCATAAATCTTTTAGTTGAATCAAGCAAAATAATTATTATTTATTATATAAATTTATAATAATTTATTATGTCATCAACTACTATAGAGGATAATAAAGTAAAGAAACAACATTTTGATTTTGGGACGTTTTACATTAATTTCAGGACGGTTCAGGGACGGAGGTCAAAAAAGTTAGTCTGGAGCCCTGGTTTGTAATTTCCCACCTTGTGAGGAGACTTGTGAGTCTTCAGTGCAGTTTCTCTTGGCCTTCACCATGACCACTATGTGAAAGCACTGGTCATTGTAAACTTCAAGGTCCTCCAAACTCTTGTCTTTGAGGCCGTCCAGAGTGGTGGGATTACTTTAACTTTGGGATATGTTTGCTGTGATTCAGCTACTTTCTACCGTTCATACAACACTGTGCTTTTTGCAAGTGCAGAAATGTTTAAATCCTAATTCTTAATCCAAAATTTAACTCTCTGTCTCACACACATAGAAACACAAATACCAACACACTAGTTTTTCTGTCTATGTGGGGACAGGCACATCCCAATCTGGTAACAGAATCTCACAATAGGCCTGCGGTTGGAAGTCAGATTTTCAAAATATAAGCCCTCAGTTGGTAACAGGATCTTACCGTGTGGCCACGGACAGGGTTGAAGTTTTGAAATAAGTCATTAATTTCACATTTCTGCATTTTCAGCGATGCTTTGCATTTTATTCTTATTCTGTTTGTTTTCGGTCGACTACAACTTCTGCATACCGAGCCAAAGCAACAGTTAAAATGTAAAAATGTTATTTAAGATTTATTTTTCAATTCCAACTCCCAAATCTGATTTTTTACTTTTCAGCTTCTTCAACAGTGCAGTCAATACATTTGAGATTTTCCAGACAAGGAATTTCTCTATTTAAAACTTTCTGTACATGGTGTACACATTTACTATTGAACATGTTATCACTGTAATTGTTTTACCTTTATATTGAAATAAATTTGGTCATAAAAATTGTGTTTGTAGTACAGTCCTGTATATGGTGTAAATTACTATGAATTGCTACTTAACACACATCAAGTTAGCTTTTGAGCTGGTCATGTCCAACTCAATACAGACAATTATTCCTCGAAATGACAAATCTAGACTAAACTGCCCTTTCTGTAGCTTTGTAAAGACAACACAAAATTACAGTAAACAGACATCTCTCAACACATACTCTTATGCAACACAATACATACTCTCATATACATTAGACAGGTACCCATATAAGTAAGCACACTGACGCCTTCTCACGATAGTTGATTGCACAACCACTGTTGGCTGCATTTCCCACAATGAGTGTAATGAGATATTGCACAACCTTAACATCTTTGCTGTTCCTGAGAAACTAACGTAGGTGGGTTAAGTTGTGCAGTATACATTTTTATGTTTAAAATACACAGGTGTGGGTAGCACAAATGAGTAAAAACATTTTTTAGGAACGGCAACTTTCACATTCCTTTTTTAAAACTGTACTTTTTCTCTTTACTTGAGTATTTTTCGGGCCCAGTAATCTACTTTTAACTTTGCTACATTTACTTAAAAGGTAAAATACAATCACTACAAACAGTTTCAAAACACCAGTTCCCACCTTAATGTACATCCATCCATCAATCGTCAAATGCCTATCATACATACAGGGTCGCGGAAGCTGAAGCCAATCCCAGCTGACATCGAGCGAGCCCAGCGGGTGGTACCGGACACAAACAACGTGCGTAGCATGGAGAAAACACAGCAATAAAACAAGACACCGCGGTCTTTAAATATCCCTTGGAGTCTAACAGAAATTCACCACATGAAGCTTGTACAAGTTACAATAACAAGGTTATCGAACTATCTGCTGTCTAGACATACTAAAGCCTCTTACGTGTCGCTTTGGTAGCGAGTAGATGCGTCAGTCCTTTTAGGAAATCCAGCGGAGTTTCTCTCGGCTCGACTATGACGATGCCGGTAGTTTCAACGGCACAGCTGATTCTTCGGCGACAGCAAGAGGAATCACTGGTTGAGAGGGTAGGGTTGAGAGGGTAGAGCACGGACATGATCTTCTCAGTTAAGCACGGAGTTTATCCGTCTTCTTCTTGAATCAAACGTTATCTTCTGTAACAGTTTCTTTTGGGATCCAAAATTGTTGGTAACACAAAGAAAAAATAATAGAGGTAGAAAAAGAAGAAAACAGAGTTGCAAGTCCAGCGAGTGAAGTCTGTATTCAGGACAAAGAAAGTTCAGCGCTGAGAAAATTGTGTCTCCTATCACCGCTCGCCTGTTTTACAGTCCTTTGCGTGAGATAACTCCAAACTCAGGCTTTTGGGACTCCAAGGGCCCTGCAGGATGTCACAAGGCTCAGTCTCTGTTCTCTAGCTTGTCCTTTGTCTACAGACTTGCATGACGGGCTCCTTAGTGACCTGAAGACCCATTTTTGTTGTCATGGATGTGAGGCCCAACAGTGGGAACGCTTATAATGAGAGGAGTACCCTTAGAAGACACAAATACATTCACACTGCATCATTTTGACATTATTTACACACCCGGGCTAGCTGTTTACTCCTGCTTCTCCTCCTGTTATCATGTGAATGTGCTTGACTAGTGTGATGACAACTGAGGAAGTTTGATTTGCTATAAGAGAACTCCTTAGTCAGAGCTAAGGAGGCATGAGCAGCCAAGACTCCCGTCTCATGCCCTCCCGCCTGGTGCCTTCCGCTAGTTTCTATGTTGCAATATAAAAGCTCTCGTCTGGTTCTTTCTGTCTTCCTCGTACTTTGGTGTTTTTGAAATGAATAGTAACGGCAATCATGCTAATGAATAAAAATATGTCCGTCTATAAGATAACAGACGTTATTATGTTGTATTCTAGCAATCTGGTTGAAAGATTGTTTTAAACATAGTTTTAAATCCCGCTGGAGATATTCATATCCACTGTTGTTACTGTATTAGACAGGCTATAAACTCCTGTTACTTGTATGCTTGCTTGTATGTCCATGCAATTGACGTAGGCAAGCAAGTCAGCTTGTGTTTAGGCCTATAAGTGAGCTGGTGAACATCTACAGTCACATGTATAGCTTAATCCTTTTGTCTTTTTAGGGTGACAATTTTACCACCAGTCCAGGGACAGTAGATGTAAATAGCAATTTGCTTAATGCTGGCACATTGTATATTTATGTATTATTAATGTACATTGTCCCTCTCAAATAAGCCTGAAATAAAAAAAGAGTGGGCTATGTTGGACATGGACACAACAATAACATCCAGAAATGTGCAAAGTATATCTATGGCCAAAAGCGTAATTTAAGAGTTTATACGTTTTTAATTGATTGCATGAATGAATTCACCCGTGACTCCGACACTTTTTCCTTCTGCTGCTGCTGCTTCTTCTCTTGAATAAGATCGGATTGCAAACAACGTTTGGGTGCATACCGCCATCTACTGTACAGAATGTGTAACACACACATAATTCGCAATTTCCATTTTGACACCTGAAACTACGTTTAAAACAATCTTTCTACCAGATTGCTGGAATAGCACTAAAATAGCATTATCATTAGCATGACAGTCTTCATTTATCAGTTGAAAAACACCAAAGAACAACGCAGAAATAGCGAACAAGACGCAAGCTTTTATTTTGATATGTAGAAACTAACGGAAGGCACCAGACAGGAGGGCACCAGGCGAGAGGGCATGAGACAAGAGGGCATGAGACAAGAGGGCATAAGACGAGAGGGCATGAGACGAGAGGGCATGAGGCGGGAGGGCATGAGATGTGAGGGCACCAGGTGAGAGGGCATGAGACGAGAGGGTATGAGAAGAGAGGGCATGAGACAAGAGGGTATGAGACGAGAGGGCATGAGATGGGAGGGCACCAGGCGAGAGGGCACGAGACAAGAGGGCATGAGACGAGAGGGCATGAGACGGGAGGGCACCAGGCGAGAGGGCATGAGACGAGAGGGCATGAGACGAGAGGGCACCAGGCGAGAGGGCATGAGACGGGAGGGCATGAGACGAGAGGGCACCAGGCGAGAGGGCATGAGACGGGAGGGCACCAGGCGAGAGGGCACGAGACGAGAGAGCATAAGACGGGAGGGCACCAGGCGAGAGGGCATGAGACGAGAGGGCACCAGGCGAGAGGGCACGAGACGAGAGAGCATGAGACGAGAGGGCATGAGACGGGAGGGCACCAGGCGAGAGGGCATGAGACGAGAGGGCATGAGACGAGAGGGCACCAGGCGAGAGGGCATGAGACGGGAGGGCATGAGACGAGAGGGCATGAGACGGGAGGGCACCAGGCGAGAGGGCATGAGACGAGAGGGCATGAGACGAGAGGGCACCAGGCGAGAGGGCATGAGACGGGAGGGCATGAGACGAGAGGGCATGAGACGGGAGGGCATGAGACGGGAGGGCACCAGGCGAGAGGGCATGAGACGAGAGGGCATGAGACGAGAGGGCACCAGGCGAGAGGGCATGAGACGAGAGGGCATGAGACGAGAGGGCACCAGGCGAGAGGGCATGAGACGGGAGGGCATGTGACGAGAGGGCATGAGACGGGAGGGCACCAGGCGAGAGGGCACGAGACGAGAGAGCATAAGACGGGAGGGCACCAGGCGAGAGGGCATAAGACGGGAGGGCACCAGGCGAGAGGGCATGAGACGAGAGGGCACCAGGCGAGAGGGCATGAGACGGGAGGGCATGTGACGAGAGGGCACCAGGCGAGAGGGCATGAGACGGGAGGGCACCAGGCGAGAGGGCACGAGACGAGAGAGCATAAGACGGGAGGGCACCAGGCGAGAGGGCATAAGACGGGAGGGCACCAGGCGAGAGGGCACGAGACGAGAGGGCATGAGACGAGAGGGCATGAGACGGGAGGGCATGAGACGGGAGGGCATGAGACGAGAGGGCACCAGGCGAGAGGGCACGAGACAAGAGAGCATAAGACGGGAGGGCACCAGGTGAGAGGGCATGAGACGAGAGAGCATAAGACGGGAGGGCACCAGGCGAGAGGGCATGAGACGAGAGGACATGAGACGAGAGGGCATGAGACGGGAGGGCATGAGACTAGAGGGCACCAGGCGAGAGGGCAACAGGCGAGAGGGCAACAGGCGAGAGGGCATGAGACGAGAGAGCATAAGACGGGAGGGCACCAGGCGAGAGGGCATAAGACGGGAGGGCACCAGGCGAGAGGGCACGAGACGAGAGAGCATGAGACGAGAGGGCATGAGACGGGAGGGCATGAGACGGGAGGGCATGAGACGAGAGGGCACCAGGCGAGAGGGCACGAGACAAGAGAGCATAAGACGGGAGGGCACCAGGCGAGAGGGCATGAGACGAGAGGACATGAGACGAGAGGGCATGAGACGGGAGGGCATGAGACTAGAGGGCACCAGGCGAGAGGGCACCAGGCGAGAGGGCATGAGACGAGAGGACATGAGACGGGAGGGCATGAGACGGGAGGGCATGAGACTAGAGGACATGAGACGAGAGGGCATGAGACTAGAGGACATGAGACGAGAGGGCATGAGACGGGAGGGCATGAGACTAGAGGGCACCAGGCGAGAGGGCACGAGACGGGAGGCTCCAGGCTGCAGCCACACCCGTCTCTGAGCAGCTGCTGTCAGACTCACTGTGTGTGCCAGGTTTCAACCAGTAGAGGGCAGTCGCTCTTTCTGATAAACACAAATGGAAAAAATCCAGTCTCCAAGTCCATTACCTCAGTATGAAAGATTTACTATCAAGCTACAATAACATGGTTAAGTACGGTGGCTCTGAAGGGTCAGGAGAGGATTTGTTTTTTGAGGACTACTTGCGTTACCTCGCAATATTTCTCTTCTTTCGTTCCTCCTGAGCCATGGCTGTGTTTGCTCGGCTGCTCTCAGCGCAACACCCCAGTATGGATCAACTTATTAAATTGTACTTTGAACCGTGCTTTTCCTATGTTGATATAGTACTACTGCTCAATAGAAATATTTATGTACTTACAAAAGGACCAGGCACCACGGTGGGTAGTGTGATCGGAAAGAAAGAGAGCTGGGACACAGACATGCCGGCCCTGCTTGGACTTAAGTCTGAGCACCAGGAAATTGAAGACTGTTAAGCCCACATCTTTACACAGACCTGCCCCATCAGTGTCCTGGAGCACTCAGCGGGCGCACCGTATTCTGTCAGAGCACAAGGCTCCGGCGAGATGAGAGGAGGACTCTGTGTTTACATCAGTGATGCTTGGTGCTTAAACAGTGAAAGTGGATGGACACTGTTTCCTACATGTCAGACTTTTTATGTAGCCTACATATCTCACGTTATGCAATACTGTCCACTCAATATAAATGTTCATCCTGCTACGAAACTTCCACACTGTTGAAATAGCTTATTAGATTGCTCTCGCTACTGGCATATATTTCAGATGCTGCTATTATTTAAATATAGATAGGCTTAACATGTAGGTGTAGCCTACATACTTCTGATAGGGGTTGCACTACGCACTTTATAATGCTTGACAGTTTACAGATCAGCTGTCTCTTCTAGTGTCAGTTACTGTATATTACCTTCTTATTTTTGCTTGCCTGACTGATGGTGAAAAGCTCATCAAACGTACGACGATTAGTGATGGCAAGTTCGACTCTTTTGACAGACTCGTTCATTCAATTCTAATCTTTTTTTGAGTCATTTCGTTCATTTGAACTGGGCTGGTTATTGCGGCGCTGCAGCCCTCTTGTGGGCGATTAAAAAACAGCGCCATTCTCAAACACGGAAGGCTGCCTGGCTTGCTTTATTTGACAAAGTATAATGCACAAATTCACCTCTTGATTACTGTATATCATCATTATATAAAGCCCCCTGGGCCCACAACCACATTCAAACCATGTAAAAACCACAGAAATATGTTGTCAATATGTAATCACCACTACTCCGGCTAAATCCTTCCATTTTCACAATCTTTCCTGAGTATACAACCAGAACAGCCATATAAAGGCTTATGTATATAATTACTATCATTATCTTTAAGTGCTCATTCATACAGCAGCCTAACGTCCCTATCCATGAGTAAAATATTAATATCAGATTTGCAGTAAATATAAAAGTAATAAGCTTGATAGACTATATGAATAAACACAATCTTATTAAAATTCAACCAACTTAATAATAATCTGGATCGAGCCACCAAGAACTCCAGCACAGAGAGAGGAACAGAGAAATAAACACATGTAAACGCAGCAGTTTGGCAGGTCTGGAAGCAGGATGGGCCACATCAGGTCCTGATTCTGCAGACAGAGAAACAATCATGAGCACATCGCTCTCAAACACTGCAGGTTGTTCATCAGTCACGAGCTGTGAAACAACAGCACGGCTCTGTTGGTAAAAAAAGGAAAAGTTCAGCTGTTAGCTGTTTACATGGCTAATGCTAACGTTGCTACGTGGCTGTGTTTTAATGTTTTATTGACTGTGTCTGTGTATTGGAGAGGAGACGACCTCTGAGGTTATTCATCTCCAGGTAGAACCCTTTCAGGGCTCTGAAGTGGACCCAGAACAACTCTCATCAGCTGTTAGCTGTAATGTTAAACAGTAGCAGGAATAAAGGTGCGGCTGTGTTAAAACTAACTTAGCACAACATCACTGCACTGTAATAACGTTACGCTTCATTAAATGTCACATAATTAACAAAATAGCTATATAATGTCATTCCAGTGACTGTTACCTGACAGCCGACCAGCCTCTCATTCTCCGGCGCTGGCAGTCACTCAGCCTGCCGAGTGAAGACAGACTCTGAGGACCCATGTGAGCGCTGAACGTCGTTCATTCCTGCTCCACAGCAGCTGTCATGTGACAAATGAACGACTCAGACAGTTGAGAGTCGTGAACTAATCAATTCTGTTTCCTGTGCTGACGGAGCTCATGCAGCTGCCGTGTGATGGGTGAACGTAAGAGTCCAAGATCCAACCAAACACACACACAGGCCACAGCAGCCAACCGACGCCGACTTCCGAACGGACAACCGACCCGCGGCCACACACGGTCAACCCGGCTCCGACCAACACCAGATCCATTTTCGACCAGACAGCCTTCATCCCTCCATCCTCGACCCCTTCATCCCTTCATCCTCGACCCCTTCATCCCTCTTCTTTCGACCCTTCCCTCTTCCCTCGACACCTTCATCCCTCTTCTCTCCACCCCTTCATCCCTCCATCCTCAACCGCTTCATCCCTCTTCCCTCGACACCTTAATCCCTCTTCTCTCCACCCCTTCATCCCTCCACTCAACCGCTTCATCCCTCTTCCCTCGACACCTTAATCCCTCTTCTCTCCACCCCTTCATCCCTCCATCCTCAACCGCTTCATCCCTCTTCTTTCGACCCCTTCACCTTCCCTCGACACCTTAATCCCTCTTCTCCACCCCTTCATCCCTCCATCCTCAACCCCTTCATCCCTCTCCCTCTCGACCCCTCCTTTCATAACTATTCATCATAATAAACCACTATAAAATCTAATATCGGCGTGGTCATTGTTAGTGAAACGATTTCATGTGAGCTTGTTACGTAACGTAGACTAACGTTACACAGCTAACTTACCACAGGTGACAAAAAGTTGATGATGCCGGTAGTGCTGTGGATATCCTGTCAACTAATCGAGGGAATGTCGCTGTCGCCCTCTTATGGTGTAGCTAGTACTCTGCTCTCACACTTAGATCTCTTTATACAGATCTCAGCGGGACAGATTGGACAAAACTCCACAAATAAAAAGGAAGTTACAAATGTAAGGTGACCCGCAAATAGACAGGAAGTGATCTGCAAATGTGAAAAACCCATTTCACATGTACAAATCAACCTGTATTTTTGTGGGATTATTTTACACAACATAAATGTCAAAATGGAAAGTGAAATATTTTTTGTTTGGTAACACTTTCATCGCTACAATGACCTATGCATATAGTTAGCGGAGGAAAATATTTACTTACTAAGTTGTCAGTCTTGCAGAACATGTGCAGTGTAGGTCACAGTGTGTCCGTTAAGTCTGTTGTTTCCACAACTGATGGAAAAGTGAAGGCGGTTAGCGCTAGCTAACAGATCCCTGGTCTGTAAAGCAGGGTTTTGGCTGCAGTGTAACCTTAACAATTAGTAACGGAGTAATGTTAATTAGTTGCGTCATTACTACCTAACTTGTTGAGGAATGAGAACAGCAATTTGAAGCTAAACTGGTGTCCTGTACACATACTGAACATCCTGATAGTTAAATATATTTCAGTGTCCAGAGGAGTCTGGTTGTTAAAGGAAGGATGCTGGTGACCACGGAGGAGCTGAGGCTACTAAACTAAATCAGGGATGTAAACAAGTCCTTTTAAGCAATTGAGGAGATTTCTTTTGGATTTTAATGTGCAAACGAAATGCTTAGTAATTATCCAGAAATTACACAGAAATAAAATGCATCAAGATGGATCGCTGCCCTCTGAACTGTTATCAAATCGAATCGTGAGGTGCCACGAGATTCTGATTCCTACTGCCCAAACAGTATTCCCATTCAATTACGTTAAAATGTCTTTTAATCGTTTTGTGAAGTGGTTGTCTTTAAGTCCACTGCATCTGTTAGGGCCTGTCCATATGCTCGCCATTCATCCGTGACAACATCTGAGCCTCTTCTTACATGATGTTGTTTTTCTTGAGCGATCTCTCATTTCCTTGATGTAATTATGTTATGTTTTTGTGCTAATCTGCAAAATGTTCAAAATTCATACAGATTGTTCATAAAGTGAAGAAACATGAATAAAAGTTGTTTTGAAAAATGTGTCACTTTACCTAAAGAAAAACAGGGATGGACATTTTAACACTTTACTTAAAGCAAACAAAGACATGCTATATAACTTTAAACATTACTATAAGCTATTATTCCATTTTATATCACTAATTCTAAATGGTGACTAAAGTGTATTTATAATGAGGCAGAGTCGATGGTTATGTACTGTAACGTGATTACTGGTGTTATCAACAGTAATGCGTTACATTACTGTGTTACAGACAAAAGTAATTTGATTACAGAAACACGTTACTTTGTACTTTGTTACTTTCTACTTTCTTACTTTGTAACGTGTTACCCCCAACACTGCTCCTAACACATCAACTATGAGGACAAAATGATCACTTTGCTGCCTAATATATCCCACCCACCCACATGTGCCACGGTAACAAGATAATCTGTGTTATTCACTTCACCTGTCAGTGGTCATAATGTTATGGCTGATCGGTGTACATTGTGCATACATTTCTTTTATTGTGGACTTTTACAGTATATAGTACTTTTTACTGTCTGGGAATTTATTATCTGTTTAAGAAATCCAGGAAATGTTGAATAAAAAGTCCTAAATCTCCCCCATTCCAACTCTTTCACTGCTGCTGCTTTGTTCCTTTATTGTGTGCATCGTTTGCACACACGTGTGATGTATTTTTTAACTTTCCTCCTCAGAGTGGATGGAAGTGATTGTATTCAGATGTGAAAATGTCACTTTGAGACTTCAGGGTTTGTCAGCTCAGAGTTCAAGTTCAGACTTGGAATGAGTTCACAAAGCCCACAGATCACTTCTGAGGAAAGTAGGAGGTTCACTTTTCACATGTTTTTCAGGCCTGTTTGTCCAGTTTCTGTCAACATGAAGCCTCCTTGACAGCTTTATCTTGGAGAAAAATGTATGTGTCCCCAAAACATGTATGGGTGCAAGAGATGGCATCTGGTATTGTACTGGAAAGAGTAACTAACCACATAATTAGAGGAAAGGCAGGGAAATTTGCAAATGTGTGGAAACACAATTCTCACGCAAAACAAATCTCTATTATGATAATGTTGACTAGCGAGAATCATCTCCACCCAATTTATGCAACTCGGCATACGGTGTGATCGTAAAGTAACCCGTGTGCGCTAAGACTCAGCCAGCAGACCCGCTGGTAGAGTTTTGCATTATAAACATCTGAAACCTGAAGCACAATCTGGCTCTGTTTGGGACTGTGAGTTGCACTTCATCAGAGCTGCAGAAGTTTACATAAGGATTTGCGCTGAGATGTGAGAGGGGAGCACAGAAAAGTATAGGTCAGGTAGACTTTTTAAAAAATATTATGATTTCTTATTAAATAATGATGTAAGTCTTATAATATTACGATTTTCTTCTGGACATACAGTATAAATGAACAAAGATATGTGAGATGTGCAGAAAGTTTTGAACATGAGCAGAAAACCTGCTGAAACAAAGTCCAGGCGTATATAACTGAATTGAAATTAAATAATTTATAATAAAGTTAAAAAGGTGCCCCAACAGATAACTTTTCAGTCCTGTGCATAAATCTTTTAGTTGAATCAAGCAAAATATATTATTATTATATAAATTTATAATAATTTATTATGTCATCAACTACAATAGAGGATAATAAAGTAAAGAAACAACATTTAGATTTTGGGACGTTTTACATTAATTTCAGGACGGTTCAGGGACGGAGGTCAAAAAAGTTAGTCTGGAGCCCTGGTTTGTAATTTCCCACCTTGTGAGGAGACTTGTGAGTCTTCAGTGCAGTTTCTCTTGGCCTTCACCATGACCACTATGTGAAAGCATCATCAGAGTGGATGGAAGTGATTGTATTCAGATGTGAAAATGTCACTTTGAGACTTCAGGGTTTGTCAGCTCAGAGTTCAAGTTCAGACTTGGAATGAGTTCACAAAGCCCACAGATCACTTCTGAGGAAAGTAGGAGGTTCACTTTTCACATGTTTTCAGGCCTGTTTGTCCAGTTTCTGTCAACATGAAGCCTCCTTGACAGCTTTATCTTGGAGAAAAATGTATGTGTCCCCAAAACATGTATGGGTGCAAGAGATGGCATCTGGTATTTGTCACAGCCCGGCTCAAAGGCCATGACCAATGCTGAGAGGACACGCAGGATTACCAAAAGTAAACATATTTATTATAACAACTTAAACAATTAACGACTAATAATTAACAATGTAGATTGTGATAGTCAGTGATATCAGTGGTGTAAATGTGGATGAGTGACTAGTGTGAGGTTTGGTAGTTGAGGAGTGGTAACAAAACAAAGATGTGCTGCTTGGCAGGAGTGGGACCAGATCAGAGAGGGAAGCTCGAGAGCAAAAGGGCCGAAGTATTTATCCTCCAATCTGGCTTACGGGCGCTGATACCTTCAGGGACAAAAGGAGAACAGTAAACTGCCCACAACACACAGTTAAACACCCAACTAGGCAGACAGTATTGTACTGGAGAGACTAACTTACATACCCAGAGGAAAGGTAGGGGAATTTGAGATGGGAACACAATTTTCTTGAAACTGCTGTGTTGCTGAGTTTTTTTTGTGACTTTGTTGTCATTTTCTGCTTTTTTCTGTGTTGTTTGTAATTTCCCACCTTGTGAGGAGACTTGTGAGTCTTCAGTGCAGTTTCTCTTGGCCTTCACCATGACCACTATGTGAAAGCACTGGTCACTGTAAACTTCAAGGTCCTCCAAACTCTTGTCTTTGAGGCCGTCCAGAGTGGTGGGATTACTTTAACTTTGGGATGTGTTTGCTGCGATTCAGCTACTTTCTACCGTTCATACAACACTGTGCTTTTTTGCAAGTGCAGAAATGTTTAAATCCTAATTCTTAATCCAAAATTTAACTCTCTGTCTCACACACATAGAAACACAAATACCAACACTAGTTTTTCTGTCTATGTGGGGACAGGCACATCCCAATCTGGTAACAGAATCTCACAATAGGCCTGCTGTTGGAAGTCAGATTTTCAAAATATAAGCCCTCAGTTGGTAACAGGATCTTACCGTGTGGCCACGGACAGGGTTGAAGTTTTGAAATAAGTCATTAATTTCACATTTCTGCATTTTCAGCGATGCTTTGCATTTTATTCTTATTCTGTTTGTTTTTCGGTCGACTACAACTTCTGCATACCGAGCCAAAGCAACAGTTAAAATGTAAAAATGTTATGCTCTTTAAGAAGATTTATTTTTCAATTCCAACTCCCAAATCTGATTTTTTACTTTTCAGCTTCTTCAACAGTGCAGTCAATACATTTGAGATTTTCCAGACAAGGAATTTCTCTATTTAAAACTTTCTGTACATGGTGTACACATTTACTATTGAACATGTTATCACTGTAATTGTTTTACCTTTATATTGAAATAAATTTGGTCATAAAAATTGAGTTTGTAGTACAGTCCTGTATATAGTGTAAATTACTATGAATTGCTACTTAACACACATCAAGTTAGCTTTTGAGCTGGTCATGTCCAACTCAATACAGACAATTATTCCTCGAAATGACAAATCTAGACTAAACTGCCCGTTCTGTAGCTTTGTAAAGACAACACAAAATTAAGTAAACAGACATCTCTCAACACATACTCTTATGCAACACAATACATACTCTCATATACATTAGACAGGTACCCATATAAGTAAGCACACTGACGCCTTCTCACGATAGTTGATTGCACAACCACTGTTGGCTGCATTTCTCGCAATAAGTGTAGCGCAGCCCATTGCACATCGAGATATTGCACAACCCTAACATCCTTGCTGTTCCTAAGAAAAACATAAAGGGGGTTAAGTTGTGTAGTATACATTTATTTATGTTTAAAATATGCTGGTGTGGGTAGCATAAATGAGTAAAAACTTTTTTTAGGAACGGCAACTTTCACATTCCTTTTTTAAAACTGTACTTTTTCTCTTACTTTACTTTCACTATACCAGTAATCTACTTTTAACTTTGCTACATTTACTTAAAAGGTAAAATACAATTACTGAAAGCAGTTTCACCAGTTCCTCCCTCTCCCCACCCTAATGTCCATAATGGGCAAAAAAAGGAGAGAGATCTAACTGCAAGATATGGGCAAACTAAGAGGACAAAGCACATCATATAAAGTATATTATTCTCCTGCCTAAATTGCCTTGCATTCAGTTAGTTTCGGGTACCCAGATTTGAGTGGTTTACAGAACCATACAAGAAATCTAAACACCAACCAATGCCAGCAAACAACAAACAGCCCCAGAGTTTTCCAGCAAACGGCTAAACATTTATTAGCTGCAATAGGGCTAGTCTGACAGAGTGAACATTGTCCATCATATCGACTGTTAAGACTGAGA
>NW_024041150.1:53831560-53848560 GCF_014851395.1 Micropterus salmoides
TTTGGAAAACGTTTCAGAGTGTTAAAACTTCCATCTGACAATAAAACTAATGATTGTAGAGACACCAAAGACAACACTGTCTCTGTTAGATGGAACAATGGGACATATTTCAGAGTTCCTGCTGCTGTCTGTACAGCTCATGTTGTGCTTTGTTGTCCTCTCAGTCTACCAGGTGGAGGTGGATTCAGAGGTGGAGTCTGTCCTGCTGCCCTGCAAAACCACAGTTCACCTGCCTGAAGACGTCACAGTGGAGTGGACGGACAGAGATGATAATGTGGTCCACATGTATCAGAACGGCTCTGACCAGCCTGAAGAACAGGACGAATATTACAGACACCGAACAGAGATGAAGAGAAACCTGCAGAGACCTGGAGACCTCAGTCTGACCCTGAAACACCCCACAGACAGAGACAGTAAGACGTACACCTGCACCGTCTACAGGGAGAGAGACATCCTGATGAAGAAAAAAGTGAATCTCAAAGTCAGAGGTCAGTGCTGTAGATACAGGCCAGAGGTCAGAGTTGTCGATACAAGTCAGAGGTCAGAGCTGTAGATACAGGTCAGAAGTCAGAGCTGTAGATACAGGTCAGAGGTCAGAGCTGTAGATACAGGTCAGAGGTCAGAGCTGTAGATACAGGTCAGAGGTCAGAGCTGTAGATGTTTGGCTCATATCTGATCATGAAACAATAATTACTGATCAGCATTCACAATATATCAATCAAAAGAGGAAATGACATCATAACAGGAAACAAGAATAATCCAGGAGATCATTTACATGGATGGAAAGAATTAGATCAATAAGTTGTTAATTTCCAGCATTGATCAAGAAGGAAGTCCTGAGTGGTTATTAGTTAATTAGTTTTGTTAGTAGAAAACACATATTAGTTTCAACAAAACACTCAGAAAGAATTAGAAACCCCCCCAAAAAACCTTGGTGCGCATCATAATTTTTACAATATTCCTCATCCCTGGTTTTTTATACATGGTTAAAAAACATTTATCAATGCCAAGAGACATCTTTAGAGGAAAGAAATACAGTAGAAAGCATCTGCACTGTGGGTAAAGCAGGGTAGTATCACCGGGTCGTTAGAAACCCGTATGGTCCTAACATTTGCATACAGCAGTTGAAGGTAGGTGAGAACAGAAAGCAAGCAAAGGTTGGTTAGAAAAGAAGAAGAGAAAGGGCCATTTAATGCATGCTGGATGTGCCGTCTTGTTCCTAGAGGTGACAAAGAAACACAGAAACACAAACTTCAAATCAAGTGATATAGCTGCCCACACTGACTCCATTTACAACACGAGAAACAGAATTAAAGTTAGAAAGATAGAGTTGTTTAGAAGTCTGAAACAAAAAGAGCAAGAAGGAAAGAATGAAAGAATAAATGAATGAAAGAATAAGTAAATAAATGCAGAAATATAAGAAAGAGTATACTAATACTAACTCGTATACTAAAAAATAAATACATACATTTGCTTTTGCCTTTTCCTTACAAAACCTATTGTCATTGCTATTCCCATAAGAGACTTATTGTCAATGCCATTCCCTTAAGAGACTTGTCATTGCTTTTCCTTTGCAAACTCAACCTGTCAATCAATGTGTTTTGGCCCACCCACTAAGTCAAGTCTGAGCAGCCAATGACTGATACGTTTGTATCAATATGCTGTGCACATTACTGTATTATGATGATTGACTGTATAAAAAATAACACCAATTGATTTCTGAACAGCTGTTTTGAAGGAGCTGAGATTCCTGATTTCTGAAACCATACACTATGGCTACCAAGCTAATATACTACTCTGCATTGCTAGTAATGGAGGTAGCTAATCGGCTAAACCCCCCAGAGGCAAGTCGACATTTGTGGTTGGTAGCCGGTGGCCGTATCATTACCAGCTTGACGTTACACTGGTGGTAAGTTAACTTGAAACTACTCAACAAAACTTTAAAAAACAATCTGTTATTGAGAGTATACTACAAAATGTTAAAATGCATATAATACATGTCAAATGAACAATCTGAAGCAAATCAATGAACCTGAATTTAGATTTTCACATAGGCTGACTATTGTTACGAGTCGTTTAATTGGATGTCACTTGATTATAACGTTACTTGTCACAACTTAATAAACTAGTACTAGATTACATATGATAGTAGCTATTTAGCTTGCAAACCATTAGACATAACTGTTAACTTTTATTGCCTAACAGTTTATGTTAAAGATTGTAATTCCCCACACTTAGCTTTGACTTAAGTGTTAATGCAATAGACAGCGCTGTGCAAGATTTTTGTCTTGAATATGACAGTTGACACACAAAGGCACTTTCAAATTCGTTACAACACATTTCTTTCAGTAGTCAGTTGTTGTGGAGGTCATGGCCACCTATGAAGCCTCCACCCTGTCTGCTATACACAGCTTAAACTGCTAAATATTTGTCTTGGCTACTTGACATATGATGATTTTCCATGGTCTGTCTTTAAAGGACAACACACAAAGTTATTTAAAGATTGCCACACATTTTGAGGTTTTGCTTCTTTGTTAAATTTTCTCCAATATGTGACCTAATAGTGTTGTCAACATATACCTCAGCCATCTTTAATGGTTAACTATATATTTTCCATTACCTGAAGCATTTATTACACATTTATTTTCCTCCCATATTCACAGTGTGGATCAGATGCCCCACCTGGTGCCCAGAGAGCTGCACAGACCTTGGATGCATCTTCAGTGTGGCATGGACTGATGTAGAAAAGGCCTTCCCTTCTGTTAACTTTTACAGTTAATGTTAGTTTTAAATAATGTCCACATTTGTGTTTCATGGCCATTTAAAAATATTGTTTATGGTTCACATTGCAATAAATTCCATATATATTTGCACTGCTTCTGTCTCTATGACTGACTGAACTCTTGCTTAGAGAGTTACATCTAGTGTAAATAGAAAAGTGAAAATACTCAAAAATCTAACCAAAAATTGTTCATGTTTCACATAAAATGTTGCCAATTATGCAGTATATTTCTTTGTTTGCAGAAGTATTTCCACATTCTAACTTATACTTAAAGACAAGATAAGGACTCCGCTAACGTGAATGGGGGTAAAATTGTAAACGCTCGGCTGGTGTAGCCTTTTCAAATGTTACCGACCAAATGGATCACATTCTGATAGTCATTTTGCTTGGGTTGCAAGAGTCAAATATATTGATTCACTGTGTTACAGCCGCCGTTTTGGCAGCTAGTAAATGTTATTTCAAAGCACAGGCACTTCCTGTTGGCTCAGAGGCATTGCGAGGCTACCCAGCCGACCAATCACAGAGCTTATGGTCGGCGTCGACTCCACGTGTAGTTACATTTTTGAGGAGGTGCACGTCAGGCGACAGCGTAGTCTCTGCGTAGCCTACGACGTCAATTTGACACAGAAGTATAAATTGAACTTAAGCCACACAAGACCTTCTCAGGGGTCACAATAAATTACACCTCCTTGGGGGTTTCAGAACTATTCAGTGTCCAGATAATTCTTTGTTTTCCACACAGTGCAACTTCTCAGTGAATGTCACATTTGTCTCTTAAAGAAAGGTTATATACTGGTTTTATTTGGACATCAGCTTTTCATTTTGAACTTTCTAGCATATGAGCAAAATGTTAACTTATGAATACCATAATAACATTTTCATTTACAGCTGTTTACTGTCATTTTGTTAAAAGTTTAGATCACATTATTTTGAGTTAACATAGTAAACTGATCATTGAACAATGTGAACAATGTTTAGTCTGATTCCCAATACACAAGCAATAGTTTAACAAATTAAAACCATATTTTGCATTCATGAAAACATTAATATTAAAAGGTTACAAATGTAACCGTTGTTTTGTATGACTAGAAATAATGTGTTTTAACAGTAATTATAATGATAGAGCCTATGGATGGGAACCTAGTGTCATAATTTTAAATCAGTATTCATATATTGTGGAGTAAAAGTAAAAACAAAAGGTTAAGCAAAGCAGCAAGGAGCACAAGCTGGAAGCTGGGACTTTTATATCGTGTAGACACAGGTGCTCCACATCTGGACGGATTCTGCAATCAGCTCCCCTGTTAATTAATTAATCTGTTGTTCATCAGGTTAGAAACAGCTGATGTGCAACAGGGAATGCAATTTGCTTTGCTGGTTGATTATCTGTAATTTAGCTTTTTCTGTTTAGTATAATTATTTTCCTTTTTAAATCTCCATGAATGTATTGATAAGATCACTTTAAAATATCACGCTTGCTAGACTCAGCCACTATTTGCAGTAGCACATAAAGCCAATACAATATGATTATTCCTAAAGCATCTATGAACATAATGTTCACAACGCAAACAATTATTGTGGCAGTAACACGGGAGCAGCTCGTTGTTGAAGCAGGGTAAGCCTACATACAGAGGAAGCTGTGTGTCATGCGTAATGCCCAACAGGACTGTTTTGTCTACCCAGATTTTCTCTCTCTATCTGTGCATCTCAAAAATTATAGTTTGCTGAATAAATAACAGCTGGTAACTGCTGAGTCAAAGCCAAGATTAGTTTTACAGCTCATTTCGGTTAATGAAGCCTAATGCAGATTACATACTGGTTAACCCTACCTAACGTTACCTAACAGTTACCTAAATGCGGTGCACCATCAACTCTTTGATTACTTTTCTTCCAAAGTTGTATCACATTAAATGCAAAAACTTTAATACGTTTGGATTTCTGTCCAGGACTCTTCAAAAACTGTGTTAACCATGTATTACGTTACACTATTGTTTTTTGAGCATCGTTAGCACGACGTTAGCTTGTCTCGCTTGAAGCTGGCTAATTAGCTAGTTAAATGGCTAAGCTAACAACCTAATGTAATGTGCCGATACCTGCTAATGAGTGCTAACAACACATTAATAAAATGCTAGGATTTCAATTACCAACTGGAGCACCAGCTTCTTGGAAGGTCTGTTAGTACAATTAACTGCTTAGTAAGACATCATCCGTCCGGTATTTGCATGAAAAATCTCCAAAAGGCACAACTAGATGGCGATGCCAAGCTCCATGACTGCAATTAGTAGAGTGAGGCTGCCTTGAAACGAACACTTCTATGAGTGATTAGTTGGACTTAGTGGGCAGGCCAAAACATATTGACTGACAGGTTGGGTTTGCAACGGAAAAGCAATGACAAGTCTCTTAAGGGAATGGCAATGACAATAAGTATCTTAAGGGAATGGCAATGACAATAAATTTCGTAAGGAAAAGGCAAAAGCAAATGTATGTATTTATTCTTTAATTTTTTTTTCTTTCTTATATTTCCACATTTATTTATTTAATCTTTTATTCATTCATTCTTTCTTGCATATATTTACCCATTTATTTATTTATTATTTCATTCAGTTCTGACACTTTGGAAGTTCCATAGTACTCAGTGTGCCTAGGATAGGAAAAATGCCTTCAGTTACTGTACATCATGCCAAACTGGACCATCAACAACCACACTTTCCCCCTATTTTTCTGCCATTAATTTAGCTGGACCTGAAAGAGTTTCAGGCAAAGTGACTGACTCAGATTCACTGAACAGATCTGCTTTTTACTTGCAATGGGTTTTATCATTCACAATCAGTCTGATCTTCCACTATTGTAATATGGGAAGATCTTATCAAACACACACTAACTCTGGAGAAACTCTCTCAGCCGTATGACACTTGCATGATGGTGCACTCGTTTTCGTTTACATTTGTGTATGCTAGACACTGAAATGAGTTTATCACTTATATATTTATAATTTCATACACACCCAGATATTTTCCCTCCTTAGTGTAACATAAAGTTTGAAACAAACACTTATCACATCACAAAAACTCTTTAAAACTCTAAATGGAAAACATCTGAATGTTTTTCTAAGATGTGTTATTTATAGTATAACGAAACTAATTATGATCATGCAACACACGGCTATGGGCCAGAGTTTGACCCAGGCCGCTGCAGTAAGGATTAAAAAAGTTTTTATCCCTCTTTTTTCACCCCCAAAATAACTCAGAATTTTGAAAATAGGCCGTCCTAAATCTCTCGAAATGCCACCATTAAATGCCGTTACCTGCTAGTCTATATAAACTCCTAGGTAGTTTATCAATAGAGATGCTACCATAATGGGATTATGCACTCATCACTCCTGGCCTGTTGTTTTTTCTCTGTTTATGTATTTTTAAAGTTCTATTTTAAGTCTAATACCCAACTGGATTTACATGAGACCCATTATCACCACCCCTGATCAGTAACTAGGTTTATTGTTCTATAAACCCCAACTGGGCAAACTTTTTATGGAATGATGTTTCCCCAACAGAAACATCAAGAATACCTTATCAGGTTTTACGTCTAATTCTAGTTAAAAAAAGATAACTGTTAATAGTGCTCACATTTTTAAGTCGGTTGGAGTATCCAGCCGGTCACCACCCGGTCCAAAGTCAGGCGGGTTCCTCTCTCGTTATGCGAGGCGGACTTCCCTACCGGTAAACGTTACCTGCAGTTTGGACTCGGGCGTTGATCAGTTGGAGCGTCTAATCCCATCCTCGTCGCCAAAAATGTCAGAGAAAATTATTCCCTTCCCAAAGAATACGGAGTGAATTAGATGTGATGAATCTTTCTTTATGTAACGTGGCCACGCTTTCTCTCTCGAACTCATTTCCTCTTCTTAAATACAAACAAGTACAAAAAACAATAGCCAATAGTAACTGCCAAAACAAATGGTAGACAAGGGAAACAAATGTCAGATCACATCTAGAGTATCAGCATGCACTCAAAGGCTCTTCCTGGGCTGACAAAACAATGCAAATGTATTTGGCATCAGAGATGTCTCTATATCTCTTTATTGGTCTATGTTAAAACTCTCACCTACATACCAGTACATTTCTTGCAAGTCAGAAAATCTTTGATAAAAAAAAAAATACTGTGACCAAAGCTAATTTCTCAGGGTCACAGTGAATCATAAAACATCAGCAACCTATAATTTATTTCTCACAAAGGAAGGAGCTGAAAGAAACCAAATGTGTTGATCACTTAGAACAAAGAAATGCAGCTTTAATAGTTTGGATCAATGAAAGATTGATGATCAGTTCTCATCACATCATGTTGAAGCCGTTTGGAAAGAAAAGTGGGCTCAGAGTCGGCAGAAGAAAAGGCCAAATATTGATGAAGCAGGAAGAGCAGTTTGGGATCAGATCCAGATCAGATGTTTGTGTGTCTCGGTGTTCTGGACTGATGTTGAACATGTGGAGCTGAGATTCAGTTACAGAACAGAGATGAAAACATTTGAAAGCTTCTTCTCTTCAAAGTTCAGCTTTAGATCCAGAAATGTAAAAGTCCAGCAGCTCAACACTGACAGGAGACATTACTGTGAAGCAGCACATGGACAAAACAATCCCAGCAGCATCAAGACTCTGATCATCTCCAACAGCTTCCTGTGTTTCTGTCCCCTGTTAGCTGCTGCTCTCATCTGCTTCTGTCAATAAAGTTATTCAAACTGCTGCTGCTGTCTGTGCAGCTCATGTTCTGCTTTGTTGTCCTCTCAGTCTGTCAGGTGGAGGTGGAGGAGGGGGCGGAGTCTGTCCTGCTGCCCTTCAAGACCACAGAGAACCTGCCTGAGGACGTCAGGGTGGAGTGGATCCGCTTTGAAACCATATTTAAGATAAAGACGGTCCACGTGTATCAGAGCCATTCTGACCAGCCTGACCGACAGGCAAGAGACCGAACAGAGATGAAGGAAGACCTGCTGAGAACTGGAGACCTAAGTCTGACCCTTAAATCCCCCACATACAGCGATGGAGGACGATACAGGTGCAGAGTCTCCAGGAATTGGAGTATCCTGAGACAGAAAAGAGTTGATCTCAGGGTCAAAGGTCAGTATGCAGACTGAGGTCAGAGTCTCTGTGTTTGTCTCTGTCTGACTGTCCTCTGTCTCCTCTGCAGAGAGAAGCAGGAACAGACTAATCTCCACTGATCTAACTCCTCTGATGACCGATCTGTTTGATCTTTGATCCGATCTGACTCTGGATCAGAGAGAAAATGGAGGTGAAGCAGCTGATGGAGGACGGATGAAGACAGGAGGACGCTTTGTCAGCTTCCTCTTCACTCTGACTCCTCCTACTGACTCTCACACACAGTCTACACACTCACTATTGATTCCTGCTGATCAGTGATGTCAGAGTGAGGTCAGCGTGATGTCACATGGCTTGAACGGGCGTGTTTCCTGTGAACCTCCCAGCGGCTGGATAACAGCTGCGGCTCTCTGGATATTTGTGGCTCGTTCTAATGCGTGCAGTCAAACAAACTTTATTTCTACAGACACAGAGAAGTCAGCAGCTGCAGGAAATCAGAACCACTGACAGGAAGTTAAGAGTCAAGTTAAACCACATGTCAGAACTTTCTACAGCAGCAGGATTTAGAAGATGCTGGAAGCTGCTGTCTTTAGATTTTGGACCCGTCACAATTTGTCACATTTTCTGAAGCCACAACAAATCTTGTTGAAAGGAAACAGTTGATTGAAGGTCCAGTTTCAAACGAAGAGTCAAAGCTTCTCTTTGTGTCGACTCCTTTAATGAGAACATTGAAAAGGACTCGAGTCCAAGTCTCAAGTGTCCAGCTCAGATTATTCCAGCACCAACCCTGGCAGGATGCAAGTTAAACAGAAAGCAACACATTTAGTGACAGAACAGAAAGCAGCCAGCTGTTAAAATGGACTCAGAGAATGAAGACACAATAAGATTTGATTCAGTCAGACTTTCACAAGAACAAAGGTTTGTTCAGCCTGAACACAAATGTGGTCTGTAGTGTTTTTGTAGTCCCTGTTTATTCAGCGCCTCTTCCTCCTCACTACACACTGGATCAAAGCACAGCAGTTAAACCCAGAGGCCTCCAGTGGACCTGGTTCAGGCCTCTGAAACATCTGGACTCTGTGATCTTTGTCTTCCAGCGTTGACATTTGGAGCAGGTATAAACAGACGTCACGTGATCTAGTTTGTTTGAAGCGTACCGAGTCCTTCAGACGTTGATCTCAGAACTCAAGGCAAGGCAAGTTTATTTGTATAGCACATTTCAACAACAAGGTAATTCAAAGTGATTTACATAAAACATAAAAGCAACAGGGAAATAAAAAAGTTTAAAAGCAACATAAAATAATAAAAGTTAGAAGAGTTACAATCAGGGCTAAAAGAGTTAAATGGAAAATAAAAACAGGTAAATATGTAATTTAAAGCAATGGTAAAAATCTAAAAACAAAGAAAAAGAAAACAGGAAGTTATCAGTAAAAAGAAAATTCTTAAATATTTAATAAAAAGCAATGGTACAAGTCTTCAGTCTTAATTTAAAAGAACTGACTGTTTCAGCAGACCTGCAGTTATCTGGGAGTTTGTTCCAGATATACGAGCATAATAACTGAACGCTGCTTTTTCTTGTTTAGTTTTGACTCTGGGGAAAGAAAGCAGACCTGCCCCAGACGACCTGAGAGGTCTGGATGGTTCATAACAAAGCAGTAGATCAGAAATGTATTTTGGCCCTAAACTATTCAGTGCTTTATAATCTAACAGCAGGATTTTGAAATCAATTCTTTGACATACAGGAAGCCAATGTAAAGACCTCAGAACTGGAGTGATGTGATCCACCTTTTTGGTCTTAGTGAGGACTCGAGCAGCAGCGTTCTGAATCAGCTGCAGCTGTCTGATGGATTTCTTAGGGAGCCCTGTAAGGACACTGTTACAGTAGTCAAGTCGACTGAAGATAAATGCATGGATAAGCTTTTCCAGGTCCTGCTGAGACACAAGTCCTTTAATCCTTGATATATTCTTCAGGTGATAGTAGGCTGACTTTGTAATTGTCTTAATATGGCTCCTCAAATTCAGTCCATGACTACACCAAGATTTCTGGCTTGATTTGTGGTTCTTAACATTACAGATTGAAGTCGAGCACTGACTTTCAATCGTTCCTCCCTGGCTCCAAAAACAATAACTTCAGTTTTATCCTTGTTTAATTGAAGAAAATTCTGGGACATCCAATCGTTGACCAGCTCAATACAGTTACTCAGCGCTTGTATGGGATCATAGTCCCCTGGTGAAATGGTTATGTAAATCTGTGTGTCATCTGCATAATTATGGTAAGATATTTTGTTGTTTTTCATAATCTGAGCCAGTGGAAGCATGTAAATGTTAAACAAGAGGTCCCAGAATGAACTCCACATGTCATTTTTGTCAGCTCAGATGTGTGATTACCTATAGACACAAAGTAGTCCCTGTCCTTTAAGTAGGATTCAAACCAGTTTAGTACTGTGCCAGAAAGTCCAACCCAGTTTTCAAGTCTGTCTAGTAATATGTTGTGGTCGACCATGTCGAATGCAGCACTGAGATCCAATAATACTAAGACTGAAATTCTGAAATAAATGGAAGTCATTGAAGACCTTAACAAGAGCCGTCTCAGTGCTGTGGTGTGGTCGAAAACTTGACTGGAAGACATCAAAAAAGTTATTTAGTGCCAAGAAAGCACTAAGCTGTTGTTTTGCATTGTTTTGATTCCTCTTGTCTCTTGTCCTTGGCAGAGGGAACAGATGAGTGACGCAGAAAGTTAAACAGGTTGGAGCTGAACAATTTTACTCCCGACTTGTTAAAGCGAAGTCCATCTGCCTTAAAAAGATGTCTGCAGTCCCACAGAAAGTAGTTTCGATGAAATGCACTGAATGGACGGTACATGCTGTTGAGAGCCACGTGTTCAATGCCAATCTGTTGAATCTCTCAGCTCCTCTTCGGATCGGCGGTATAGGGCCACTGATAAACACCTCAGCATTCAAAGAGCTGACTGTGCTCAACAGATTATTAAAATCCTCTTTCAACACTTCAGACTGTTGCTTCACAGCATAATTGGTCCCGATGTGCAGTAGGATGTTTTTCACAGTAGGATGTTCAGCCACGATATGCAGGATTCTTTCTGCCAAGACAGACACCGTATCCTTCGGAAAGCAGAGTACTGGTGTTCTTACTGCACATGCTTCTTACATCGTTTACAGTAGAGTCACCCACAATCAGAGTTTGAGGCCCAGTCGTTAGCTTTCCCTGCAGCCTTTTACTTTCTGATTTACTCGCAGTCCTTACCCGTCTGTGTGAGGATGGGATGTTATCCAGGGTCCTGCAATAGTGGTGAAAATCTGTTCTGCTGTTGCACACTCGGTTGTTGGGGAGGTTTGTTGCTAACTCTCCCTTTCGCAGCTGTCCACGGCTGTGTTCTACCAAGAACAGGGGTTGAAGAGGCGCTCTGCCTGGATGATAATGCAGGCCAGCCAGTCGCATCACAAATCTCAGGGCGCTGGGTTCTGCCTGTTACTTGTCCTCCCATTTCCCCAGGAAATGATTTACTCTTAGGCTTTGCACCAAGAGCGTTCCAGGGAGGACTCCCACTTTTAGATTTATTACCCAGTACACAGGCCTCCTGCTTCTTGGTAGTCTTGTTGGTGCTAATTAGCCGGTGTGTTAGCATGCTCTTGTCCACTGTTTTCACTTTGTGGCCGAGTTTCTGATGATTTTTGTCCCAAGTCCAGCCCTGCACCCTGCTGCTGTCTGGCAAGAGATACCAAAGTCCATCTGTTGTATCACCAGACTGCAGAGCCGCTTTTTTTTTTCCAGTCTCAGAGACTTAAATTCATCTTCAGCACTGCACCATGTAAAATTGTTTATTCATATATTTTTCTAACCATAACTTTGTATATAGCTTTTGCTTTCAGACCCATTAGGGGGCCTAATATGCATCTCATCTCACATCACAACTCTGTTGTAATATCACAATAGATTTACCTTGAACATTGACATTTGCTATTTGATAATACATTCTCAACGGCAGGTTTCCATCACTTTCATACGTCCTCAGTTGCCATCATGTGATGCCAATCAAGCACAGTCACATAACAGGTGGGAGATGCAGGAGGAAAGACTAGCTTGGCTCTGACAAATTTGATGAAGTGTGAATGAGTTCGTGGCTTTTAAGGGATCTACTCACAGCAAAAGATTCCCCACACTGTTCACACCTGTATGGTTTCCCTGCAGTGTGAACACGTTGGTGCATCTTTAACTTACTGTATGTAATAAAAGCTTTTCCACACTGTTCACACCAGTGCGATTTCTCTCCCGTGTGAATACGTCGGTGGATTTGTAAGTGATCAGATCTACTGAAAGATGCTCCACACTGTTCACAGCAGTACGGTTTCTCGCCAGTGTGAACACGTAGGTGGGTTTTTAATTCATCTGATCTACTGAAAGCTTTCCCACAATGTTCACACTTGTACGGTTTCTCTCCAGTGTGAACACGGCTGTGTTTTGACACTTGACTTGATGTACTGAAATATTTCCCACAATGTTCACACCTGTACGGTTTCTCTCCAGTGTGAACACGTCCATGGACTTTCAGGTTCTCCGAGGTGGCGAAAGTGCTCCCACAAAGATCACACCTGTGCGGTTGCTCTCCAGTGTGAACACGTCGGTGGATTTTCAGGTTCTCCGAGGTGGTAAAACTGCTCTCACACAGATCACACCTGTGCGGTTTCTCTCCAGTGTGAACATGTCGGTGGACTACCAACCTAGCAAATCTAGCGAACATTTTCCCACACTGTTCACACCTGTATGGTTTCTCTCCAGTGTGAATACGTCGGTGGACTACCAACCTATCAGCTCTAGCAAATGTTTTCCCACACTGCTCACAGGTGTGTAGGTTCTTGCCAGTGTGATGTCTCAGATGAATACTTAAATATTCAGATTTTGCGAAGGATTTGTCACAGAATGGACAGCTGTGACGTCCGAGTCCATCTCTTTTTCTCTGCTTCTGTAGCAAAAAAAGAGACAGAGAGAAAGACAGTAAGTTAGATGTCATGGTGGAGCGGGCTACGTAGAACCACAACTGGCATTTAGAACATGTCTGTGTTTGAAATTGTATAATAATGTAATGCCTACTGCATGATCAGTCATACATACTCTGTACAGCATACTAATGCAGCAGTGCAGTCAAATGCATTGACCGCACTGCTGAAAAACCTGGAAATGTAAAATGAAATAGAATTGGGAGTTGGAGAAAGTAGAATAGAAAAATAAATCTCCTTAAAGAGCGTAATATTCTGTGGCTGAAAGTATGCAGGAGTTGTAGTTGATCAAAAAACAACAACAGAAGAATAAATAATTTCAAAGCATTGCTGAAAATTCAGAAATGTAAAATTAACTACTCTTGAAAATCAAAAAAACATAAAGAGTACTTTTTCACCCGCAATTCTGTTCACAGTAGCAGCTGTGTAAAGGAGGAGTATTGATGACATAGCAGGGCTGGACAATTCGACCTAAAATCAAAATTTATTGAAAATTGTACCACAATTACGATTAATGAACGATTATTTTGGGTTTTGCCCTCATAGTTAACTGGCAAGATTTGTACTGTAAATATGCTCAACTCTAAAAAGGTGGGGTATTTTTTTAACTAGATTCTTGATATTTTTGAATAAATATTTAAATATTTATTGATAAGGTAATGGTAAAGTCAACATGTACATGACATACATGTTCCCCTCTATATTCGGCACATTGCACTGCTGAACGAACCACTGCTACTAAAAATACAGAAGATTATATCTATGCAGTAGGCTAGTAATTTTCACAGTTTTTCATTCATCAAAAGGACATCTACGTGCAACAAATGTATCACAGCAACCAAAGCAGGCGGAAAACACACTGCGCCTCCCTGCCGCCTGCCAGCGCTCCCCCAGGACTGGACGGGGCGGAGTCTCGTGACTACAAATGTGGTAGTATGTTTTTAAGGGGAAAAGTACATGAACACACATAGTGGGAAAAATACTAACGGGATAAAATAACCGACATGATAAAATGACATCAATTAGAGGCTCTGAATTTCGGTTCTGAAACTCTTGCTCCAGTCTAGGTTGCTCTAGCTGGTTCAGGAACATGTACAGCTGGACTGAAGCCTCGTTTACAAGCCTGGCAAGACCCAACCTACTCTGATTGGCTAGTAGTCCTTACATAGGCACTGCATGTGCAACTCCCAACAAAGCTGATTTAGACCAAAAGTACGGACTTTTAAGTCCCCGGATCTCTTTTCAAGGAACTAAAAGGTTCCTTCAGCCCGCTGTGTGCATTTCCACTGCGGTCTAAAGACCAGCGAAGATTACGCTAATTAACCAGCTGACGTAGACTGTAGGCCTGTACGCCGTGCAAAGCGATGTACAGGCATCATTATTTGTAGCCACTATCCATGAGAAAAATTTATAAATGAACATCAGATTTGACTGGAATAAAACAAAAAACTAAAGGTTGTGCGTGATAATTAAAGCAGTTTTTTTGTGGAGTATAATGAAGAGGAACAGATAAAGTTGGTTACAGATTTAGTAACAAAATGGATTAAGCCAGAAAGTTCTTAAAAATAACTCCAGCAGAGAGAAAGCAACTCAAACGAGAAGAATTGCGACAGTTTGGAAGGTTACGAGAAGATTTCCAGCCGACAAGAGCTGCCGATCAGCTGCACGACTCAGGTCTGTGTTGCCTGAGCGTCGAAGGAACAGGATGTTTTACGAGCTTTATTACCTGCTTTAATTAACTGCTCCGTTTGTTTTTGAAGGAGACCGACTTTGGCTCTCTGTAAAAACTTCCTGACTGATGAAAACTTAAAACAACAACAACTTTGGACCCAGTATTTAGCGTAACTTGTTCGCTGTACACACACCGCTGACGCTGGCTGCTATTTCCGAGCAATACTTTTAATGCCGACATACGATCTCAGGCGGACATCAGCCAGACTTGTGTGTGCTAATTGACTGTTTGTGATTTAATGGTGGAAAAGAGTTCCTCCAAAAGCTCCTAGTTCCACTCTGTAGCTAAAACAGAGCTTTCAAAACACGGTAAATTAGCAATGTGCAATATGACAAAAACATGTTTTTTTTTAAATGAGACCATGTAAACCTGCTCTGGTACAACCTGTAAATAAAATAATAAACCTGAAAAAGAGCATAATGTGACCACTTTAAAGAGATCTGTGCTCCAGAATGCAGGGTTACTTGTGGTCAGAGCCGGTCCTGACCTTCCTTGGGCCCTAATCAAAATTCTGCTGTGGGGCCCTCCTACTTAACAGTCTGCCTCTGTAAGAAGCCTGAATGGAAACCTCTTCTAGAAAAATCCAATACTGGTTCGAATGGACCTCTGTGCACTAACTCAGTCCTCAAAGTCAGATAAGACTGGGGGCCAATCTGCTGGGTCACTTGGTCGAGCAGCAACTGTTCCATTAGAGTCTAAACTGCTTGCATCTAATGCTGGCTGTACATCTTTGTGCTCATACTTCACCTGGGTCTGCGTGACCTGCTAAAGATGTCTGGACTGGGTCTGCGCTTGTACTGGCTGAGGCTGCATCTACTTCACCTGGGTCTACGTGACCTGCTAAAGACGTCTGGACTGGGTCTGCGCTTGTACTGGCTGAGGCTGCATCTACTTCACCTGGGTCTGCGTGACCTGCTAGAGACCTCTGGACTGGGTCTGCGTTCGTACTGGCTGAGGCTGCATCTACTTCACCTGGGTCTGCGTGACCTGCTGAAGACGTCTGGACTGGGTCTGCGCTCGTACTGGCTGAGGCTGCATCTACTTCACCTGGGTCTGCGTGACCTGCTAAAGACATCTGGACTGGGTCTGCGTTCGTACTGGCTGAGGCTGCATCTACTTCACCTGGGTCTGCGTGACCTGCTAAAGACGTCTGGACTGGGTCTGCGTTCGTACTGGCTGAGGACTGCCTTTGGACTGGCTCTTTTTCACAATAATATCAACAGGTTGCATTTTATACAAGGTATCAATAAAGTATTCTAATGGCATCAGTATCACTTTGAGGGTACTGGTTTTGGTATCGTAAAAATTTTAAACGATACCCAACCCTAGTGGCCAGCCAGGGTAAAGTTGTTTCTGTACAGTTTCTTTTGTTATGGACCTGTAGGCAGTAGTGGGTTCAGGGCACTGCCACTTTTGGGAATATGCACTGTGTTCTCATGAGCTCTGGGGCCCCCTGGTGGAGATGTAAGTTGTTATCTGCTGGCTCTAGTTTTAGTCTTGTGCTTCTTAAAGAATTTAACCGTGCTTTAAAATGTCACGGTTAATTAAACATAAAGGCTCTGCTACACAGAGTGTTTCTATTGCACGGAACAAAACTGTGGGAACTTAATCGAAAACAAAGTTACAGGAGCGGTGCATCAGCTTAATGTGTCTGCTTATCAGAGGCTACTGTACACTGGCTAAACTCTGGCAGAAAGACCAGACTGTGAAGCTTTATTTCCAACAAAGACACGGCTGGAGAGGCAACGTGGGATCATTTTGGGTACACCAAGTCTGACCAGGGCTTTGCTGAAGATGACGGATCACCAGTTTAAAAAACTTGCAGTTAAAAGGTTCCTGCTAAAGAAGCGAATACCTGCAGTAAACCTGCTGCAGAACTTGCGGGATCACCACCCAGCGTTGCACGCCCAAGTAAAGGTAAATTAAATATTAAAAATAAAGTGTCAAAAAATACCTTTTTCCCCCTGTACTGCACGTTGCTGCAGCTCCTCTTTTCACTCTGTGTGTGAATGCTTTGTTTTAGCTATGGAGTGATACATCTTGTCTCTAAATTAACTTTGCTGGGAGTTGCACAGTTGCTAGTTAAGCCAATCAGAAGCAGAGAAGGGCAGGTTGTGAGAAGCCCTTAAACAGCTTTGGTTCAGCTGTACATGTTGCCGACTAGCTGGCAACATGGACTGGAGCAAGAGTTTCAGAGTTAATCTGTATCCATAAAGTTTTAACTGAGCTCTGTCTCTACATCACAGGAACAACTTTGTGTCCACTGACTGCCTGGAGGGTAGCTAGTGTTTGGAAGGGAGAGGAGAGCTGTGTGCTGCAGCTCGCTGTTTTTCCACCAGGGGCATGTTGGACTAGCCGCTTGGCGAGCGTTATATGAGGCACATTTTGCTGTGACGTCA
>NW_024041150.1:53849060-53864060 GCF_014851395.1 Micropterus salmoides
AAGCTCCCTCAGCTGAGTGTTCACAGCTTCCAGAGCCTGGCAACGCGACCAGACACAGTTATTTAAAACAATATATCATTGCAGCGTACGCGAGTGTTGGGTTGTTGTTTTATGCTTACTACTCATTACCGCCTCCAGAGACAAAGCTAACACTGACACCAAGGAATCACTCTGCAGTGGGGTTAATTCTGCGTGGATGTGCTTGTTTCTTCACCGTCTCTCACCTTGACAAAGGAGAAGGCAGGTCCGGGGCTGAAAGGCTGCTGCTCCTCCATGTTGAAGAGGAGTCGTGACGACACGGCGATAGTGATAGCATTCTCTGGCCTGGGCTGGAGGATGAGAGTTTAAAAATGTTTACATCCAGCTTGGGCTTTTTCTTTCACAAGCACAGTTGCTTTATGTGAATGCGAGGCGCTGATATTACTTTTTAAGTCACAGCTGCTTGTTGAAATAAATGATTTAAATAAGGCTTCACTGACAGACAACAGTGGGAACATAAGAGTGAGTTAGCTCATGTGACAGCGTGATATGAAGTACATTCCACTTGTCATTAATTTTGAAATGGTTACGGGCTGAGCTTGAAATCCATATTACTGTAATTTTTGCAATATTGAAGTACAACATAAATCCACAAGATATTTCAACCTGGAACCTGGAGAAAATATGTACAGGATGAAAAATGACTTCCACTGGTTAAAGGTACAGAAGCCCTTAGACGCCACACATTCATAAATGTTTTTAGTCCATTTTCCTGAGATAATGAGTTAATTTAATTAGTTTTAGAGATATGTATGTCATTATCTTGAAATAAATGTTTTTCCAAGATAACGGGAGAATTTCCTTGAGATCAGCTGATTTAGTTTTTATCATTTCGCCTCACTAAACAGTTAAAGCCTCACAATACCTGTGCAATACCTACAAGACTTCCCAGAGGTCACAATGAATGACACATCTTAGGGGGCTTCAATTCATTGTGCATCGTGCAGCTGGAGAGCCTAGGCACAAACTAAGCCTAACTGTCACACACCTAATATCTCAAAGTAATGTAGCTTTACATAACTCAGGGACCTCGCCCTAAAGGCCAGCTACCTGTCTTCGCCACCAGCAGCCCTAACCGGCATGTGAATGGTGTTGTGACGAGTTCTGCATGCACCTCGCGGGACGTAACACTCATTTATGCTGACAAAAAGGTGGAAGCAAATCTTATCTTATATAAATAAATCTGTTCTGCCGCATAATGCATCCACCTCTTAAGGTCCTTTTCAGATACTTTGCACTCTGATGAAATGCGGCTTTCACAATATATTTTTGCTGAATCTCAAGGATGCTACTTCTGCCAAGTGTCATAAAATACTCAACGTTCATAAAATATATCCTTCTAATCATTTATCGCCATTGATGTATCCCACAAAGAACAGTGTATCATTTTTAAATAGCACTTGGAGCTGCATGCAGAACATCAGCAGCCACCTCCAGCAATGCCTCCAAGCGCCGCTTCCCAGAACTGCGTAACCACCTCAACTCGTTCCCTTCAATCAAAACGTTTTGTGACACAAAAAAAGGCCTGTTTGTTTTTCATTACAAATTAGATTTTTGATGTCAGTGCGATACATTGTGGTAAGACATGAACTCCCCTGGAAACATGATTTGTGATATTTTGGAGGGTCTGCAATACAATGTGGGGACAGTATGCTTTTTATCCTTCATTTCTTTTTATCTGTATCATCATGAATAGTCAGGAGAGGGAACGATCACCGACCGTCTCATAGACCGACTATGTGTGTAGAAATGTTGATTTCCAAATTATTTTAATTATTTCATATTTTTAAGTATGGGTCTTGTTTGTTTGTACTGTACATCACTTTTTAACTTGGTTATGTGTAAGTGCTGTACAAATAAAGTTATTATTATTATTGCTCACACTTTGGCATCCGACTCAAGACGTTTACTTTTCTTTTGAGGACACATCATTTGAGGTCGGTAACGTTTGAACGGCTTTGAGTGAATTGATTGTCCATTGTCACTCGTTTGTGAGAACACAAATAGGCTGGCCGCACCTACATTTGAAGTGAACACGCACTAAAGCCTTTATGGTAAATGCGCTGAAGCGGACCAAAGCAAGCTGACAGGCAGGGTGAGCAACTCTATTCTGATATTTTCTCACTTTACAAACACAAGTATCGCAGTACGAGTCTCACCTGAAGAGAGGCTATGAAGTCTTAATTGTACCGATACAAGCACCACATATGATATAATTAATCACATGTTGGAATGGAAATAAAATGTATTGCATTATATTCACAGATAGTATAACAAATATTACATGTCCATTAGAAGTAAAAAAAAATTAAATAAAATAAACAATAACTTTAAAATGTTCTTTATTCTTTGATTCAAGGTGGCAGGCTGTAAAGGCAAAATCATATTAAAGTTTAAATTGTACTTAATTTTTCATTGGTAATATGTGCAATAAACGTTCTCTCTGCTTTCAAAAACTCTGGACTCAGGAACTGTAGCTGTAAATGGATGCTGCATAAGGAAGTCAGGGATACTCACTCTCTCTTTGGCAGGAGTTCCCATTTTAAGTTCAGTCCTGGTGCACTGATGAGATCAATCTGACTGCAGCTCTGCTTAATATTAAGGAATAGTATTGTCAAGAAAAACATACACTCACAAATTATTTCACTTGCATCTATAAAGAGGGCTTTAACTATTGATGAAATACAAAAACATGTTATTCATGCAGAGCTGTCCTGAGCAGATACATCTGATAATTAATAAATCTTTGATTATTTTGAAGGAACATTATTGCAAAGAAAAATGTATACTTACAAATTTTCACGTCAGCTTTGGGAGTGTCTTCCTTCTGTGTCTGAGATGCGACTCAACTGAGCTCAAAAGACAAGTGCAAGTGATAACCTGTTTGCATCTGTGGGCGAGGCTCCACCACATCATGTGTGAATATTTTTTGAAAAACTGAAACTTACGAACAACATTAATGTAAATAGAAACAGAAACATTAGATTACTCCTTCTAGTTAACATGATTTATGACTATTTAACTTTTGGATACATATTGAAGTAAATAGGGAGAAAAAAATAATGCGTTTGATTATAGCGACGCCGTTGTAACCATGGTTGTAACCATGGTTGTAATGTTTACAGGCAGGGGGTGCCGCACGAGAAGGTTTTCGACTCCATCTTCTGTTGTCTGCCTTGCTATCTTGTTTCTTGGACTCTACTACCAGCCACTCTGTCAGTAAGTGTGCTCGCCTTTTGTTTGTTTTCCCTCAATAAACCCCCGTTGAACTGTACCTCCTCTGCCTTGCGTCCTGCGTTTGGGCCCTCCAACCTGCCTTACCACCACTTACCGTAACACAGCCATTGTCCAGAGAAAATGCAAAAGGATGGAATCTGATGGTGGTCAGAATGATTCTTCCTCTTCACAGCAGGAGAAAGAAACCAAACACTTTGTTAACATCTTCATCATCAAAGGAAGTGACCAGTGAGTCTTTTAACAATTTTTTTTTTTTACAATAATAAAGTATTCCTCATCCATAATAACCTTTTGTCTTCATCACTTTTACCACTCCTTACACATGAAACATACTATTTCTTTCTCCCTATTTACTTCAGCAAGTATCCAAAAGTTCATCATGTTGACTTGAAGGAGTAATCTAATGTTGCTGTTTCTATTTACATTAATGTTTTCAGAAGTTACTCACACATTATGTGGTGCAGCCTAGCCCACAAAAGCAAACAGGTTTTCACTTGCAAACATTGTCCATTGAGCTCAGATGACTCCCATTTTAGAAACAGAAGGCAGACACTCCAAAAGTTGACATGGAAATTTCTGAGCATACATTTTCTTTGCAATACTCTTACTTCAAAATAATCAGAAGATTTATTGTCATCAAATATATCTGTTCAGGACAGCTCTGCGTGAATAACTTGTTCTCTTTATAGATGCAAGTGAAATCATTTGTGGGTGTACATTTTTCACAAAGCCATGCGTTGAATACACAGCTGGCCTTTCACAGTGCAGTGTAGGACTCGTTCTGAGGTCCGACACTTTCGTGGCTGCGCTCCATTGACTCTAATGCAAAAAGTCATTTTCTAGCTATTTTTGGCTGTATTTTTCCAAGACCTGGTCAAAAGCTGTTCCCGGGGCACTTAACTAATAGTTACAGTTGTTACCCAGCGAGGTTGACAGGAGAAGTGCGATTTATTCTCTTTCCAAAACATAAAATAAATACAGAAAAATGTCGGCTGTGGATTGTTCCTAATGTGATGTTAATTAGCTAATGCTAGCTAACTTACCACTGAATCTAACTTAATAAAGCCCTACTGTTCTGCTTTTTAATGATTGTAATAATGAGAAGAGGCCTACCCGGCTTCAGTTCAGCTTTTAACAATCTGCAGCCTCACATGCTCATCCAGAAACTGAAACGCATTACTGTCAACTCTTTTATTCTCAACTGATATTTCACTTTTTTAACAAACCGTACTCAACAGGTGAGTGAATAATGCTCTCACGGAGCCAGGCCAATCAGCACGGGTGCCCCTCAGGGCTGTGTCAGCTCTCCAGTCCTCTTTACACTGTATACTAAAGACCGCACTAGACTCCACGCTGACAATTATATTATCAAATTCTCAGATGATACAGCAATCCTCGGCCTTATGCGCAAAGATAGAAGCCCAGCAGCACATCATACGTAAATTGAGGAATTTGTCCAGCGGTGTGACGACAACTATCTTGTTCTAAATGTGACCAAGACTGAGGAGATGGTGTTTGACCCCAAGGCCACAGGTGACACCAGGCCTGTAGTGATCAACAACTTGCACATTACTCAGGTTAAAGTACCTTGGTGTACATATCGATAATGCACTTAGCTGGAAGGACCACGTGAATACTCTCTGCTCCAGACTTCAACAGAGGATGTGTATAGAGTCGAGCAGAGATGTTATGTTGATGTTGTATTATCATCAATACTAGAGTAGTATTCTAAGATACGGTATGTTCAATCAAAACTGGCATTGGAAGAAGGAGTCAATGCGCTACTTTATACGTCTAGTGTATATGACAGCATGAGTTGTGCCGCATGAGAATATGTGTTGAGAGATGCTTTATGTCTGTATTTTGTGTTGTCTTGTAAAGAACGGACACAGTCCAAAACAAATTTCCCTTCGGGGACAATAAAGTCTATCTTAATCTAATCTTTACGGGAACAGTGTTGATCGTTCATATCGTTGTCTTGTCTCAATCGTCGGGGGATGCGGTGATTCACTTGTGCTGTGTGATCGGTAGGCTTTAACGTTAGCTTCTATCTTTCATTTTTTTCATGTCCGTTTGAGTCAGTCTGAGTCAGTTTGACAGCCTGAATACAACCTTCAAATGTATAATGAAACTTCAAAACTGTCTGCTTCTCTCTGAGATCGCTTTTTCCAACGAATTTGACAATATTTCTCTGCGGAGTGCAGTGATAGACAGTGGCAGCGCCGACAGTTTCTTAGCAAGAGTAACTAAGGGAGGCTTAGCGAATGGTCAATTCCTTCATATTAAGCACGTCTGCAGCTGCAGTCAGATTGATCTCATCTCCTGAGTGCACCAGGACTGAACTTAAATTGTGAATGTCTAAGAGTGAGTAAGGCAGTAGTAGAATGATCAGTAAAGTGTAAAGGGATAGCCCAACAGGTAGTAAATGGAAATGGAGAAAATGTTTCCTTGCTGCTTCAAACTTTTACTTGCCCAAGGGTGCTCGTCCTGTTTTTAAGGGTGCAGCAGGAGTACAATTACTCTGTTATGTGATTTTGATCACAACATACAAGGTTGGTTTCAGTGATTATCAGAGACACACACCCAGTTGTTTGTGATTGCTCAGCCAGCCTTCATTTACAGGAAATGTTTTGGGACTCGTTTTCTGTCATGTAGGTATGAAGTTGAAATTTCACCAGGATTGTCTACCATTTTATTTTACACACAAGATGTTATGCCACAAACTAATCTGAAACATGTATGACATATATATAAATATATATATTCTCTAGCATTAAATGTCTTCTCTGTTTCTCTGGGTCAGACTCTCTAACAGCCCTCTGGTGTATGAGCTCTGCCCTTCAGCTGATTCACTCTGTTATTCTTACTTTTAATAAATATCACAGACACCTGTTTGTTGTAACTTTTGTTGCTTCTAAATTTCTTCAGATTTTGGCGGTTCTGCTGTCATTATTGGAGAGATTAAGCAATTTGTCTATGATGCATTTTTCTGAAGTTATTTTGGGCCATAGGTCACTCTGTGTTGCATGCTGGGACCTAGTTCCATCTGTTTAAACCATATTAAAATGTTTTGGGATACGTATTTGGTATATATTATACATTTGATATACATATAGGTGAAGATGTACTTAAGTTTAGACGTTCTGCAGGATGTGTCTTTGTATTTACTTCTGTTTTGGACTAAATCAGGTCTGTCGGTCATTGTCGTCATTTGGTATACAAAGAGTGTTGTGGAAACTTGTGTTCAGTTTGTAGTTTTTTGTCTCATTTTTTTGTAAGATTTCGGCCCAAGATGGACGTCCATTTTGGTCCAAATTTATCCAAATCTGAAACTACACTAACATTTCATATAACCATTCACAGGTTAACAACACATCCCAAAGTTAGGCAGTATTGTGCTTAATAAAAAAAATTGCTCTTGTCTAATAGACAATGCAACTGTTGTTAGGGCCCGAGCACAACCGTGCGAGGTCCCTATTGAATTTGCTAAGATTATATTTTTAGGGCCCGAGCACAACCGTGTGAGGTCCCTATTGAATTTGCTAAGATTATATATATATTTTTAGGGCCTGAGCACGACCGTGCGAGGTCCCTATTGAATTTGCTCAGATTTTTATTAGGGCCCGAGCACGACCGTGCGAGGTCCCTATTGAATTTGCTAAGATTATATATATATATATATATATATATATATATATATATATATATATATATATATTTAGGGCCCGAGCACGACCGTGCGAGGTCCCTATTGAATTTGCTCGGATTATTAGGGCCCGAGCACGACCGTGCGAGGTCCCTATTGAATCGAGCACGACCGTGCGAGGTCCCTATTGAATTTGCTCGGATTATATTTTTAGGGCCCGAGCACGACCGTGCGAGGTCCCTATTGAATTTGCTCGGATTATATATATATCCAACGAAGGTTAAAATGAAGGGCAACTGGACTTGGTTGAAGCTACTGGAAGACGTTTCGTCCCTTATCCAAAGGACTTCTTCAGTTCTGACTGACTGGCAGGGAAACTCAGCTATTTAACCTCAGTGGGGTCGTTATCTCGGGTCATCGATACCGCTGGTTCGTTAGTGTTCCTTGTTGCTGTGACGACAGTCGTTACAGTCGTTGAGACTACCTGTGGCCAAGACTGAATGACCATCGTTGGTATCTTCACCTGAGGCCAAGACTGAACGACCATCGTTGGTATCTTCACCTGAGGCCAATAGGTTACGTTTGTTGAGTTTCCTGGGAAGTGATGAAAGGACAGCATTGTAAGTGGGGGATAAGTGGTGGCGTAGACCCCCTCCCCTGTTCAATGACGGCTTCTCCACCCTGGTGTAGATGCTTCCTTGACACCTCTTTCAAACCATCCATCTTCTCTGTCTAAAATGTGCACCTGGTGGTCCTCAAACGAGTGTCCTTCAGATGTAAGTAGACAGCAGAGTCTTGACCTGAGGAGTTGGCCCTTCTGTGTTGAGCCATGCGTTTGTGTAGTGGTTGTTTAGTCTCCCCAATATACAGGTCTGTGCATTCCTCACTGCATTGGACCGCATACACTAGATTGCTTTTCTTGTGTTTGGGTGTGCGGTCTTTGGGGTGTACCAGTATATGTCTTAGTGTGTTCTTGGGTTTAAAAAACACAGGGATGTTATGTTTGTTAAAAATCCTCCTGAGTTTCTCTGATACTCCAGACACGTATGGAATCACAATGTTGTTGCGTTTGACCTTCTTTTCCTCCTCCCCTGTAGTTTTGTTCTTCTTGGATTTGTGGCTGTCTTCACAAAAGCCCATTTAGGGTATCCACAGGCTGTAAGTGCCCCTTCAGGTGGTTCTGTTCCTTCTCTCTGGCTTGGGCGCTTGTTGGTATGTTTTCTGCTCTGTGGTGCAGTGTTCTCATGACCCCTAGCTTGTGCTCCAGTGGGTGGTGTGAATCGAAGAGTAGGTATTGGTCTGTGTGTGTGGGTTTTCTGTAAACACCAATCTGCAGGCTCCTGTCCTCTTCAATGTGTACAGCGCAGTCCAGGAAGGCCAAACTGTTGTTGTGAACATCTTCTCGTGTGAACCTGATGTTACTGTCCACAGAGTTGATGTGTTCTGTGAAGGCTTGCACTTCCTGGCTTTTGATTTTGACCCAGGTGTCGTCCACATATCTGTACCAGTGGCTCGGTGCTATTCCTCTGAAGGAGTTGAGGGCTTTATTCTCCACTTCTTCCATGTAGATGTTGGCCACAATCGGGGATACCGGTGAGCCCATGGCACAGCCATGCTTCTGTCTGTAGAATCCACCGTTGTACTGGAAGTAGGTGGTGTTTAGACAGAGGTCGAGTAATTTGCAGATTTGGTCAGGGCTGAGGCTAGTTCTGTTGTCCAGGGTGTTGTCTTGTGTTAGCCGTTTCCTAACGGTTTCTACTGCCTCTATGGTGGGGATGCAGGTGAACAAAGAAGTCACGTCATAGGATACCATGGTTTCATCTGGATCCAGTTTTAGTCCTCGAACTTTGTTTACAAAGTCAATAGAGTTTTGGACGTGGTGAGGCGTGTTTCCCACCAATGGAGCTAAGATGGTGGAAATGTGTTTGGCAATGTTGTAGGTGACAGCCACAAAATCCAAGAAGAACAAAACTACAGGGGAGGAGGAAAAGAAGGTCAAACGCAACAACATTGTGATTCCATATGTGTCTGGAGTATCAGAGAAACTCAGGAGGATTTTTAACAAACATAACATCCCTGTGTTTTTTAAACCCAAGAACACACTAAGACATATACTGGTACACCCCAAAGACCGCACACCCAAACACAAGAAAAGCAATCTAGTGTATGCGGTCCAATGCAGTGAGGAATGCACAGACCTGTATATTGGGGAGACTAAACAACCACTACACAAACGCATGGCTCAACACAGAAGGGCCAACTCCTCAGGTCAAGACTCTGCTGTCTACTTACATCTGAAGGACAGAGGACACTCGTTTGAGGACCACCAGGTGCACATTTTAGACAGAGAAGATGGATGGTTTGAAAGAGGTGTCAAGGAAGCATCTACACCAGGGTTGAGAAGCCGTCATTGAACAGGGGAGGGGGTCTACGCCACCACTTATCCCCCACTTACAATGCTGTCCTTTCATCACTTCCCAGGAAACTCAACAAACGTAACCTATTGGCCTCAGGTGAAGATACCAACGATGGTCGTTCAGTCTTGGCCTCAGGTGAAGATACCAACGATGGTCATTCAGTCTTGGCCACAGGTAGTCTCAACGACTGTAACGACTGTCGTCACAGCAACAAGGAACACTAACGAACCAGCGGTATCGATGACCCGAGATAACGACCCCACTGAGGTTAAATAGCTGAGTTTCCCTGCCAGTCAGTCAGAACTGAAGAAGTCCTTTGGATAAGGGACGAAACGTCTTCCAGTAGCTTCAACCAAGTCCAGTTGCCCTTCATTTTAACCTTCGTTGGATATATATATAATCCGAGCAAATTCAATAGGGACCTCGCACGGTCGTGCTCGGGCCCTAAAAAATATAATCCGAGCAAATTCAATAGGGACCTCGCACGGTCGTGCTCGATTCAATAGGGACCTCGCACGGTCGTGCTCGGGCCCTAATAATCCGAGCAAATTCAATAGGGACCTCGCACGGTCGTGCTCGGGCCCTAAATATATATATATATATATATATATATATATATATATATATATATATATAATCTTAGCAAATTCAATAGGGACCTCGCACGGTCGTGCTCGGGCCCTAATAAAAATCTGAGCAAATTCAATAGGGACCTCGCACGGTCGTGCTCAGGCCCTAAAAATATATATATAATCTTAGCAAATTCAATAGGGACCTCACACGGTTGTGCTCGGGCCCTAAAAATATAATCTTAGCAAATTCAATAGGGACCTCGCACGGTTGTGCTCGGGCCCTAACAACAGTTGCATTGTCTATTAGACAAGAGCAATTTTTTTTATTAAGCACAATACTGCCTAACTTTGGGATGTGTTGTTAACCTGTGAATGGTTATATGAAATGTTAGTGTAGTTTCAGATTTGGATAAATTTGGACCAAAATGGACGTCCATCTTGGGCCGAAATCTTACAAAAAAATGAGACAAAAAACTACAAACTGAACACAAGTTTCCACAACACTCTTTGTATACCAAATGACGACAATGACCGACAGACCTGATTTAGTCCAAAACAGAAGTAAATACAAAGACACATCCTGCAGAACGTCTAAACTTAAGTACATCTTCACCTATATGTATATCAAATGTATAATATAAACAGATGGAACTAGGTCCCAGCATGCAACACAGAGTGACCTATGGCCCAAAATAACTTCAGAAAAATGCATCATAGACAAATTGCTTAATCTCTCCAATAATGACAGCAGAACCGCCAAAATCTGAAGAAATTTAGAAGCAACAAAAGTTACAACAAACAGGTGTCTGTGATATTTATTAAAAGTAAGAATAACAGAGTGAATCAGCTGAAGGGCAGAGCTCATACACCAGAGGGCTGTTAGAGAGTCTGACCCAGAGAAACAGAGAAGACATTTAATGCTAGAGAATATATATATTTATATATATGTCATACATGTTTCAGATTAGTTTGTGGCATAACATCTTGTGTGTAAAATAAAATGGTAGACAATCCTGGTGAAATTTCAACTTCATACCTACATGACAGAAAACGAGTCCCAAAACATTTCCTGTAAATGAAGGCTGGCTGAGCAATCACAAACAACTGGGTGTGTGTCTCTGATAATCACTGAAACCAACCTTGTATGTTGTGATCAAAATCACATAACAGAGTAATTGTACTCCTGCTGCACCCTTAAAAACAGGACGAGCACCCTTGGGCAAGTAAAAGTTTGAAGCAGCAAGGAAACATTTTCTCCATTTCCATTTACTACCTGTTGGGCTATCCCTTTACACTTTACTGATCATTCTACTACTGCCTTACTCACTCTTAGACATTCACAATTTAAGTTCAGTCCTGGTGCACTCAGGAGATGAGATCAATCTGACTGCAGCTGCAGACGTGCTTAATATGAAGGAATTGACCATTCGCTAAGCCTCCCTTAGTTACTCTTGCTAAGAAACTGTCGGCGCTGCCACTGTCTATCACTGCACTCCGCAGAGAAATATTGTCAAATTCGTTGGAAAAAGCGATCTCAGAGAGAAGCAGACAGTTTTGAAGTTTCATTATACATTTGAAGGTTGTATTCAGGCTGTCAAACTGACTCAGACTGACTCAAACGGACATGAAAAAAATGAAAGATAGAAGCTAACGTTAAAGCCTACCGATCACACAGCACAAGTGAATCACCGCATCCCCCGACGATTGAGACAAGACAACGATATGAACGATCAACACTGTTCCCGTAAAGATTAGATTAAGATAGACTTTATTGTCCCCGAAGGGAAATTTGTTTTGGACTGTGTCCGTTCTTTACAAGACAACACAAAATACAGACATAAAGCATCTCTCAACACATATTCTCATGCGGCACAACTCATGCTGTCATATACACTAGACGTATAAAGTAGCACATTGACTCCTTCTTCCAATGCCAGTTTTGATTGAACATACCGTATCTTAGAATACTACTCTAGTATTGATGATAATACAACATCAACATAACATCTCTGCTCGACTCTATACACATCCTCTGTTGAAGTCTGGAGCAGAGAGTATTCACGTGGTCCTTCCAGCTAAGTGCATTATCGATATGTACACCAAGGTACTTTAACCTGAGTAATGTGCAAGTTGTTGATCACTACAGGCCTGGTGTCACCTGTGGCCTTGGGGTCAAACACCATCTCCTCAGTCTTGGTCACATTTAGAACAAGATAGTTGTCGTCACACCGCTGGACAAATTCCTCAATTTACGTATGATGTGCTGCTGGGCTTCTATCTTTGCGCATAAGGCCGAGGATTGCTGTATCATCTGAGAATTTGATAATATAATTGTCAGCGTGGAGTCTAGTGCGGTCTTTAGTATACAGTGTAAAGAGGACTGGAGAGCTGACACAGCCCTGAGGGGCACCCGTGCTGATTGGCCTGGCTCCGTGAGAGCATTATTCACTCACCTGTTGAGTACGGTTTGTTAAAAAAGTGAAATATCAGTTGAGAATAAAAGAGTTGACAGTAATGCGTTTCAGTTTCTGGATGAGCATGTGAGGCTGCAGATTGTTAAAAGCTGAACTGAAGCCGGGTAGGCCTCTTCTCATTATTACAATCATTAAAAAGCAGAACAGTAGGGCTTTATTAAGTTAGATTCAGTGGTAAGTTAGCTAGCGTTAGCTAATTAACATCACATTAGGAACAATCCACAGCCGACATTTTTCTGTATTTATTTTATGTTTTGGAAAGAGAATAAATCGCACTTCTCCTGTCAACCTCGCTGGGTAACAACTGTAACTATTAGTTAAGTGCCCCGGGAACAGCTTTTGACCAGGTCTTGGAAAAATACAGCCAAAAATAGCTAGAAAATGACTTTTTGCATTAGAGTCAATGGAGCGCAGCCACGAAAGTGTCGGACCTCAGAACGAGTCCTACACTGCACTGTGAAAGGCCAGCTGTGTATTCAACGCATGGCTTTGTGAAAAATGTACACCCACAAATGATTTCACTTGCATCTATAAAGAGAACAAGTTATTCACGCAGAGCTGTCCTGAACAGATATATTTGATGACAATAAATCTTCTGATTATTTTGAAGTAAGAGTATTGCAAAGAAAATGTATGCTCAGAAATTTCCATGTCAACTTTTGGAGTGTCTGCCTTCTGTTTCTAAAATGGGAGTCATCTGAGCTCAATGGACAATGTTTGCAAGTGAAAACCTGTTTGCTTTTGTGGGCTAGGCTGCACCACATAATGTGTGAGTAACTTCTGAAAATCTGAAACTTATGAACAACATTAATGTAAATAGAAACAGCAACATTAGATTACTCCTTCAAGTCAACATGATGAACTTTTGGATACTTGCTGAAGTAAATAGGGAGAAAGAAATAGTATGTTTCATGTGTAAGGAGTGGTAAAAGTGATGAAGACTAAAGGTTATTATGGATGAGGAATACTTTATTATTGTAAAAAAAAAAAATTGTTAAAAGACTCACTGGTCACTTCCTTTGATGATGAAGATGTTAACAAAGTGTTTGGTTTCTTTCTCCTGCTGTGAAGAGGAAGAATCATTCTGACCACCATCAGATTCCATCCTTTTGCATTTTCTCTGGACAATGGCTGTGTTACGGTAAGAGGTGGTAAGGCAGGTTGGAGGGCCCAAACGCAGGACGCAAGGCAGAGGAGGTACAGTTCAACGGGGGTTTATTGAGGGAAAACAAACAAAAGGCGAGCACACTTACTGACAGAGTGGCTGGTAGTAGAGTCCAAGAAACAAGATAGCAAGGCAGACAACAGAAGATGGAGTCGAAAACCTTCTCGTGCGGCACCCCCTGCCTGTAAACATTACAACCATGGTTACAACCATGGTTACAACCATGGTTACAACCATGGTTACAACGGCGTTGCTATAATCAAACGCATTATTTTTTTCTCCCTATTTACTTCAATATGTATCCAAAAGTTAAATAGTCATAAATCATGTTAACTAGAAGGAGTAATCTAATGTTTCTGTTTCTATTTACATTAATGTTGTTCGTAAGTTTCAGTTTTTCAAAAAATATTCACACATGATGTGGTGGAGCCTCGCCCACAGATGCAAACAGGTTATCACTTGCACTTGTCTTTTGAGCTCAGTTGAGTCGCATCTCAGACACAGAAGGAAGACACTCCCAAAGCTGACGTGAAAATTTGTAAGTATACATTTTTCTTTGCAATAATGTTCCTTCAAAATAATCAGAAGATTCATTAATTATCAGATGTATCTGCTCAGGACAGCTCTGCATGAATAACATGTTTTTGTATTTCATCAATAGTTAAAGCCCTCTTTATAGATGCAAGTGAAATAATTTGTGAGTGTATGTTTTTCTTGACAATACTATTCCTTAATATTAAGCAGAGCTGCAGTCAGATTGATCTCATCAGTGCACCAGGACTGAACTTAAAATGGGAACTCCTGCCAAAGAGAGAGTGAGTATCCCTGACTTCCTTATGCAGCATCCATTTACAGCTACAGTTCCTGAGTCCAGAGTTTTTGAAAGCAGAGAGAACGCTTATTGCACATATTACCAATGAAAAATTAAGTACAATTTAAACTTTAATATGATTTTGCCTTTACAGCCTGCCACCTTGAATCAAAGAATAAAGAACAGTAAAGTTATTGTTTATTTTTATTTTTATTTTTTTTATTTCTAATGGACACATGTAATATTTGTTATACTATCTGTGAATATAATGCAATACATTTTATTTCCATTCCAACATGTGATTAATTATATCATATGTTGTGCTTGTATCGGTACAATTAAGACTTCATAGCCTCTCTTCAGGTGAGACTCGTACTGCGATACTTGTGTTTGTAAAGTGAGAAAATATCAGAATAGAGTTGCTCACCCTGCCTGTCAGCTTGCTTTGGTCCGCTTCAGCGCATTTACCATAAAGGCTTTAGTGCGTGTTCACTTCAAATGTAGGTGCGGCCAGCCTATTTGTGTTCTCACAAACGAGTGACAATGGACAATCAATTCACTCAAAGCCGTTCAAACGTTACCGACCTCAAATGATGTGTCCTCAAAAGAAAAGTAAACGTCTTGAGTCGGATGCCAAAG
>NW_024041150.1:53864560-53880283 GCF_014851395.1 Micropterus salmoides
AACCAGAGAACAGTTCTCTGTAACACTCAGTCTGTCTGATTTAGATTTGGCGTCTTTGTGGATCTGTCCAAGTTCAACCAGCGTTAGTGCTGATCTGCTCCCTGAACCAACAGAGAGCCATGTAGTATTTTCACATCTTTTTTGACCGTCTATCACATTTTCACGAGGCAAAGTGACTTCATCTCCAACTCTGACAGTGAAGGAGAGGGAAAGTTTTTCAGTTGCTGCTGTTGAGAAAATGATGAAAAATAAAGTGAAATGAGAAAATGTCTGTTATGTTCATAGTTAGTGACGATTATTTCTTTATCCTTAGTTTCCAAGAGTTCACTAAACTCACCACATTAGAAACAACAGATTTGGTTTTCTTAGTTAAATCAAATGTAGCTAATAAAGAATCTTTAATAATATTGATCAAGTTATTTTTTACAATGTGCCTTCCATTTATATATGTGATATATGTATTCTTACCTGTAAACTGAAGCACCGCTGTAAGAAATAAAGAAATCCATTTGAACTCAACCATCATGATTCTCTGAGTCTCTCCTTCTTCTGTCTCTTGTTCTCGTGCTCAGAACTGTCTGAGTTTCTAAACTAGTGCTTTAGTAGAGAGACGCTGTCAGTGACTGACAGAGACTCCAAATTATTATATAGCAATATCAGATGCTGCCGTCAGTAAAGATGTCAGAGGTCAGAGGACGCTGTAGTCTCACGCAGATCCTGTAAAACTGAAATGAGCGAGTAAAGACAACAAAGTCACTAATTACAAGAGGAATATGTTTCTGGATGCATCTAACGCTGAAACAAACAGACAATATTAGGACTCAAGTTCACGCTTTGTCCAGTCACATGGTGTAGTTGTAGAAAAAGAGGAAGTTGAAGGTGTGAAGATTGTTAGTTAAGATAAATGTTTGCAATGATGCAACTTGTTTTCTTCAGATAGTGTTTATTAGAAAACAGACAGGATCCATGGTGATGTTTGACAGCACACATGAACAGACAGGTGAAGAGTCAAACTCCTCTCCCACCAGAATCTGACTCCTGATGTCCATGGTGCAATATGGTGATACTGTAGCAGCTGCTGAAGAACACAGATAAGATGAGATTTTACTGCTCTGAGATCTGCTGGTTCCTCATTTTATCTTTGCATTTTTTTCCCGGAGAATTGAAGCTCAGCAGAAGTTTTATCAGGAAGATGTATTTCATGTTTTCTCTTTTACATACCCTTGCTTCCTTTTTTCTGTTAAATCTCAATCAACTGATTAAAGGCGTTCATTCTTTCAGTTAAACCAATCAGAATTTGCCACAACCTCTGTGAGCCAATCATATTGTTGCTGTCAAACTTTCAAACTGTCTTTTCTCTCCTGGAGGACCCCGACCAGATAAAAGACTGCAGCATCACTCCAGCTCCAGGCCTCCCTCCCTCTCTCGCTCCACCAGCTGGTGGATCAAGAAGTTGTCAGTATTCACCACCTCCTGTTCAACACATTTCTGCTCCAACTGGTCCCCCCTCTGGGCCCCCTGCTCAGGGCTGCAAAAGGACCAAGAAATCAGGTCCTCCTCAGCCTAAGAGGAGAAAGACCTCTTATCCTTCTCATTCTCCTTCTCACCCAGCCTCATCTGCTTCTTTAGGTCACTCTGCTGCAGACAACACCCTCATCTAATTTCATCACCCAGGCCTCCTTGTTGCAGCCTGTCTCTGTGTTCAACCAGCCCCTCACATCCACTCTGACTCGAGCTACTCAACATTCACTGGCCTCTGCCGTCACAGCTCCTCCACCAGGCAGGTCACACATCCCTCTCACATTTCTTAAACTCTCCTGTTCCTTTTCATGTTAATTACTCTTTAAGCCTCTGTTTTTCAATGAAGTCTCTCTGGATTGAACTGAACCGGAAGTGTTTTGGTGAGAATGTGGGTAACAGTGTTGCTATGGCAACCAGCAGTGCATGTAGATGCAGTAGCCGGTTGCTCCTTCAAACCTCACAACATTTTTGTGTTTCTGTTTTGTTCCGGCTTTATTGCTGAAACATGTGTTACCTATGACAGAAATACAGTTATTGGAAAAGGAAGCCGGCTTTTGGATTTAAGAGCAGCGGATCTTAGACGATCACCAGGCAGATCAGCCGGACCAGGCACCACTGCGGGTGCGGTGATCACCCAGAGGAAAGAAAAGAGGGCCAGGACAGCCATGTAGGCCCAGCCTGGACTTAAAGCTGTTCCTGAAGGTCTGTCTGGACAAAATGGGACTCATGTAGGACAAGCAACGGAAATCAGAGACTGTTGTGCCCACATCTTAACAGGGACCCGTCTAATCCAGGGTTCGGGTTACGTGCTCAGGTCTAAGCTCCCATGGAAGCAGTAAAATCATGAACCTGGGGGTCACTAATTCATTATTTTGAATCACAAATAATGTATTTTGTATTTCTTTAGTATTATTTACATTAACGAGATAAACAGGCTAAAATGAACATGTTTTCCAAATATGCTGCGCACCACATGACCACAGGATGGCTGCACTTCTCCACCAGGCAGCCACCTAACTGTAATGCAGGATGAGACCTACTGTATTAGACTCTGTCTGACTGCTGCTTGGTTGTTTTGTATTATTGGCTTTATGATACATCCTCCAATTAGAAGAACAATACACATGATAATCTGCTTGCTACTGTGTGCTGGCGGCTAGCAGTGTGTAAAATAATCACACTTGATGATGATTAGTTATATCAGAGACCCCCACAAAGCTCGGATCATAACTAACCTGGCCCCATGAACGTCCTTGATCAGTCCGTACCAAGATGAGTGGATATGATATATGATGTTTTACATCAGTGAGGCCTTCAGTTGGCCTTCTATATTATAAGTTTATATGTTTTTATACACATTTAATTATCTATTAAGTTCTGCATGTGTAGCATGAAGGGACTATTTCTTTTCATTATACAACCTTGTGTATAATGATAAATAAACTACCTTGTACCCTGTAACAGCAGCAGAGTTCTGCAGGTTTTACCCTCTAATAATGACCAGATAAACATCAGAAACACGAGGCTCACAGCAACAGACAGTCGACCCTTTAATAGGACATAAAACAAAGACTCGCTTATTGAATCCTGTTGAAAACTACTTTAACTCCTGGAAGGTTTGGGGTCACTGACACTAGTTGCAACAAACCGTTCAAACATTGATGAGCGTCCTGACTGAACTTAGGTTAGAGCATAAATTAATATCAGAATCATAAATTAAACTTTCTAAAGATTTAATTATTTTGCTTTTAGGCCTAAATGCCTTTAAACAACTAACTTACACTGTTGGACATAAATATAGATTAAATGCTACCGAAATTATATAAATGACCATGTAAATGCTATCATTTATTTGAAAGCTGATTTTGTTTGTCTCCTTGTTTCTGCAAATGAAACATGACTCATGCCTTTTATTACAGTCTGCAGTACAGTAAGCATTTTCTCAATGTAGGGTCATGTCAACGTTTATGGTATTTTATCATGTCTTGTACCTTGGGCACGATGGCTGCTTAAATACACATGAAGATTTCTCTGAACAGACATCACAAATCACAGATTATTTTTACTCATATGTGTCATTTACACTGGTAACATGTTCCCACCACATTTTGAAATGGCTGATTTCATCCCCATCACTTTTTAAAAACATTTGTTTTTGTCACCAGAATGCAGGAAATTAAGTGTTTAATGCTCCAAATTTCTGAGGGAGGACCTGTAGACCCCCGCTCATTTATTTCAGCATTTCATGTTTCTTCAAAATAGTGTTAAAATCTTCTCGTCCAGTTTTCGTGTATCATCACTAAAGTTGGGTGTTTTATGATACCAGTACCAAAACCAGTACCCTTAAGGTGATACTGATACCGATAGAGTACTTCATTCGATCCCTTGCATAAAATGCCACCTGTTGAAGCCATAGTAGTTGATTGGTAGCCTATTATTACTTTTATTATTGTTCTGGACAATCAAGGTTATCTATTTTATTTTTTTCTTGTTTCAAATAACTGTTACATAAAATTATTGGGAAATTGTATCAGATCCTCATCATCCTAATAAGGTCATCCTAATGGGCAGTAATGTATGGGGAAAGACTACAGCTTGGGAGTTTTTTTATATTTGAATGAGAGGGGAGTAAAATAGTTTAGTGACCAAATAAGTTGTGGGAAACAAATTTAAGATAATGGTTTGTAACATATGTTTAAAGTAAACAACAGAGAATTATTGTGTTAACTTTCTATCATTAAACTAAAAACCTAAAAAAGATCTCCGTGAGTGTTTTTTCCTTTATTGGTGAGACGCAAACCTCCAAAACAGTCACAAGTATAAAACGATTAAGGAGTCTTAAACAGGTCAGTAAACAACACTAAAGAGTCTAAGCAAACAGAGGAAAAGAGAGGCTGCACGTCCAGCTGATCAAACCAGCTACACCTGAAGCAGCTGCAGCTGCAGCCGGAGGCTCCCTGAGTAAAATCAGCTGATCGCTGCTGTGCCTCAAAAGTGTTCGATCGATCAGTGACAAGTGTCAAAAGATGACCGAGAGACAGGGACCAAGAGAGGAAGGGGCCCCCCAGAATTTTCTTCTGCACCCCTGGACCTGCTAACAGAATAGTTCAAGGATCTGGTCCACATTTGTACCAAACGCTTCCCCCCAGGTGTCTCAGTAACTCTCCCTGATCGGAGTGGACAGGCTGAACTCCTTTTAACCAGTTAGGAGTTTTAATCAGTGTGAGGCGTGGCCCTGTGCTAATGTGTAGCAGAGTGGAATTACTCACCGAGCTCAGGAGGAGGAAGAAACAAGGAAACAATAGGAGACTTTCTCTATGTACCTTTGAGCAACAGGCCCAAAGGAAATTTTTATAAATTTCAGTTTACACAAAAGCTAAAAAGGTCCCAGTGAAAGAAAAAGGACAGAGGAATGAGTATTATAATACCAAAAGCTACAGCTTACATAGATTAACAGACAGGATGTGACAGTATACTTCGGATGCTCAACGCTTGCTGGGATTGGTTGATCTCTAGTGTCCATGCAGACATGTCCTTTTGTGATTGGACGTCCTACACTGTTCACTCAGACAAAGCATGTCAAGTACTCTGTGATTGGATGTTTTCTGGCGCGCATTCTGTCCACGCGTGATCAGGTATCTTTTAATACATGCGGTTAATACATGCCTGTCCGTCTTCCTGCCTTTTCACAGAGGGCCCCATGTATGGCTTCCTTTTGACATTCAGAAATAGCTCCCATCTCACCCACATACCTGCAACGTCCTCTCTACTTAGTCCAAACTAAGTTTTAAAGTGAGCTTAGAAATAAATCATCATAAACTGAATCAATCGATCAGTAAGCACAGCTGATCACATTACAATACATCAATCAATCAATACATCTATCATAAGTAATACAGTCGTTAGAGGCAACACTAGTTGATACTGTTAGATTTTAACTTTCTTTTTACTTAAATCAGTCGACTACTAAATCATTAAATCAATCATGATTAGGGAAATTGGTAATTTAACATCCTCAATTTTCATCATAAGCTAAATAAACTCTATGCTATCTGCAGGTTGGAGGCTCACTTCCTGTGAGTCTTTGAATGTAGGCTCTTGTGGTGAAGTAGTAGACTACTAGGGGGAGGGGGGGAGAGACCCAGGTTCAATCCCCCACGGTGACACATCCACCTTTGTTACCCTGAGCAAGACACTTAACCCCTGGTTGCTCCAGAGGCGTGTGACCTCTGACATATAAACCAATTGTAAGTCGCTTTGGATAAAAGAAATCTGTCTTTTTTGTCATACTTTTCATCATTAAGTGCTAAAAGTAAAGATCATCTTAAGCCAGCAGTAATATTGGTCTTAGCATGCTAAGCTAACCTTAGCTGAGCATTAGCATAGGACTTTTAGCATTAGCATTACCTTTAGCATATGGGCTAGCATCAATGGACACATGGCTTGTCATTTCATGTCCTTTCATTTCAGTTCATTTAAGTACTAGTCGAAGAGTTGAAATCATGGTTAGATAAATACAACACATACACAGCTCATTTCAAGTCATTTATTTTAGCTCATTGGATTTACCCAAGGTCATCCAAATGTTTGTAGGTTTTATTCACCTGTTCTCATCCTCAAGCAGGGATCTGGGCCGAAGTGGCAAACAGGAAGTGATGGAGTGTGGAGTCATTTATAGGGGGGAAGACCTGGAATGGTCCAAATGTGAGCCAGTACAGAGGGGTGTACTGGAGTACCTTAAGTTGCTGTTTTAAACAAAGAAGCTTTGTTTAGCATGTAAAATTTAATTTCCGGTTTTATAGTCGATATATTGTGTATTGATGTAGCCAGAAATGTTTTGGACTGTTGAGGTAACATAATGGTGTTTAATTGATTGTCAATTAACTTTGGTTTGTCTTGTAGGAGGGGCTTCTGGTATAAAGGAAGGAGGCAGAGGCTCCTCTTGAGAGAACAGCTTTGGCCTGGAAGGGCACATGTGCTAGAGACCATAGTCAGCCTGATATAGGTTTTTTTGTTTGTGTTGTTTAATATCAGTTTGTGATGATAATTTGAGTAGTTTATACTTACTGTAGTTTCCTTGTTGTGTTTTTGTTAATTTTTGATATATTTTTGCAATAATTCACTTGCACAACTGCGCTTTCCACATATCTGGTGAAAAAATAAATTGAAGCACCAGGTGAAGAACTCCATGTCTCCTCCTTCCACCATGGGGCTAAACATTACAGTTAGATTATAAACTCTGTGTGAAACTATTCAGCCATCAGTGACACTGTGTTGGTGTTTTTCAGGTGAACCTTGTAGGTGGGCAGATTAAACAGTGACAATCACACTTTTTTTGCAGCTACTAGAATTACTGTGTTTCTGCCGTTTCTTCACAGTTATGCTGCGGATCATGCGCAGTAGACTCTGGTGCCAACAGGAAGTAGCCCTGTAGTATTTCATGGGACCAAAACTGGCTTCACTGCTCTCCATTCAAATCTGCAGGTTGGTTTTGTCCAGTAATATACTGTCATGGTTTTAGATTTCAGTCTCTCTGAATTTCTTGTCGATGTCCAAACAGACAAAAACTCTGTTACAATTTTCACAATCTGAGATGCAGCCATCAGTAAAGAGGTCAGAGGTCAGAGCAGCCTGACAAAGATCCACCATCTACAAACGCATGTGATAAAGTCACTGATCACGAGACAAAGGAATATGTTTCTGCACTGAGCCAAACTAACGCTGAAACAAACAAACTATATTAAGGCTCAAGTTCACAGTTTGTTCAGTCCGGTGTATTTGTGAAAATGATGTGTTTCACCACCTGAAATGAAGAAGTTGAAGGTGTGAAGATTGTTAGTTAAGATAAATGTTTGCAAAACTGCAACTTCTTATTTAGATGGTGATATCATTGTATCTTTGCAGGTATTTTTGTTCAGAGATATGAAGAGGATGTGTTTCAGTGAGGATGTGGTTAACAACAGCAGCAGAGCTCTGCAGGTTTTACCCCCTAATGATGACCAGATAAACATCAGAAACACACGAGGCTCACAGGAACAGACAGTTGACTTTTTATTGGGACATAAGACAAAGAGGCGTTTATTGAATCCTGATGAAAACCACTTTAACTCCTGGAAGGTTTGGGACCCTGAGACTAGTTGCAACAGTTAAAACATTGATGAGCGTCCTGACTGAACCGTCTTTAACTGTCTGGACTTAGAGCATCAAGCTTCCACAATATGTAGCAGCAGGTCTGTTCATGTTGTTTTCAAAGGAAATATCTCTGCAAGTCACTGAAGACACGACAAGTCGGACATTTAAGATGTGTGAAATGTTTTCACATTCATATTAGTTCAGAGTAGGTGGTCATGTGCATCCAGAGCTTAGAAGAAGTAACCTGAATTATTAGATTTTTGTACATTCTCAAGTCACATTAGGTGCATTTACACTGTCTGTATTTACCAGGCATGTGATTGGCAAAGGGCAAAAAACAGGAAAATATACTGACTCTATTATAACATGGATGATGAAGCAGGACCCATGACAACAACTTATTTGGTGAATGTGTTGCAGTGGGAATCAAAGACAAGTGTCCACTGCTCCATCGCCACCTCTCTATAATAATTATTTTGTATTCATTTACCAAGCTTCAACAGTTAAATGTGCAACATGAAATAATTGATTCTATAAAATTAGTTCAGTAGAAGTTAATAGATTATTTTTAATGAATAAGAGACAGCAGCAAAGGTCGCAGCCTGTTTACTGTTAAAGAAACAGTTATATTATTCAGGAAACTCAGATCAAACAGTCAGATCAGTCTCTGTGTATTGATAAACTGTAGGAGAATGACCGCGTTCACGGCATCTCGCCAGTTACACAGAAGCCATTGCTATGGAGGAGCGCTTGCTTGCCTGTCTGTTGATGAGGAGCGACCCCGCGGTTCAAAGCCGTCTGAAACCCCGTAACAACCATTCACAAGAAATGAATTTATAACTTGCCAAAAGGACATAAAGACGCCACTCTCTCCCGATGAGTCCAAGCATCACTGGCAGTAGCGACTGGAGTTTCTTTTTGAGTTTCACGTTGCTGTTTTGCTTTAGCTGATGCTTCAATTAGCCTAAGTCAGTGTAGAAATGTTCGCGATTAAAAGCTTTTTGCTGGTTCTACAAAGTTTACAACGGGCTGCTGTAGCTTCAAAAGCAAACAGTGAACCTTAAAATCAGGTCAGAATTCTCCAGCTGGAAGACGATTTAAGGAAGTTAACAAGAGTTAAACGTTCCTGTTAAATGAAGCTGAAATCCAGCTGCTGTGTTCTGAACTGGCTGCAGAAAATAAAGATTTTCACAAACTGATGCAGGAAAAGACATTTTATAAAACTCACAGTGGGCTTCCTGATATGAGATGAAATCAAGACTTGAATATTGTTGTTCAAAGTCAGACTGAAACAGAAACAGCTGAGCACAAAACACACAAACATTTCTCACACTGATAAATAAAAACAAAAACAATCAGTAATAAAAATCTATAAATGATCTTATGAGATCTTTGTTCTCTAAAGGCTTCAACTACTCGTGTAAATGTGCTGTTATTTAACTGCAGTGGAGTCTTTTCTCTGATGAGCTGATGTTGATATGGAAGTTGTTGATCAGTGGAGTCTGACAGAGGCAGAAGGGTCTCCATCGTTTTCATAGTTCACCACACCATCATCTTCATCTTCATCATTATTCACCTGTGAAACACAAACAAACCCTCACTCTGACACACTTTAACTGACAACTTTCACATCACTGACCCACATTTAACACAAGGAGATAAGAAATAACCTGACAGCACCTGAACGCACCGTCAGTTACTGTTACATGTTTCTGCCACTGAGAGAGGAAGTGTTTCTGTGGTAACGAAGGACACGCGAAGGAAATTAACTAATTAATTAAAAGTCAAAGAACATAAATACAAAGTATATTAAATCAAGTGTTCATGTTCCTGCAGCTGACTGACCAGAGAGGGAGTGTTTATGTGGTACCCCAAATCCAAAATATTCCTCCCAGTTTACTGCTGATGTTTTGAAACTGAACACAGTTCACAGTTGAGTCAGCAGACCCTGAACGCACCATTAGTTACTGTCTGATCTGATCTTTATCTGACTGGCTGCTGGACAGTTTGCATTGGAACTAGATTTTATAGTAGTACAGTAACGTGGACGTTGTTTTTGGAAATAAAAATAATCTATCTGCATTGTTTAAAGTCACTAGAGTGATTCCTGTTTCTGTTTGTCTTCTTCTATCTATATCTACACTTCAGAATGAAGAACAGATGTCACAAACACTGGTTTGCTGTGTAAAGTACCAACTGTAAAAACATTATAAACTCAATGTGTTTTCATCCATCTGTGTTTTTGTCCCTGAAAAGAAAAGAGAAAGAGTCGACTTTAGTTTCCACAGTGAAAATCCAGCTTTATCAAAACTTCCTGTTTCTGAGTTTCATCTGTGAATGTTCTCACCTTTAGTTCTTGTCCAGATGTTGACTGCCACAACAATTATTATGAGTGCTGCTAAACCCACAGACACAATGATGAACCTCCAGAACGATTCTGAAAACATTAGAAACATTTTGACTGCACAGTTCAGTTCTGTTTGAAAGTGTCCTTGGTTGACGTGAATTTTATTATTGATAAAGATTTCATGCCAACACAAATCCAGACCTTTTAAAACTACATCTATACTTCTAGTTTTCTAAAAAAAATTTGTTCCAGATTTAATCTCACATGTGTAGAGGAGTACCAAACATAGCTGAGTGACAATCATTCATAATGTAGACTTCACAAGGAAAGAGAGAGAGAGATGTAAGATGTTTAGTCACTACCTTGTTTTGTTTCATCTTTCCAGATGGTGTTTTGTTTTTCCCCTCTAATGTGCTTCCTTTAGATTTTGGTGAATACGATATGAAAGAACACAAGAAGATATGAAAAAATACCTCATGTTAACAAAATGAGAAAGAATAATGTTCTAATCCTAAACATTAAAATTCATCAAATAAAATCAAACCTACCTGTTTTCTCACATGAGGACTGGGGCCAACGCTACACAGCAGCATCTGGCCACTCTTATTATCTGTCACGTTACACTTCATAACTCACAATAGTTTGACTTCTGGCTAAGAGGAGGAGCTGTAAAAGCCACAGTGGCTGAACAGGAACCTGTGATGTCACCATGTTATTCTTATTACCCTCATACAACCACTCGACTGTGTGTTCACACTTTCCATATGTCAACACAGAGCAGATGAAGCCGACTGTATAACTGATCTGATATTGTTCAACTGGAGAAGATGGAGATATTGTGAGAGAAAGACAACAAGAGTAAAGTTAACTTCATCACTGTGATCATAATTATTGTAATGTTTCAGTATATTGTTCTAACAAGACAGTTTGAGCTGAAAACAGACAGATAAACCACAGAGTCTTCACCTTGTTGTTGTCCTGATTTCTTGAACTGTCTGCAGGTGTAACGACCAACATCCTCGACTGTGACATTCTTTATAACCAGAGAACAGTTCTCTGTAACACTCAGTCTGTCTGATTTAGCTTCGAAAATCCCATTTTTACTGATCTTCCCATGTGTAATCAGCTCTGTTGCTGCTGCTGCCCCAATATCACGACTGGCCAACCAGGAAGTCCCGTCACAATTATCCTGATTTTGTATCACATTTCCACAAGGCAAAGTGACTTCATCTCCACTCTGACAGTGAAGGAGTTGAAGTTCTGTCCAGTTGCTGCTGTTGAAGATGAGAGATAAATGTAAAAAATGAGCTGTGAGAGGAATATGGCTTTTATATTTATATTTATGTGAGAATAACAAACAGTGTACAGTATGTTCCTTTTACAAGAATCCACTCAACTCACCAGGTTCAAAACAAACATTAAACTTGGCTATCAAACTTTAAGGTTAGCTTCTTAAATACTAGTAAATTAGTAATGTTTATTTTATTCATGTATGTATTTTGTGAATCCTTACCTGTAAACTGAAGCACGAGTATCACAAATAAAGACACGTTAATCCATCTGAATCGAACCATCTTGCTTCTCTCTCTCTTGTTCTCACGCCCTCAACTGTCTCTGAACTTGTGCGTCTTGAAGAGAGATGCGGCATCTACTTCCCGTTATTAAAGTGTACTTCCTTATAGTGACTTGCATCTTTTTTCATTCTTTGTTGTTGAGTCCATCAGTTTTTCTCGTTTTCTTTCTTATAAATATTTTAACAGCAAGAAGAGCAACTGATGTCTTCGAGTTTTCAGCAAAACCAATAATGTGGAGGGAACCAGAGGCTCGTGGTCCAAAATCATGAAACTGGCGGAAAACAAATGTGATGTGGTGATGTAGTGGTTTAAGAATTGTTGGTTCCTCTTTGTAGCTTTGTAATGTTTTCTGAGAACTGAATGAGAAGTATTTTTTGTTAATGTGGTTAACAACAGCAGCTCTGGAAGGTTTACCTTCTAATCAGGCTCTCAGGAACAACCAACCAACACTCTGATGACACATGTTGCTCTCTGGACTCATTAGATTAGAATCAGCTTTATCATTATGCAGAGTACGGGTACACGGCTAATGAAATGTAGTTTGCATCTAACCAGAAGTGCAGAAGTGTTCATACAGATAAGTGCAGGAAGGTAGTACTACAGCATAAGTTATGCTATATCCTAGAATACTCTCTAAGGCCTTTTCAGTGTTTGTTGAGAGACAATGGTGATAATTTAACTTAAATACTGAATAGAGCCTTATAGTTCAGGCAGGTGCCAGTCAGTTTAATATCACATTACATGCAGCTTCCAGTCCCATATAAAAGATTTGGTTGATAAATTGTTTCAGAACTGTTCATTATGATGTAATACTCACTGTAAATAACAGAAAAATGAAAGGAAAAGCTGACTGGCTGCTGAGAAGATGTGAGAGAAACATTGAAAATTTTAAGAAAGTAAAACACTTGACGTCTTGGTTAAATTTAGGTTAAGTAATAAATACTAATAACTCAGCTTTTTTAATGTTTCTGGTAGTTGTCGTGTAAATTGTATCTTGCTGGTGAGGGATTGAGCAAATAATTCAGTAACAACCAACCGTTGTCTTTTAAGAATTTATTAATAAAAGAATAAACAGAAGTACTAAAACACATATACAGCTGGTCCAGAGACCTGCCGCCTAGGGTGGCTTCAGGCGTCTGGCCCCGAGCAAAGGGATGCATAATCATTTACAGTCTAGGTTTCTATGTTTTGGGGAACAGAGATCCTCTCTCAGCCTTGAATGATCATTCCAGGAGAGGAGAGGAACAACAAGAGAGGAAACACCAAAACAATCTGACGGCTCTGACTTAAACCCTAGTAAATGTGGACGGACTAACATAAGCAGTATAGGAGAGGAAAGGTTAAGGATAAAAACACAATACATATATATCTATAAGACATAATTATTAGTAATAACAATAGTAATAATAATAGTAAAATAAATCATAAAAGATTGAATATAAGAGGACACAATTTTCTGCCACAACAGTAGTCTGATAGATTTTCTATATATTCTTACCTGTTAAATGAAGCACCAGCATCAGAAATAAAAACACTTTAATCCATCTGAACTCAACCATCATGTCTCTCTGTCTCTCTTTTCTCTCTGCTTCTTCTACTTGTAAATCTACGAGTTGCTCCTTAAAGAAAAAAGTTGTATCTGTTTCCTGTAATTAGTCACTTCCTCATTGTGACTGTCCTTTCTTTTTCCTCTCATATGTCAGTTGTTGCTTTAATCAGCTGATCAGCTGAGGCTCCAGCAGAAGAAGAGGAAGCTTTCACGCTGCTGTAGGTCACTGCATCATCTTCATCATCACCATCTTTACCCAGAACCTGGAAAAGAGACAAACAGCACAACACAGAAATTACACAACATTAAATGAGAGAAGTGTTTTCATTCACTGCCATCATCACTAGAACCAATCAGACAGCTTACCCGGCCTTTACTGTTGGTCTTCCTGGTGTAGCTGATGGAGGCGTAGGAAACACCATCTTCAGGATCAGCCTACACAGAGAAGACAACATAATGTGCTGCTCACTAACATGTGGACTTGATTGTGTTCTGGTCTGTTCTGGTGTCGTCCAGCTGCATCATCAGACTCCCCACTTCTTCTCTTGCAGAAAGAACTTAGATTCAAGAGTCACTGTGTGTCTCATAGAGCTACATTTTGAACAACAAATCTAAAAACAGTGAGTGTAACTTTGTCCTGGGTGTAGTGTGAGATCTCACCGTGTCCTGACTGCTTTCTGGACTCACTGCAGGGTTTAAGCTCCGTCCCTGAAAACAACAAACAAACAGAGTCTACTTCCATGTGGTCAAACACTGGCTCTGTGAAGGCTGTTTAGATTTGGATGACTCTGTCAGAGAGCAGCTGATTCAGCTCTGTCATAACTGTAGAAACATTTGATTACTCAGCCGTAAAACTCACAGTGTTTTCATCCATCTGGGTTTTTTTTCCTGAAGAGACAAAAGAGAGTCGACTTTAGCTTCAACAATAAAAATCCAGGTTCATCAAAACTTCTTGTTTATAATATCTGTGGTTGCTCTCACCTTTAGTTTTCTTCCATATGATGAGTCCAACAACAATAACAATAGTTATTAAGAGTGCTGCAACTCCCACAAACACAATGATGAGCCATAAAGCTGGAAAGAAAAAAAAAAATTGACAGAACAGATTTAGTTTAGATGGTAACATAGGTCCATGCGCATAGGATGTTTTTTTTTATTAATTCTTGAAGTGTCTATTTTAAGATTCTGCCAGTTAACAGGCTGAAATAATGTACTATGGGGTTTATTTTTAACCCTTTATTATACTTATTGTCAACCTGAATCCGAAATAAACAGAAAACAGCGTAACTTTTGAAGCAAACAACATACAGAGACCAATAAGTAAATTTTTTCCACACAAATCTGACCCAAGGAATTCAGTTAAATGGTTACTGTTAGGATTCAAACACATCTTGACTCTATTTCAGGACAATAACAGTGCAAAAATAGCAAAAAAAAAAGACCACAGCTAAATATTTTCTTTTAATTAACCTCAGAGGGGACAACTTTTGTAAAAACTTTCCCCGTGGTAATTTTACTGCCTTCAGTGACATTAAGGTGGAGAGGGAATCATATCCACACAGTATTTGCATTAAGAGACTCTGAAGCAGCAACTTCACCCACAAATACCCTTCATACTGTAGACATTGGAGGTCTTGGTATGGATAAAACTGGGTTCATGAAAATTGTTATAAAAGATTAATAGATAACTTGGATTAGAGATTTAATTCCTTCACCTCAAAATTTACAATTTAAATTGTGTTACTGTGCAAAATGCTGACTGACAACAATAATAAAGTGGACAGCGATTATTAGTGTTGGAATATTAATATAATTTCAGTGCAAATGTTCTCTGCATTTGTCTGCAAAGTTACTTCCATTTTTGATAAATGTTTATCCTGCTGAAGGTCATGGGGGACAAGACAAATCTAATTGCATTAAATTTACCTGCTTGGACTTTAACAACAAGCTCTTGGTGTGAGATGACAGTGCTACCGAAGCTTTAGACAAACGCCAACAGAAATCACAAAATGACTCCTGGAAAGCATCAAACTGTGTGTGTTCAAGGATTTCCCAGTCATGTTTTTTCAGTACCAATCCTGATCTGAGTCTAAGTGCCCATGCAGACCTTTATCTCATGCATTTTCAAATTAATTATCTGCATAGTTTTTCCTTATGGCTACACAGTGCACCATAGTGTAAAATGCAGGGGGAGCAAAGTAAGCTTTCACTTCACACTACCATATGAAGGATATTTGTGACAAGATACCATTGATATTGGAGAGCTTGCGTATGGACACAACTGGCTTCATCAAAACTGTTCAGATTCATAGGTAACTAGGATCATTTACAAGCCTCAAACGCTTCTACGTGGTAAATCATCATCATCATCATCAATAAAGGACTCCCTACGCCTGCACAAATCTCAGACAGTTTGATCTGAATGTACTATACCTTCCTGTTTCCTAATCAGTGTATTTTCTGTGACAAGATAGAAACAAAGTTCAAGGGCAAAACTGAACATCTTACGAAGTTTCAGAGTTGGAATCACGAGTGGGGGCTAGTAAGAGATGTGATTGGGCCAGCCCAATGTCAGTACAGAAAATTACCCAATGGGCGAC
>NW_024041150.1:53880783-53917320 GCF_014851395.1 Micropterus salmoides
AAAATACCTGCAAGATACAATGATATCACCATCTAAATAAGAAGTTGCAGTTTTGCAAACATTTATCTTAACTAACAATCTTCACACCTTCAACTTCTTCATTTCAGGTGGTGAAACACATCATTTCACAAATACACCGGACTGAACAAACTGTGAACTTGAGCCTTAATATAGTTTGTTTGTTTCAGCGTTAGTTTGGCTCAGTGCAGAAACATATTCCTTTGTCTCGTGATCAGTGACTTTATCATATTGTGTTTGTAGATGGTGGATCTTTGTCAGGCTGCTCTGACCTCTGACCTCTTTACGTGGTGGCTGCATCTCAGATTTAAAATTGTAACAGAGTTTTTGTCTGTTTGGACATCGACAAGAAATTCAGAGAGACTGAAATCTAAAACCATGGACAGTATATTACTGGACAAAACCAACCTGCAGATTTGAATGGAGAGCAGTGAAGCCAGTTTTGGTCCCATGAAATACTACAGGGCTACTTCCTGTTGGCACCAGAGTCTACTGCACATGATCCGCACATAACTGTGAAGAAACTGGCAGAAACACAGTAATTCTAGTAGCTGCACAAATAAAAGTGTGATTGTCACTGTTTAATCTGCCCACCTACAAGTTCACCTGAAAAACACCAACACAGTGTCACTGATGCTGAATAGTTTCACAGAGAGTTTATAATCTAACTGTAATGTTTAGCCCCATGGTGGAGGAGAGACATGGAGTTCTTCACCTGGTGCTTCAATTTATTTTTTCACCAGATATGTGGAAAGCGCAGTTGTGCAAGTGAATTATTGCAAAAATATATCAAAAATTAACAAAAACACAACAGGAAACTACAGTAAGTATAAACTATCAAATTATCATCACAAACTGATATTAAACAACACCAAAAAAAAAACCTATATCAGCTGACTATGGTCTCTAGCACATGTGCCCTTCCAGGCCAAAGCTGTTCTCTCAAGAGGACCTCTGCCTCCTTCCTTTATACCAGAAGCCCCTCCTACAAGACAAACCAAAGTTAATTGACAATCAATTAAACACCATTATGTTACCTCTCAACAGTCCAAAACATTTCTGGCTACATCAATACACAATATATCGACTATAAAACCGGAAATTAAATTTTACATGCTAAACAAAGCTTCTTTGTTTAAAACAGCAACTTAAGGTACTCCAGTACACCCCTCTGTACTGGCTCACATTGGACCATTCCAGGTCTTCCCCCCTATAATGACTCCACACTCCATCACTTCCTGTTTGCCACTTCGGCCCAGATCCCTGCTTGAGGATGAGAACAGGTGAATAAAACCTACAAACATTTGGATGACCTTGGGTAAATCCAATGAGCTAAAATAATGACTTGAAATGAGCTGTGTATGTGTTGTATTTATCTAACCATGATTTAACTCTTCCGAATAGTACTTAATGAACTGAATGAAAGGACATGAAATGACAAGCTATGTCCATGATGCTAGCCCATATGCCAAAGGTAATGCTAATGCTAAAAGTCCTATGCTAATGCTCAGCTAAGGTTAGCTTAGCATGCTAAGACCAATATTACTGCTGGCTTAAGATGATCTTTACTTTTAGCACTTAATGATGAAAAGTACAAAAAAGCGATTTCTTTTATCCAAAGCGACTTACAATTGGTTTATATGTCAGAGGTCACACGCCTCTGGAGCAACCAGGGGTTAAGTGTCTTGCTCAGGGTAACAAAGGTGGATGTGTCACCGTGGGGGATTGAACCTGGGTCTCTCCCCCCCCCCCCCTAGTAGTTACTACTTCACCACAAGAGCCTACATTCAAGACTCACAGGAAGTGAGCCAACCTGCAGATAGCATAGAGTTTATTTAGCTTATGATGAAAATTGAGGATGTTAAATTACCAATTTCCCTAATCAGATTGATTTAATGATTTAGTAGTCGACTGATTTAAGTAAAAAGAAAGTTAAAATCTAACAGTATCAACTAGTGTTGCCTCTAACGACTGTATTACTTATGATAGATGTATTGATTGATTGATGTATTGTAATGTGATCAGCTGTGCTTACTGATTGATTGATTCAGTTTATGATGATTTATTGCTAAGCTCACTTTAAAACTTAGTTTGGACTAAGTAGAGAGGACGTTGCAGGTATGTGGGTGAGATGGGAGCTATTTCTGAATGTCAAAAGGAAGCCTACATGGGGCCCTCTGTGAAAAGGCAGGAAGACGGACAGGCATGTATTAACCGCATGTATTAAAAGATACCTGATCACGCGTGGACAGAATGCGCGCCAGAAAATCCAATCACAGAGTACTTGACATGCTTTGTCTGAGTGAACAGTGTAGGACGTCCAATCACAAAAGGACATGTCTGCATGGACACTAGAGATCAACCAATCCCAGCAAGCGTTGAGCATCCGAAGTATACTGTCACATCCTGTCTGTTAATCTATGTAAGCTGTAGCTTTTGGTATTATAATACTCATTCCTCTGTCCTTTTTCTTTCACTGGGACCTTTTTAGCTTTTGTGTAAACTGAAATTTATAAAATTTCCTTTGGCCTGTTGCTCAAAGGTACATAGAGAAAGTCTCCTATGTTTCCTTGTTTCTTCCTCCTCCTGAGCTCGGTGAGTAATTCCACTCTGCTACACATTAGCACAGGGCCACACCTCACACTGATTAAAACTCCTAACTGGTTAAAAGGAGTTCAGCCTGTCCACTCCGATCAGGGAGGGTTACTGAGACACCTGGGGGAAGCGTTTGGTACAAATGTGGACCAGATCCTTGAACTATTCTGTTAGCAGGTCCAGGGTGCAGAAGAAAATTCTGGGGGGCCCCTTCCTCTCTTGGTCCCTGTCTCTCGGTCATCTTTTGACACTTGTCCTGATCGATCGAACACTTTTGAGGCAGCAGCGATCAGCTGATTTTACTCAGGGAGCCTCCGGCTGCAGCTGCAGCTGCTTCAGGTGTAGCTGGTTTGATCGGCTGGACGTGCAGCCTCTCTTTTCCTCTGTTTGCTTAGACTCTTTAGTGTTGTTTAGTGACCTGTTTAAAGACTCCTTAATCGTTTTATACTTGTGACTGTTTTGGAGGTTTGCGTCTCACCAATAAAGGAAAAAACACTCACGGAGATCTTTTTTAGGTTTTTAGTTTAATGATAGAAAGTTAACACAATAATTCTCTGTTGTTTACTTTAAACATATGTTACAAACCATTATCTTAAATTTGTTTCCCACAACTTATTTGGTCACTAAACTATTTTACTCCCCTCTCATTCAAATATAAAAAACTCCCAAGCTGTAGTCTTTCCCGTACAATACTACCCATTAGGATGACCTTATTAGGATGATGAGGATCTGATACAATTTCCCAATAATTTTATGTAACAGTTATTTGAAACAAGAAAAAAATAAAATAGATAACCTTGATTGTCCAGAACAATAATAAAAGTAATAATAGGCTACCAATCAACTACTATGGCTTCAACAGGTGGCATTTTATGCAAGGGATCGAATGAAGTACTCTATCGGTATCAGTATCACCTTAAGGGTACTGGTTTTGGTACTGGTATCATAAAACACCCAACTTTAGTGATGATACACGAAAACTGGACGAGAAGATTTTAACACTATTTTGAAGAAACATGAAATGCTGAAATAATGAGCGGGGGTCTACAGGTCCTCCCTCAGAAATTTGGAGCATTAAACACTTAATTTCCTGCATTCTGGTGACAAAAACAAATGTTTTTAAAAAGTGATGGGGATGAAATCAGCCATTTCAAAATGTTACCAGTGTAAATGACACATATGAGTAAAATAATCTGTGATTTGGATGTCTGTTCAGAGAAATCTTCATGTGTATTTAAGCATCCATCGTGCCCAAGGTACAAGACATGATAAAATACCATAAACGTTGACATGACCCTACATTGAGAAAATGCTTACTGTACTGCAGACTGTAAAAAAGGCATGAGTCATGTTTCATTTGCAGAAACAAGGAGACAAACAAAATCAGCTTTCAAATAAATGATAGCATTTACATGGTCATTTATATAATTTCTAGCATTTAATCTATATTATGTCCAACAGTGTAAGTTAGTTGTTTAAAGGCATTTAGGCCTAAAAGCAAAATAATTAAATCTTTAGAAAGTTTAATTTATGATTCTGATATTAATTTATGCTCTAACCTAAGTTCAGTCAGGACGCTCATCAATGTTTGAACGGTTTGTTGCAACTAGTGTCAGTGACCCCAAACCTTCCAGGAGTTAAAGTAGTTTTCAACAGGATTCAATAAGCGAGTCTTTGTTTTATGTCCTATTAAAGGGTCGACTGTCTGTTCCTGTGAGCCTCGTGTTTCTGATGTTTATCTGGTCATTAGAGGGTAAAACCTGCAGAACTCTGCTGCTGTTACAGGGTACAAGGTAGTTTATTTATCATTATACACAAGGTTGTATAATGAAAAGAAATAGTCCCTTCATGCTACACATGCAGAACTTAATAGATAATTAAATGTGTATAAAAACATATAAACTTATAATATAGAAGGCCAACTGAAGGCCTCACTGATGTAAAACATCATATATCATATCCACTCATCTTGGTACGGACTGATCAAGGACGTTCATGGGGCCAGGTTAGTTATGATCCGAGCTTTGTGGGGGTCTCTGATATAACTAATCATCATCAAGTGTGATTATTTTACACACTGCTAGCCGCCAGCACACAGTAGCAAGCAGATTATCATGTGTATTGTTCTTCTAATTGGAGGATGTATCATAAAGCCAATAATACAAAACAACCAAGCAGCAGTCAGACAGAGTCTAATACAGTAGGTCTCATCCTGCATTACAGTTAGGTGGCTGCCTGGTGGAGAAGTGCAGCCATCCTGTGGTCATGTGGTGCGCAGCATATTTGGAAAACATGTTCATTTTAGCCTGTTTATCTCGTTAATGTAAATAATACTAAAGAAATACAAAATACATTATTTGTGATTCAAAATAATGTTTGTTGGTTAATGAATTAGTGACCCCCACAGGTGCATGATTTTACTGCTTCCATGGGAGCTTAGACCTGAGCACGTAACCCGAACCCTGGATTAGACGGGTCCCTGTTAAGATGTGGGCACAACAGTCTCTGATTTCCGTTGCTTGTCCTACATGAGTCCCATTTTGTCCAGACAGGACCTTCAGGAACAGCTTTAAGTCCAAGCTGGGCCTACATGGCTGTCCTGGCCCTCTTTTCTTTCCTCTGGGTGATCACTGCACCCGCAGTGGTGCCTGGTCCGGCTGATCTGCCTGGTGATCGTCTAAGATCCGCTGCTCTTAAATCCAAAAGCCGGCTTCCTTTTCCAATAACTGTATTTCTGTCATAGGTAACACATGTTTCAGCAATAAAGCCGGAACAAAACAGAAACACAAAAATGTTGTGAGGTTTCTCACCAAAACACTTCGGTTCAGTTCAATCCAGAGAGACTTCATTGAAAAACAGAGGCTTAAAGAGTAATAACATGAAAAGGAACAGGAGAGTTTAAGAAATGTGAGAGGGATGTGTGACCTACCTGGTGGAGGAACTGTGACGGCAGAGGCCAGTGAATGTTGAGCAGCTCGAGTCAGAGTGGATGTGAGGGGCTGGTTGAACACAGAGACAGGCTGCAACAAGGAGGCCTGGGTGATGAAATTAGATGAGGGTGTTGTCAGAGTGACCTAAAGAAGCAGATGAGGCTGGGTGAGAAGGAGAATGAGAAGGATAAGAGGTCTTTCTCCTCTTAGGCTGAGGAGGACCTGATTTCTTGGTCCTTTTGCAGCCCTGAGCAGGCCCAGAGGGGGGACCAGTTGGAGCAGAAATGTGTTGAACAGGAGGTGGTGAATACTGACAACTGCTTGATCCACCAGCTGGTGGAGAGAGAGAGGGAGAGGCCTGGAGCTGGAGTGATGCTGCAGTCTTTTATCTGGTCGGGGTCCTCCAGGAGAGAAAAGACAGTTTGAAAGTTTGACAGCAACAATATGATTGGCTCACAGAGGTTGTGGCAAATTCTGATTGGTTTAACTGAAAGAATGAACGCCTTTAATCAGTTGATTGAGATTTAACAGAAAAAAGGAAGCAGGGTATGTAAAAGAGAAAACATGAAATACATCTTCCTGATAAAACTTCTGCTGAGCTTCAATTCTCCGGGAAAAAAATGCAAAGATAAAATGAGGAACCAGCAGATCTCAGAGCAGTAAAATATCATCTTATCTGTGTTCTTCAGCAGCTGCTACAGTATCACCATATTGCACCATGGACATCAGGAGTCAGATTCTGGTGGGAGAGGAGTTTGACTCTTCACCTGTCTGTTCATGTGTGCTGTCAAACATCACCATGGATCCTGTCTGTTTTCTAATAAACACTATCTGAAGAAAACAAGTTGCATCATTGCAAACATTTATCTTAACTAACAATCTTCACACCTTCAGCTTCCTCTTTTTCTACAACTACACCATGTGACTGGACAAAGCGTGAACTTGAGTCCTAATATTGTTGTTTGTTTCAGCGTTAGATGCATCCAGAACATATTCCTCTTGTAATTAGTGACTTTGTTGTCTTTACTCGCTCATTTCAGTTTTACAGGATCTGCGTGAGACTACAGCGTCCTCTGACCTCTGACATCTTTACTGACGGCAGCATCTGATATTGCTATATAATAATTTGGAGTCTCTTCAGTCACTGACAGCGTCTCTCTACTAAAGCACTAGTTTAGAAACTCAGACAGTTCTGAGCACGAGAACAAGAGACAGAAGAAGGAGAGACTCAGAGAATCATGATGGTTGAGTTCAAATGGATTTCTTTATTTCTTACAGCGGTGCTTCAGTTTACAGGTAAGAATACATATATCACATATATAAATGGAAGGCACATTGTAAAAAATAACTTGATCAATATTATTAAAGATTCTTTATTAGCTACATTGATTTAACTAAGAAAACCAAATCTGTTGTTTCTAATGTGGTGAGTTTAGTGAACTCTTGGAAACTAAGGATAAAGAAATAATCGTCACTAACTATGAACATAACAGACATTTTCTCATTTCACTTTATTTTTCATCATTTTCTCAACAGCAGCAGCTGAAAACTTCCCTCTCCTTCACTGTCAGAGTTGGAGATGAAGTCACTTTGCCTTGTGAAAATGTGATAGACGGTCAGCAAAAGTGAATACTACATGGCTCTTGTGGTTCAGGAACAGCACAGTAGGCTGGTTAACTTGGGCAGATTGAAAACGCCAAATCTAAATCAGACAGACTGAGTGTTACAGAGAACTGTTCTCTGGTTATAAAGAAGGTCACAGTCGAGGATGTTGGTCGTTACACCTGCAGACAGTTCATATCAGGACAACAACAAGCTCCAGACTCTCAGGTTTATCTGTCTGTTATTACCAGTGAGTATTTCCATCATAATGTTTTCAGCTCAAACTGTCTTGTTAGAACAATATACTGAAACATTACAATAATTATGATCACAGTGATGAAGTTAACTTTACTCTTGTTGTCTTTCTCTCACAATATCTCCATCTTCACCAGTGACTGAACGTAAGGACGCTGATGAGTGACATTGTGGTGCTCTGTGTTGAAAATGAACAGTCTGTAGACACACAGTGAAGTGGCTGTATGAGGGTAAAGATGTGGACAAAGATAACAAAGACATGAAGACATCACAGTCTGTCTGCTACGCCACTGTGTCTTTCCTGGATTCTCATTTTAGTTACAAATCAAAGTCTAACTTGAAGTGTGAAGTGACAGATGGTTCCTCTGGAAAAGTGCAGCTGTTCACCTTCAGCCCTCAGTCCTCAGGTGAGAAAACAGGTGAGAATATGCTGAGCTGTTCAAGATGACTAAAACCACCAAAACATTTGTTTATTGATGACTTTTTAAGATGACATCATTCTTTCTCATTTAGTGACAGCAGATGGTAAACATGAGGGATTTTCTAACTCAACAGTTTCTTGGGTTGTGTTATTTCATTCATGCAGGTGACGCACAAAACAACAACAACAGAAAACACAAAATCAGTTACAGCCACAACCCAATGACCCTTCAACAGAACGACAAGGTAGTAACTCATCTTTCTCTGAGTCTCTCTGTTTCCTGTCAGCCTCTTTCCTCCCCATGCTAAATTTCATTATTTAACTTTTTCTCATTTTTATGGCAAAAATAAATGTAAAAAGCCTCTTAAATTAAGTTACTTTCACACGACCTTGTTTATTCCGGTTGAACCAAACCCTGGAGTGTTTAACCCCTTGGTGCGGTTTGTTTGGGTTGGTGAACGCTGGACTTGAACTTTGGTGTGTATCAAACAAACAGCTCTCTGCTCCACCTCAATGAGGTGGTCTAGGATGCTGTCAAGTGAATTCTGGAACGATTTATTTCTGGTGTGAACGCCATTTGAATTAAACACTGAAGCTATCATTGTAGGCCTGTTTCTTTAAATTGTTTTTATTTATTTGTACTGTACTATTTAATGTTTTATTGTCATTTACAATATTTCATATTTATCAGAACCTAGGTTTTTACCAAAATAGGTTTCACGGTTTGCCAATTTGCCCAGGTGTTTGGTTCATACAATTTACACTTTAGAAGAGGAAATAAAAAGAAAGACAAAGTACGCTACTGCAACAGTCAATAACTCGGGAGGCATGCCTGTCAAACGGAAGGCAGCTCAGGGAGGACAGAAGGGCAAAAGCTCGCTTGATCTTGATTTTCATCATGATAGAGAATAGAAAAACAGTCAAAATATGAACAACCTATCTAATATAATATATGCTTAATAAAGTCGCTTTGGATAAAAGTGTCTGCCAAAACAGTAAATGTAAATGTAATGTAATGTAATTAGCATATAACTAAAATGATTCTCTGCGGGTCAACAAACACACGTGGGAGCCGCATGCTCTCTTGAAGGGACTGCAAAACTGACCTGTATCACACAGGAAAAGACTATTTTAGAATAAGTCTAGAATGCATGTTTATTGGCAATGTTTTATATTATTAGGCCCATTGTCATATGTTTAGGGCTATATCTATCACAATAATTGAAAGCCATTGGACTTCTTTAGGGCAACAGGCGGTTTGAAAAAATATATCTGCAACAGCATTTGTTTTAATGATCATGTAGCCTACCCAAAAGTTACCACTCTATACAAGGTTGTTTATTAGTCATTATCCAGCACAAGGCTGCATAACAAATTAAATTTGTAGTTCTTTCATGCTACACACAAGTGTAGGCCTATATTCAAATATGGTAACATATAAAATAAAACAAGATATATACGTTAGTGTCCACCAAAGCGCTTTTTTTAATTCATTGCAATGGAAGCGCTGGTAAAAACGCCAGCAGCATGTCAAGGCGCTGAGCTTCGTGGAAAAGTAGAGTACAAAAATGTTCAACTTTGGGAAAGATGCTGCGCTCGTCACTGTCACTTTTTACCTAGCTGTCCAATCACAATAGAGGAGAGGCGAGACAAATACCACACCGTTACAACGGTTACTATCCTGGAACAGGGCGGATCTAACATCAGCTCTTGGACCAACGTACTCGCCGAGATGTTTCCTAGCCCAAAAACTCATGAACCCACATACGGCGAGTCCGTCCTCTGTCTCTACCTGCTTCCGGCGTCTCTTCATACAGAGCAAGGGCCAGAGCAAGTCCTCTACTCTGTGTTGACATTTTTACATCCAGTAAAGTTGGGTAGAACTACTTGCAACATGGATTTTATGTATCATTGCAACAATGCTGCGCCTCAAAAACGCACCCTGGCGCCAGGCCCGCTTTAAGGCCTTTTAAAGCGACACTCCGTCTGCGAAGTCACCTGACCCCGCGAGGTCGCTCTGCGCTTCTCTTGTGAACAGACACCAAGACAAGCGCTCCGCAAGTAAACGGAAGGCGGTCAATAGATAGTAACCACGGCAACGGCTTCTGTGTGCCACTGTATACCTCCATAGCCTCGCTTAAAGTAAAACTATAAGTAACGTTAGTTGATATATAGCTATATTTTATTATTCATATAGCTGATAAATCTAGTCATGCAAACGCCCTCCAGTTAATGTCCCAACTGTTTAGTGAACACCTATATTTCAGGGAAGTCACAGATGGCGAGGATCAGTGTCTCATCCATCTTCTTTTTGTGCTGCGCATTGCGTAGGCTACAAAAAGTTCAAGTCAATTCAACTTTGGCAGGGGCGGGCTTGTTCGTGAGACGAGCACGGGGCTTCAGCCCCAGTAAGCCGCTGCATTAATGCGGGCAGCTAGGAGTTTTCAGCTGGTAATAAAACACTTTGGTGGACACAGGCCCTTAGGCTATTTATATACATAGGCCTACACGTAAACACCCGAACATTCCACAGAGCATTTTTGAATTTGCATCTGGGGTAAACAGCAGAAACCAGATAATATGGTTTCATCTGCACAATAAACCGTCTGATATTTGGGATGGATGGAGTCCATCTTGACTGCGTTTGTGCACAAAGCATCATTGATGTAAAACAGTTCACTTCCTCATCTTGCCGGAGTCTTGCGCTCACAGCTCGGAATATGGACCACCTGCTGAGTGCTTGATCCGGGATGTTGATAGGGCAGGTCTCTGTAATGATATGAGCACAACAGTCTCCGTTGCTTGGTCAACATAAGTCCCATTTTGTCCAGACTAGATCTTTAGGAGCAGAATTATGTCTATATAGATTAGTCTTGCCATGTTGGCAAATGAAAATGGATGCAGAGTTTATGCATGTTTACTTTCTGCAAGTGGATCCCCCCTGTGCCCCTGTAACACAGACCTTGGACCCCTCTATGGCCCCCCTCAGAACAAAGAGTCTACAATAATCATAGACGGTCAAGACCCATCGGCAACAGTTTGTAACGCACTAGGGAACCCTATCGTGTCATAGTTCAACGCAGTGGGGGAAGCCCTGTAGCGTCAGTTTGACCGTAAACGTAGGCATATGATATGTAACCGAGGCAAATAGTGAGGGGTTCAAATCCCCAAATATTCAATTACTAGTTGCCATGGGTTTCCCACAATTAATAAAATTCAAAGACATGAGTTTTGACCAGAAGATTTATTTAAACAATTAATAAAAAAATAAGATGTAGATGCCAATACTGCCAGAGATGCTAAGGGATAAGAGCACAGTTACAAACACCTCAGCATCAACAGGGGCCAGACCTGGGGGGGGCACCCAGGTGCCTTGACACCACCACTCACACTGGTGTGCAGCCACCTAGACACAGCAAGACACACACAAACATCACACAATAAAACTAAGTAAAGCATGCACACACAGCTGTCATACCCACCACCACATGCATTGAAGGGGAAAGGGGTTCCCACAATCCACCACCCTGTCCATCTGGCAGAACACCAAAAGGGGGAAAAAATGGCTGAGGAAAATCTTACAGCCAAAAACAGGGACAACCGCTACACCCTTAGCAGACCTTGGCAGTTGGCAACCACATTCACAGGGGCCCATCCACCTGTAATAAATCTCATAAAATAAGAATAGACATAACAATTCAAACACAAATAGTTAATAATTTTATTTAAGTAGTTTTTTTAGTTTTGTTAGAGTTTTGTTGCCTAAACCAAACCAAAGTGCAACCTTTCACGACTTTAATAACGTGCCGTTTCAAAATGGCGATGTTTCGAAATGCTAGTGTTTTATTTTGAAAGTCTAACCGGACTGTAGCATGACTACACTGTTTTAATAAATTTATGAGTATTAATACCCAATTATGAATTTTAATATTCAGAAAATATTAATCCATAAATCTCTCGTTTTGCGGGGCACCACCGCAGTTTTAATTAACCCAGAGTCTCCGGACCTCTGGGTAGCATTTTAATAATTATACAATTATTCACCAGTGATCAGTTAGCTAATAATCGCTCAATTATCTTAAATCAATCAGTCATTCTTATATTGAAGGGGTAAATTCTCTTGGCAGGGACTTGGAGAGAGGCAATACACACAATTCCTTGATGACAGTGAAGTTTGTTAACTAACTAAGGTGACACATCAAAGAAATAAACAATGGCTAAATAATGAGAAGGGGTTCTATTGTGTGGAGCATTTGACTCATACGGGCAGCTAATGAACGCAATTAGATGATAACTCGGTTAAATTTGTCCAGGAGTTTCAAGGATTAAATATACTGGACTGACTATGGGACATCCCTGATCACAGAGTGCAGGGTTTTGGTCTTACTGCTTGTGTTTCTCCCCGCCGGGTTGCTGGTAAAACGGCCTCACACTGGCAGAGTAAGTTTAGTTTAGCTTTCTGGATATAGGCTATTGGCTGTTACATATTCTTAGAGAATATAAGCAAGATACACGAATGGCATTAGATTATGGACAGGTAAATAAAGTGACATTTATACATTTCAGACGATAGCCTGTAATACTTCTTCTGTTCCACTTGGGGGAGCTTGGGTTACATGACGATATCTCTGATTAATCCTAAAACAATCTTCTCAGGAGCTGGGGAATTTAGTCATTTTAAACCTTAAATTCAAGCTGGAAAATTAATCGAGTATAGGATGACATTTCTTTATCATCATTTCTAAAGGAGGTGTCCGAAAGTGTTGGGAAAAAGCATTGGTTACACATAAAATGAAGGAATGTCATTAACCTTGCTGAAAATTAAAACACACAAAAATTAACTTATTTAGATTCTTTAAACAACAACATGGTAACGTAACTACTCAATGGAGGCGAACGCCACTACTGACTTAGCAAGGATTATTGGTTAAACAGAACAACAGTTTATAATGAAACATTGTTTTAGCTCAAGAAGGTAGGAGTTATTAAGTCCCCCTTTCGCCTCCCTGGCTTATCACGTTTGCACATCAGTTAAAAGAAGACGAGAGTGGCGTTTTGTGGCGCAGCCATTCTAAGGGAAAAGGGATCAGAACATCCGGTACTTTGATGTATTGAGGCACCCTAGAAGGAGAGGCATTGGACACTTCTTTTGCTGTCCTGCTAAGTGTCTATTGACACCATTACGGCATCCGTAAGCGATGCATGTCTGATTGAGTCTCTGCAGACTCTTACCAAACACCAGGCGATGTCTCTAGTTTTTGCATGTCAAAAGGCCAAGAAAACTTTCCTACCCCCTCCTTTTTCTCAGAGAGAGAGAGGGAAGGGATTTTTGAGTCTCCAAATTATTTGATATAAAATGCACAAATCCACACTGTTGGTACACAACAGGACGTTGCATATTTATTGTCGCTAACTTTACAAGACGTTACATATTTGTTGTTGCTAAGCGTTGGTGAAGGAATTAAATCTCTAATCCAAGTTACCTATTAATCTTTTATAACAATTTTCATGAACCCAGTTTTATCCATACCAAGACCTCCAATGTCTACAGTATGAAGGGTATTTGTGGGTGAAGTTGCTGCTTCAGAGTCTTTTATCGCAAATACTGTGTGGACATGATCCCCTCTCCCTTTGCTCCCCTTAATGTCACTGAAGGCAGTAAAATTACCACGGGGAAAGTTTTTACAAAAGTTGTCCCCTCTGAGGTTAATTAAAAGAAAATATTTAGCTGTGGTCTTTTTTTTGCTATTTTCGCACTGTTATTGTCCTGAAATAGAGTCAAGATGTGTTTGAATCCTAACAGTAACCATTTAACTGAATTCCTTGGGTCAGATTTGTGTGGAAAAAATTTACTCATTGGTCTCTGTATGTTGTTTGCTTCAAAAGTTACGCTGTTTTCTGTTTATTTCGGATACAGGTTGACAATAAGTATAATAAAGGGTTAAAAATAAACCCCATGGGACATTATTTCAGCCTGTTAAATGGCAGAATCTTAAAATAGACACTTCAAGAATTAATAAAAAACATCCTATGCGCATGGACCTATGTTACCATCTAAACTAAATCTGTTCTGTCAATTTTTTTTCTTTCCAGCTTTGTGGCTCATCATTGTGTTTGTGGGAGTTGCAGCTCTCTTAATAACTGTTGTTATTGTTGTTGGACTCATCATATGGAAGAAAACTAAAGGTGAGAGCAACCACAGATATTGTAAACAAGAAGTTTTGATGGACCTGGATTTTTATTGTTGAAGCTAAAGTCGACTCTCTTTTGTCTCTTCAGGAAAAAAACCCAGATGGATGAAAACACTGTGAGTTTTACGGCTGAGTAATCAAATGTTTCTACAGTTATGACAGAGCTGAATCAGCTGCTCTCTGACAGAGTCATCCAAATCTAAACAGCCTTCACAGAGCCAGTGTTTGACCACATGGAAGTAGACTCTGTTTGTTTGTTGTTTTCAGGGACGGAGCTTAAACCCTGCAGTGAGTCCAGAAAGCAGTCAGGACACGGTGAGATCTCACACTACACCCAGGACAAAGTTACACTCACTGTTTTTAGATTTGTTGTTCAAAATGTAGCTCTATGAGACGCACAGTGACTCTTGAATCTAAGTTCTTTCTGCAAGAGAAGAAGTGGGGAGTCTGATGATGCAGCTGGACGACACCAGAACAGACCAGAACACAATCAAGTCCACATGTTACTGAGCAGCCATTATGTTGTCTTCTCTGTGTAGGCTGATCCTGAAGATGGTGTTTCCTACGCCTCCATCAGCTACACCAGGAAGACCAACAGTAAAGGCCGGGTAAGCTGTCTGATTGGTTCTAGTGATGATGGCAGTGAATGAAAACACTTCTCTCATTTAATGTTGTGTAATTTCTGTGTTGTGCTGTTTGTCTCTTTTCCAGGTTCTGGGTAAAGATGGTGATGATGAAGATGATGCAGTGACCTACAGCAGCGTGAAAGCTTCCTCTTCTTCTGCTGGAGCCTCAGCTGATCAGCTGATTAAAGCAAAAACTGACATATGAGAGGAAAAAGAAAGGACAGTCACAATGAGGAAGTGACAAATGACTATTAGAGGAAACAGATACAACTTTTTTCTTTAAGAAGCAACTCGTTTAGAGATTTACAAGTAGAAGAAGCAGAGAGGAAAGAGAGACAGAGAGCATGATGGTTGAGTTCAGATGGATTAAAGTGTTTTTATTTCTGATGCTGGTGCTTCAGTTAACAGGTAAGAATATATAGAATATTTATCAGACTACTGTTGTGGCAGAAAATTGTGTCCTCTTACATTTAATCTTTTATGTATGTTTTTTACTATTATTATTACTATTGTTATTACTAATATTGTTATGTCTTATAGATATATATGTATTGTGTTTTTATCCTTAACTTTTCCTCTCCTATACTGCTTATGTTAGTCCGTCCACATTTACTAGGGTTTAAGTCAGAGCTGTCAGATTGTTTTGGTGTTTCCTCTCTTGTTGTTCCTCTCCTCTCCTGGAATGATCATTCAAGGCTCAGAGAGGATCTCTGTTCCCCAAAACATAGAAACCTAGACTGTGTAAATGATTATGCATCCCTTTGCTCGGGCCAGACGCCTGAAGACGCCCTAGGCGGCAGGTCTCTGGACCAGCTGTATATGTGTTTAAGTACTTCTGTTTATTCTCTTTTATTAATAAATTCTTAAAAGACAACGGTTGGTTGTCACTGAATTATTTGCTCAATCCCTCACCAGCAAGATACAATTTACACGACAACTACCAGAAACATTAAAAAGCTGAGTTATTAGTATTTATTACTTAACCTAAATTTAACCAAGACGTCCAAGTGTTTTACTTTTTACATTTTTAATATTTCTCTCACATCTTCTCAGCAGACAGACAGCTTTTCCTTTCATTTTCCTGTTAAAGGTTCTGAAACAACTCATCAACCACATATTTTTATATGGGCGACTGGAAGCTGCATGTAACATGTGATATTAAACTGACTGGCACCTGCCTGAACTATAAGGCTCTATTGGGTATAAAGGTTAAATTATCACTATTGTCTTTCATACACTGAAAAAGCCTGAGAAAGAGACCCCAAAACCAAGGATGAAATCAGGTTCCCACATGACCATAAAGCACTCCAGCAGGTGGTTAAAATTGCCCAACGGACCGGCGGCTCACAGTTACCCACCACTGAGAACATTTATCACAAGCACTGCATGGGCAGGACAAGAAACATCATCCAGGATGTTTCCCACCTTAACTTTTCATCCTCCTCCCATCCAGCAGGCCAGGAAGAGCTTCTTCCCTGAGGCTGTGACCCTGCTGAACTCCACACCTTCAATCTAATAGAACCTCACACTGCACTGCTCACAGTACTTTAATGTACATGTTATTGCACTATTCATACTTTTTGCACAAATTGAAACCCTGCACTGTTTATTATTTTACATATAATAAACTGTGTATGTTATCGTCTACATAATTAACCAAATGCATAGATGCTGTTCAAACTGTACATACAACCTTATATTTGCACTTTCCATTCTTTCGTTCTCCTCTATACGCTTTTTAATATATTCAAATATACTGTATCATATCTGTATATTAAAGCTCCACTGTACATATTGTACCGTAAGCTGCACTTACTTCCTGCACTTATCTGTATAAATACTATATTTATGCTAACTACATTGTAACTCTGTACCCGTACTAATGATAATAAAGTTAAATCTAATCTAATGTGTCCAGAGATGTTTATTTGGTCATCATTAGAGGGGTACAAACCTCCAGAGCTCTGTTGCTATTGTTACCCAGTAAAATATCATCTTATCTGTGTTCTTCAGCAGCTGCTACAGTATCACCATATTGCACCATGGACATCAGGAGTCAGATTCTGGTGGGAGAGGAGTTTGACTCTTCACCTGTCTGTTCATGTGTGCTGTCAAACATCACCATGGATCCTGTCTGTTTTCTAATAAACACTATCTGAAGAAAACTAGTTTATCTTAATTAACAGTCTTCACACCTTTAACTTCCTCTTCTTCTTCTTTTCAGGAGGCAACGCAAGTTTATTTTGTATAGCACATTTCAACAACAAGGTAATTCAAAGTGCTTTACATAAAACATAAAAGCAACAGGAATATAAAAAAGTTTTAAAAGTTAAATAGAAAATAAAAACGGGCAGGTGGTGAAACACGTCATTGTCAAAATACACCGAAATGAAAAAAGTGTGAACTTGAGCCTTAATATAGTTTGTTTGTTTCAGCGGTTGCTTGGCAAAGAAACATATTTCTTTGTCCTGTGATAAGTGACTTTGTTGTATGTGTTTGTAGATGGTGGATCTTTGTCAGGCTGCTGTGACCTCTGATATCATCTCTACTGATGGCTGCATCTCATGTTGCTGATCAGGAATTTGGGGTCTCTGTCAGTCACTGTGGATGAGAGAAAACTACATTTCAAAAATGTAAAAAAAAAGTGAAAACTGTAAGTTTTTGGACATCGACAAGAAATCTATAAAACAGACTAAAAGTCACTATGAGGAAGTGACATCATCCTAACCACAGGAAGTAGCTGCAGCGTCTCTCTACTAAAGCACTAGTTTAGAAACTCAGACAGTTCTGAGCACGAGAACAAGAGACAGAAGAAGGAGAGACTCAGAGAATCATGATGGTTGAGTTCAAATGGATTTCTTTATTTCTTCCAGCGGTGCTTCAGTTTACAGGTAAGAATACATATATCACATATATAAATGGAAGGCACATTGTAAAAAATAACTTGATCAATATTATTAAAGATTCTTTATTAGCTACATTTGATTTAACTAAGAAAACCAAATCTGTTGTTTCTAATGTGGTGAGTTTAGTGAACTCTTGGAAACTAAGGATAAAGAAATAATCGTCACTAACTATGAACATAACAGACATTTTCTCATTTCACTTTATTTTTCATCATTTTCTCAATAGCAGCAGCTGAACAACTTCCCTCTCCTTCACTGTCAGAGTTGGAGATGACGTCACTTTGCCTTGTGAAAATGTGATAGACGGTCAGAAAAGATGTGAAAATACTATATGGCTCTTGGATGGTTCAGGAAATACAACAGCAGTAGTAGAGCTGGTTAATCTTGGGCAGATTGATTTAGTTTTGGCGTTTTCACCAGACAGACTGAGTGTTACAGAGAACTGTTTTCTGGTTATAAAGAAGATCACAGTCGACGATGATGGTCGTTACAGCTGTAGACAGTTCAAATCAGGACAACAAGCTCCAGACTCTCATGTTCTTCTGTCTGTTCAGTGAGTATTTCCATCATAATGTTTTCAGCTCAAACTGTCTTGTTAGAACAATATACTGAAACATTACAATAATTATGATCACAGTGATGAAGTTAACTTTACTCTTGTTGTCTTTCTCTCACAATATCTCCATCTTCACCAGTGACTGAACGTAAGGACGCTGATGAGGTGACGTTAACCTGCTCTGTGTCGACACGTGAACAGTTCTGTATACACACAGTGAAGTGGCTGTATGAGGGTAAAGATGTGGACAAAGATAACAAGACATGAAGACATCACAGCCTGGCTGCTACGCCACTGTGTCTTTCCTGGATTCTCATTTTAGTTACAAATCAAAGTCTAACTTGAAGTATGAAGTGACAGATGGTTACTCTGGAAAAGTGCAGCTGTTCACCTTCAGCCCTCAGTCCTCAGGTGAGAAAACAGGTGAGAATATGCTGAGCTGTTCAAGATGACTAAAACCACCAAAACATTTGTTTATTTGATGACTTTTTAAGATGACATCATTCTTTCTCATTTAGTGACAGCAGATGGTAAACATGAGGGATTTTCTAAATCAACAGTTTCTTGGGTTGGGTTAATTTATTCATGCAGGTGATGCAGAAACAACAACAACAACAACAACTAAATCAACAACAAGTGAAAACCGTACAAAATCTGTTACAGCCACAAGAACAACCAATGATACTTCAACAAAACAACAAGGTAGTAACTCATCTGTCAGGATTTCTAGCTGAGGAACCAAAAGCAGTCTGAAACATGAAAAGACATGAAAAGTGTTCCACAGTTTAACAGGCTGGGTGTAAGGAGATGAGGAGTAGACAGAACAGTGATGCTGGCGAGGTGAATAGTTGTTAATTGAGCTGGCTGGCGGGCCAGACGGGCGCAAAGAGGCGGAGGTCTCATTCTTAAGAGTCCCTGGACTCTAGGCTGGCTGGTAGCTGCTCGGGGCGAGGTAGAGCGTCTAGGACAAAGAGATAAACGGGTTAGCTGGGTTTTAGGTAACCATACGTAGCTTAGCATGGTAGCTTTAGATTTGGCTGGCAAGCAGCAAGACATACAAACACGACTCAACGATCAGGCGAGGACAGAATCTGGCTTCTCCTTAAGAAGAGGCATAATTACAGAATCAGCCGCAGATGTGGAGTTGGCAGGCAGAGAGGATGGCCGCCCTGCCCAGAAACTGGTCTCGCCCCTCAGGCCACTTCATGAGAGAGTGATGGAGAACAGGGAACGGGGAAAAAACAAAACACAGACAAAACTAAAACGCAACAGGCACACTCCACCTGCACCAAAAGACACTTAAAGTTTCTTTAAAACACACTCATTCCCAAATCAGATGTCACAACCGTGTCACAGCGGTCGATGAAAGACTGTATAATGCTGGAGAAGACGTCCTGCTGTGAAATGACAGAACATTTTTATAAGATCTACTTGTTGATGTTTTTGCTCCCTTTTAAGAATTAAATCTTTTTTTCAGAATAATATAATATTGCATTTTTGCACTGATGTAGTGGAGAATTTAGACACTGTTACAGAGCGACGCTCGGCTGTGGGTGGAGATATTCTCTTATTCAGTCAGTCTCACTCAGTTGTTGTTGCTCAATCCACAAGATCCACTGCTGCTCACAAATCAGACGACTACATTCACAGTTAGCAAAGACATGCGGGAAAACTGTGAGCTGATGAAAGTCTGTGATTCGTTGCTACTTTAGCTGCAGGATTTCAAACAGAACTGAACTGTGCAGTCAAAATGTTTCTAATGTTTTCAGAATCGTTCTGGAGGTTCATCATTGTGTCTGTGGGTTTAGCAGCACTCATAATAATTGTTGTGGCAGTCAACATCTGGACAAGAACTAAAGGTGAGAACATTCACAGATGAAACTCAGAAACAGGAAGTTTTGATAAAGCTGGATTTTCACTGTGGAAACTAAAGTGGACTCTAATGGTGCGTTCAGGGTCTGCTGACTCAACTGTGAACTGTGTTCAATTTCAAAAAATCAGCAGTAAACTGGGAGCAACATTTTGGATTTGGGGTACCACATAAACACTCCCTCTCTGGTCAGTCAGCTGCAGGAACGTGTGACAGTTTGGGGTAGCCTACTTTATATTTACTCATATATTTATTTTTTTACTTTAATTAATTAGTTAATTTCCTTTGTTACCACAGAAACACTTCCTCTCTCAGTGGCAGAAACATGCAACAGTAACTGACGGTGCGTTCAGGTGCTGTCAGGTTATTTCTTATCTCCTTGTGTTAAATGTGGGTCAGTGATGTGAAAGCTGTCAGTTAAAGTGTGTCAGAGTGAGGGTTTGTTTGTGTTTCACAGGTGAATAATGATGAAGATGAAGATGATGGTGTGGTGAACTATGAAAACGATGGAGACCCTTCTGCCTCTGTCAGACTCCACTGATCAACAACTTCCATATCAACATCAGCTCATCAGAGAAAAGACTCCACTGCAGTTAAATAACAGCACATTTACACGAGTAGTTGAAGCCTTTAGAGAACAAAGATCTCATACGATCATTTTGGGTTTTGTTTGTTGATTGTTTTTATTTTATTTATCAGTGTGAGAAATGTTTGTGTGTTTTGTGCTCAGCTGTTTCTGTTTCAGTCTGACTTTGAACAACAATATTCAAGTCTTGATTTCATCTCATATCAGGAAGCCCACTGTGAGTTTTATAAAATGTCTTTTCCTGCATCAGTTGTGAAAATCTTTATTTTCTGCAGCCAGTTCAGAACACAGCAGCTGGATTTCAGCTTCATTTAACAGGAACGAGCATTTAACTCTTGTTAACTTCCTTAAATTGTTGTAATTTTAAGGTTCACTGTTTGTGTTTGAAGCTACAGCAGCTTGAGCTCAGTTTCATGTCTCTGTGTACAGAAGAACTCATTTTAATTCACTTTCATTTAACATTGTTGTTGACATATTTGTTGGGATGTGTGTGTGTTTGGCTTGAATGGGTTTTCAGCCTTAATGGAGTCAGTAACAGTCTCCTCTTTATCATATCTGGTAACAGTATATTAACTGCAAATAAAGAAATGTTTACCACTTAATTCTACACTGTGTTTTGTGATTCCTTCACTGTCAGAGATCAAGACTTGAACCCAAACTCAGACTCGAGGCAGACAGGTTATAAATAAAGTGTTTTATTAACACCTTGGAAAGGTAAGGTGAAAGGGTGGCTGGCTGGTGAGAGGGGCAGGGCTGATGAGGTTGAAGACCAGAGAGTGACTTGACTGAGGGATCTGGCTGGCTGTAGCAGGCTAATCTGAAGGCAGAGAAAACCAGGATTAACTGGGCAGGCAGGCAAACAAGCAGACCAGCTAGCTACTGGCAAGTTAACTGTCTTAAACACTACACAAGATTTACTGCGTATGATTCTAAGATAATGCAAGAAAATACTTGATATCAGGACCTGGGTTGTTAAAGGAGTGTTGATTACTTGATGGCAGGTATAGAGGAAAGCCAGAGGCAACCGCACACAGCCAGAAACTGAGAGGGAAAGTGATACAGAGAGACAAACGGAGAAACAAAAGCAAAACACACCAAGCATGCCACATCCATCCAAAAGACAAAAAAAACACTCTCACTACCATATTCCCACTGGCCAAATGTGTGTAAATACAGACAGTGTAAATGTACCTAATGTGACTTGAGAATTAACAAAAATCTAATAATTCAGGTTACTTCTTCTAAGCTCTGGATGCACACGACCACCTACTCTGACCTAATATGAATGTGAAAACATTTCACACATCTTAAATGTCTTCAGTGACTTGCAGAGATATTTCCTTTGAAAACCACATGAACAGACCTGCTGCTACATATTGTGGAAGCTTGATGCTCTAAGTCCAGACAGTTAAAGACGGTTCAGTCAGGACGCTCATCAATGTTTTAACTGTTGCAACTAGTCTCAGGGACCCCAAACCTTCCAGGAGTTAAAGTAGTTTTCATCAGGATTCAATAAACGCCTCTTTGTCTTATGTCCCAATAAAAAGTCAACTGTCTGTTCCTTTGAGCCTCGTCTGTTTCTGATGTTTATCTGGTCATCATTAGGGGGTAAAACCTGCAGAGCTCTGCTGCTGTTGTTAACCACATCCTCACTGAAACACATCCTCTTCATATCTCTGAACAAAAATACCTGCAAAGATACAATGATATCACCATCTAAATAAGAAGTTGCAGTTTTGCAAACATTTATCTTAACTAACAATCTTCACACCTTCAACTTCTTCATCTTCTTCTTTTCAGGTGGTGAAACACGTCATTGTCACAAATACACCGGACTGAACAAACTGTGAACTTGAGCCTTAATATAGTTTGTTTGTTTCAGCGTTAGATTGGCTCAGTGCAGAAACATATTCCTTTGTCTCGTGATCAGTGACTTTATTATATGTGTTTGTAGATGGTGGATCTTTGTCAGGCTGCTGTGACCTCTGACCTCTTTACTGATGGCTGCATCTCATATTGTGAAAATTGTAACAGAGTTTTTGTCTGTTTGGACATTGACAAGAAATTCAGACACTGATATCTAAAACCATAGGCAGTATATTACTGGACAAAACCCGCAGATTTGAATGGAGAGCAGTGAAGCCAGTTTTGGTCCCATGAAATACTACAGGGCTACTTCCTGTTGGCACCAGCGTCTACTGCGCATGATCCGCAGCATAACTGTGGTTTAATGACGTAGAGCAACGGCAGAAACACAGTAATTCTAGCAGCTGCACAAACAAAAGTGTGTGATTGTCACTGTTTAATCTGCCCACCTACAAGGTTCACCTGAAAAACACCAACACAGTGTCACTGATGGCTGAATAGTTTCTTTAGATTCACAGAGAGTTTATAATCTAACCAATACAGTTACATTGGTCATGTGTGACGGGGTGTCTCAGGGTTTTGACGTCATATTGGGGCCTACATGGATCCATGCAGGCTTTGGTCAGCTTCACTGTTTGATCTCTGGTTTACCCCCTTTGTCTAAAACAGACTAAAAGTCACTATGAGGAAGTGACATCATCCTAACCACAGGAAGTAGCTGCAGCGTCTCTCTACTAAAGCACTAGTTTAGAAACTCAGACAGTTCTGAGCACGAGAACAAGAGACAGAAGAAGGAGAGTGTTGTATATCCACGAACATGAAACTGTTAAAAAAAACATGTGAACTTTAATTCATTATTCTGATGTTTTAATATTCTTTTCTATCAATCTATTCTAGATTTTCATTTAGCTGATGCTTTTATCCAGAGAAACTTACAATTGCTTTACATGTCAGAGGTCGCACGCCTCTGGAGCAACCAGGGGTTAAGTGTCTTGCTCAGGGTAACAAAGGTGGACGTGTCACCGTGGGGGATTGAACCTGGGTCTCTCACACTAAAGGCATGTGTCCACTGCACCATCCCCCCCCCAATAGTAGTCTGCTACTTAACCACAAGAGCCTGCATTCAAAGACTCACAGGAAGTGAGCCTCCAACCTGCAGATAGCATAGAGTTTATTTAGCTTATGATGAAAATTGAGGATGTTAAATTACCAATTTCCCTAATCATGATTGATTTAATGATTTAGTAGACGACTGATTTATTAAGTAAAAAGAAATTTAAAATCTAACAGTATCAACATGTGTTGCCTTTAACGAGTGTATTACTTATGATAGATGTATTGAATGATTGATGTATTGTAATGTGATCAGCTGTGCTTACTGATCGATTGATTCAGTTCATGATGATTTATTGCTAAGCTCACTTTAAAACTTAGTTTGGACTAAGTAGAGAGGACGTTGCAGGTATGTGGGTGAGATGGGAGCTATTTCTGAATGTCAAAAGGAAGCCATACATGGGGCCCTCTGTGAAAAGGCAGGAAGACGGACAGGCATGTATTAACCGCATGTATTAAAAGATACTTGATCACGCGTGGACTGAATGCACGCCAGAAAACATCCAATCACAGAGTACTTGACATGCTTTGTCTGAGTGAACAGTCTAGGACATCCAATCACAAAAGGACATGTCTGCATGGACACTAGAGATCAACCAATCCCAGCAAGCGTTGAGCATCCGAAGTATACTGTCACATCCTGTCAGTTTATCTATGTAAGCTGTAGCTTTTGGTATTATAATACATTCCTCTGTTCTTTTTCTTTCACTGGGACCTTTTTAGCTGTTGTGTAAACTGAAGTTTCTTAAAGAAATTTCCTTTGGGCCTGTTGCTCAAAGGTACATAGAGAAAGTCTCCTATTGTTTCCTTGTTTCTTCCTCCTCCTGAGCTCGGTGAGTAATTCCACTCTGCTACACATTAGCACAGGGCCACACCTCACACTGATTAAAACTCCTAACTGGTTAAAAGGAGTTCATACCAACCTGTCCACTCCGATCAGGGAGGGTTACTGAGACACCTGGGGGGAAGCGTTTGGTACAAATGTGGACTTGATCCTTGCAACCAAAACTTTTCTGTTAGCAGGTCCCTACCCTGGAGTGGGCACAGAGAACTAGATAGAGCGAGACTTCCTACAAGAGACACAGAGAATCATGATGGTTGAGTTCAAATGGATTTCTTTATTTCTTACAGCGCTGCTTCAGTTTCAAGGTAAGGTATCACATATACATGGAAGGCACACTGTAAAAAATTACTTTATCAATATTATTAAAGATTCGTTATTAGCTACATTTGATTTAACTAAGAAAACCAAATCTGTTCCATGTATCATCCGATCATTCAATTATTCCATTTAATCAGGCAAACAAAAACAAAAAACCAAATCAGTATCTCGTTTTTCTTTATGAAAACTGACGTTTGTTTCCTTGCTTTCAGCTCGAAACGGGAAATATAATAAACAAGGAAACCAAAACAAAATAATAGGTCGAATTTCTTTATTTCCCACGGTGCTGTCCATTCTGTTTTGTGCATGTGCAGTGGATAATCAGCCACCAACCTCCAACCACGTGGAGCAGGCCTACAAAGCAGTTCCTCAATGGCAAGACGGTATGGCTGCATCTTGGAGCCTCTCGTCTCACGCCCTCATCATCATCCGCAAGCTTCTACGTTGCAAAATAAAAGCTAGCATCTGGTTCGATCTTCCTTGTAGTTTAGTGTTTTTGAATTGAATTGTAAGGGCAATCATGCGAATAAAAAAAAAACTTATTAATTAAAGCTGCAAGCAGCGTTGGGCGGGACCTCGCACTTGTAGCGCGTCCGGGTGTGAGTTCGTTAAAGTACGAAGTGTGTAAATATTCCAAAAATGGCCGTAAAATTCAAAATGGCCGACTTCCTGTTGGGTTTAGGCTATGGCTCCAAGAGACTTTTTTGTGCGTCTGGACAAGATACACGTACCACAGAAAATTCGTGCACGTAGGTGAAACGTGCGGCGGGGGCTGCTTCGTTAAAGGTCACTTTCTGTTGCCAGCAGGTGGAGCTATGACTGTGGGTGAATGTCGGCATGTACATGTGTTCAGGGCGGTACTCTCATCCTACATATACAGTTTGGTCCAGATGTGAGCATGTACACTGGAGTTACAACAACTTCCTGTTTCATAGCGAATCATCGACGCCACGGACACGCCCATTGACGAAAACTCGCAAATAGCACAACTTTTCATCGTCAATGCCTTTAGAAGGCACAGCAGAAATTTGACGTCGATCCGACTAAATCCCTAGGAGGAGTTCGTTAAAGTACGAAGTGTGTAAATCATCCAAAAATGGCCGTAAAATTCAAAATGGCCGACTTCCTGTTTACTTTAGGCTATGGGTTCTTGAGGCTTTTTTGTGCGTCTTGATACGATACATGTCCCCAGAAAATTTCGTACATGTAGGTTGAACGTGAACGAGGGGCTAATCATTTCCAATTTTCTAGGTGGCGCTAGCGAGTCATTTTGCCACGCCCATGTGCGAAACTTGTAGAATACGAAATTTTTCACCGGTTCTGACATGTTTGCAAATTTTGGTGAGTTTTCGAGTATGTTTAGGCCATGTCATTTGGGCCTACTTTGCAGAAAAAAAATAATAATTAAAGCTGCAAGCAGCGTTGGGCGGGCCCTCGCACTTGTAGCGCGTCCGCGCGTGAACCGGCCGAGTTGCATATTCTGGAGCTCTGCCGGTGCGGCTGTGAATTTCCTACGCGGTTCCGACGCCGCATGAAGGTGCTATATGTCACTTCCTGTGTCCCCTATGTGGAGCTACATAGCACTTGCCGCTATGAATATAAATCGGTATTGGCGTGTAGATGTCTGCGTGGTGGGAGAGTTATCAAGCACGTAAAGTTTGTTTCAGATGTGACCATGTACACTGAACAATAATGTACCCAAACAATAAAATAAATTCCTTTTATTTTCCCTGCCTTGTTGTTTATGTGTACATACAGAGGAAGAATGTGAGAACAGCACACATTTCATCGTTACTGTGTTTCTGCTCCAGCCTGCCTAAAAGAAAAGCGTTTTTGGGATTAAATGGACTTTTTAGCTGCTGCAGTGCAGGATGAACTCAGAATAGACCCATTTCTCACCTTATTATTCTAAACCATGCAACGAAGAAGAAGAAATGCATAATAAATCCTGGGACAAAATCTGTCCACAAATACTGTACAGCATGTAGTCTAATGAACAAGACTTGTGTTATAGCTGACTTGGGCAGTGAAATGTTTAATTTTTTTAATTCATGTGGTCATAGTTGTCCACAACTCAAATCAGAATATAAGAAGAAATGTTTTATACCACCTCAAGAAGGCTTCCTATCAGAAAGGTAGGAAGGTATTTCAAATGTACAACTGCAGTACTTAAATCTAAGTAATTTCCCTGACATTTTGTGTTACGCATGTAACAGGTTTTATACTTCCTGTGAGTATAATCCAATCAATCTTATTTTCATACTGTATATCCGTTGTGTAATTTGATAAATTGTGTTGTATGTGGTGCTCGCATCGGGTACTACTGAGACTTCATTGCCCTCTTCAGAGAAGACTCTGACTGCAACATGCGTCTTTGTAAAGAGAGAAACAGACAGAAAAAGTCTCTAACTCTGCCTGTCAGCTCGCTCTGCTCCGTTAAAACTGAATTTACCATACAGAATTGAATACGAGTGCACTCCAGATTTAGCTGCAGCCAGCTGACCGTGTGCTTCTCCCTATACCGCAGTTCTGTGTCCATGCATGCAGCAAACTGAAAGCACTGTCTGTCGGAGCGTCTACGTGAAAAGAGAAGGAAGACATTGCTGGTAGTATTGTCTTCAGAGTTGTTAAACACCTCAGCGCACTGAAGGAAGCCATCTGACTGTGTGAGGGGCAAGATCGTTGATGTCTGCAGGCAGAGTAGGAGCTCTCCTGTCTGACTGGTCCACCAATAGCAGAGAAGATGACCCCTTGAGACACAGCCCCTCCTCATTTGCATAATGAGGCAGAAATGCATACAAAAATTTAAAAAAGACAGGCAGAAATAAATACCATGGGTGAAAATAAATAAGGTAAATAAATACAAAGGAAGAATAAAACAGACAAAAATATTAAAACACACACATAAATAAATACATTAAAAAAATTAGTAATAAATAAAGTTGAATAAACAAATAAGGTAATTATAACAAAGGTGAATAAGTAAAGGCACTAATTAAAATATATACATTTATGTCTCCTTGTATAATTTAATTACTACCTACATTTATTTATTTACTTATTTTTTTGTGTATTTAATTGGATGCTTATTTATTTATTGAGCATTTATTTATTTCTGTATTTATTTCTGACTGTGTCAGGATCGGTCCTCCATAGCGGGGTGGGAGAGTTATCAAGCACGTAAAGTTTGGTTCAGATGTGAGCATGTACACTGAAGTTACAACAACTTCCTGTGTCATGGCGAAGACTTGATCTCTGACGCCACGCCACGGACACACCCATTGACGAAAACTCGCAAATAGCACAACTTTTCATCTTCAATGCCTTTAGAAGGCACAGCACAAATTTGAGTCGGTCGGACTAAATCCCTAGGAGGAGTTCGTTAAAGTACGAAGTGTGTAAATCATCCAAAATTTGACGTAAAATTCAAAATGGCCGACTTCCTGTTGATTTTAGGGCATCGCTCCAAGAGGCTTTTTTGTGCGTCTGGACAAGATACACGTACCACAGAAAATTCGTGCACGTAGGTAAAACGTGCGGCGGGGGCTGCTTCGTTAAAAGTCACTTCCTGTTGCCAGCAGGTGGCGCTATGACTGTCTGTGAATGTCAGCATGTACATGTGTTCAGGGCGGGACTCTCATCCTACATGTACAGTTTGGTCCAGATGTGAGCATGTACACTGAAGTTACAACAACTTCCTGTTTCATTGCGAATCATCGACGCCACGGACACGCCCATTGACGAAAACTCGCAAATAGCACAACTTTTCATCGTCAATGCCTTTAGAAGGCACAGCAGAAATTTGACGTCGATCCGACTAAATCCCTAGGAGGAGTTCGTTAAAGTACGAAGTGTGTAAATCATCCAAAAATGGCCATAAAATTCAAAATGGCCGACTTCCTGTTGACTTTAGGCTATGGGTTCTTGAGGCTTTTTTGTGCGTCTTGATACGATACATGTCCCCAGAAAATTTCGTACATGTAGGTTGAACGTGAACGAGGGGCTAATCATTTCCAATTTTCTAGGTGGCGCTAGCGAGTCATTTTGCCACGCCCATGTGCGAAACTTGTAGAATACGAAATTTTTCACCGGTTCTGACATGTTTGCAAATTTTGGTGAGTTTTCGAGTATGTTTAGGCCATGTCATTTGGGCCTACTTTGCAGAAAAAAAAAAAAAAAAAAAAAAAAAATTAAAGCTGCAAGCAGCGTTGGGCGGGCCCTCGCACTTGTAGCGCGTCCGCGCGTGAGCCGGCCGAGTTGCACATTCTGGAGCTCTGCCGGTGCGGCTGTGAATTTCCTACGCGGTTCCGACGCCGCATGAAGGTGCTATATGTCACTTCCTGTGTCCCCTATGTGGAGCTACATAGCACTTGCCGCTATGAATATAAATCGGTATTGGTGTAGATGTCTGCGGGGTGGGAGAGTTATCAAGCACGTAAAGTTTGTTTCAGATGTGAGCATGTACACTGAACAATAATGTACCCAAACAATAAAATAAATTCCTTTTATATTTCCCTGCCTTGTTGTTTATGTGTACATACAGAGGAAGAATGTGAGAACAGCACACATTTCATCGTTACTGTGTGTTAGAGCATGGGAGAACAGTGGATACTTTTAATACAGCCCACACCCCTAATACTGTGTAACTATAACAAGTAGAGAACAGAAGAAAAAGATGTTCTTTCTTTACAACTGTCTGCATAGCTTATTCATATTGTGTAATGAATGAAAATAAATAGGCCTACTAGGCTCCTCTCTACTTTGACATTTAAGATTAGCTTGTTTGATCCACCTTCATACACATGTGACATTACTGTACAACTTGAGAAAGGTGAGTTGTTTTCTGCTCCAGCCTGCCTAAAAGAAAAGCGTTTTGGGATTAAATGGACTTTATTAGCTGCTGCAGTGCAGGATGAACTCAGAATAGACCCATTTCTCACCTTATTATTCTAAATCATGCAACGAAGAAGAAGAAATGCATAATAAATCCTGGGACAAAATCTGTCCACAAATACTGTACAGCATGTAGTCTGATGACAAGACTTGTGTTATAGCTGACTTGGGCAGTGAAATGTTTTTTTAATTCATGTGGTCATAGTTGTCCACAACTCAAATCAGAATATAAGAAGAAATGTTTTATACCACCTCAAGAAGGCTTCCTATCAGAAAGGTAGGAAGGTATTTCAAATGTACAACTGCAGTACTTAAATCTAAGTAAAGTAATTTCCCTGACATTTTTGTGTTACTTTACTTTTAATAGACCATGTAAGAGGTTTTATACTTCCTGTGAGTATAATCCAATCAATCTTATTTTCATACTGTATATCCGTTGTGTAATTTGATAAATTGTGTTGTATGTCGTGCTCGCATCTCAGAGAAGACTCTGACTGCAACATGCGTCTTTGTAAAGAGAGAAACGGACAGAAAAAGTCTCTAACTCTGCCTGTCAGCTCGCTCTGCTCCGTTAAAACTGAATTTACCATACAGAATTGAATACGAGTGCACTCCAGATTTAGCTGCAGCCAGCTGACCGTGTGCTTCTCCCTATACCGCAGTTCTGTGTCCATGCATGCAGCAAACTGAAAGCACTGTCTGTCGGAGCGTCTACGTGAAAAGAGAAGGAAGACATTGCTGGTAGTATTGTCTTCAGAGTTGTTAAACACCTCAGCGCACTGAAGGAAGCCATCTGACTGTGTGAGGGGCAAGATCGTTGATGTCTGCAGGCAGAGTAGGAGCTCTCCTGTCTGACTGGTCCACCAATAGCAGAGAAGATGACCCCTTGAGACACAGCCCCTCCTCATTTGCATAATGAGGCAGAAATGCATACAAAAATTTAAAAAGACAGGCAGAAATAAATACCATGGGTGAAAATAAATAAGGTAAATAAATACAAAGGAAGAATAAAACAGACAAAAATATTAAAACACACACATAAATAAATACATTAAAAAAATTAGTAATAAATAAAGTTGAATAAACAAATAAGGTAATTATAACAAAGGTGAATAAGTAAAGGCACTAATTAAAATATATACATTTATGTCTCCTTGTATAATTTAATTACTACCTACATTTATTTATTTACTTATTTTTTTGTGTATTTAATTGGATGCTTATTTATTTATTGAGCATTTATTTATTTCTGTATTTATTTCTGACTGTGTCAGGATCGGTCCTCCATAGCGGGGTGGGAGAGTTATCAAGCACGTAAAGTTTGGTTCAGATGTGAGCATGTACACTGAAGTTACAACAACTTCCTGTGTCATGGCGAAGACTTGATCTCTGACGCCACGCCACGGACACACCCATTGACGAAAACTCGCAAATAGCACAACTTTTCATCTTCAATGCCTTTAGAAGGCACAGCACAAATTTGAAGTCGGTCGGACTAAATCCCTAGGAGGAGTTCGTTAAAGTACGAAGTGTGTAAATCATCCAAAATTTGACGTAAAATTCAAAATGGCCGACTTCCTGTTGATTTTAGGGCATCGCTCCAAGAGGCTTTTTTGTGCGTCTGGACAAGATACACGTACCACAGAAAATTCGTGCACGTAGGTAAAACGTGCGGCGGGGGCTGCTTCGTTAAAAGTCACTTCCTGTTGCCAGCAGGTGGCGCTATGACTGTCTGTGAATGTCAGCATGTACATGTGTTCAGGGCGGGACTCTCATCCTACATGTACAGTTTGGTCCAGATGTGAGCATGTACACTGAAGTTACGACAACTTCCGTGTCATGGCGAAGAGTTGATCTTTGACGCCACGCCACGGACACGCCCATTGACGAAAACTTGCAAATAGCACAACTTTTCATCTTCAATGCCTTTAGAAGGCACAGCACAAATTTGAGGTCGGTCGGACTAAATCCCTAGGAGGAGTTCGTTAAAGTACGAAGTGTGTAAATCATCCAAAATTTGACGTAAAATTCAAAATGGCCGACTTCCTGTTGATTTTAGGCATCGCTCCAAGAGGCTTTTTTGTGCGTCTGGACAAGATACACGTACCACAGAAAATTCGTGCACGTAGGTAAAACGTGCGGCGGGGGCTGCTTCGTTAAAAGTCACTTCCTGTTGCCAGCAGGTGGCGCTATGACTGTGGGTGAATGTCAGCATGTACATGTGTTCAGGGCGGGACTCTCATCCTACATGTACAGTTTGGTCCAGATGTGAGCATGTACACTGAAGTTACGACAACTTCCGTGTCATGGCGAAGAGTGATCTTTGACGCCACGCCACGGACACGCCCATTGACGAAAACTTGCAAATAGCACAACTTTTCATCTTCAATGCCTTTAGAAGGCACAGCACAAATTTGAGGTCGGTCGGACTAAATCCCTAGGAGGAGTTCGTTAAAGTACGAAGTGTGTAAATCATCCAAAATTTGACGTAAAATTCAAAATGGCCGACTTCCTGTTGGGTTTAGGCTATGGCTCCAAGAGGCTTTTTTGTGCGTCTGGACAAGATACACGTACCACAGAAAATTCGTGCACGTAGGTGAAACGTGCGGCGGGGGCTGCTTCGTTAAAGTCACTTCCTGTTGCCAGCAGGTGGCGCTATGACTGTGGGTGAATGTCGGCATGTACATGTGTTCAGGGCGGGACTCTCATCCTACATGTACAGTTTGGTCCAGATGTGAGCATGTACACTGAAGTTACGACAACTTCCGTCATGGCGAAGAGTTGATCTTTGACGCCACGCCACGGACACGCCCATTGACGAAAACTTGCAAATAGCACAACTTTTCATCTTCAATGCCTTTAGAAGGCACAGCAAAATTTGAGGTCGGTCGGACTAAATCCCTAGGAGGAGTTCGTTAAAGTACGAAGTGTGTAAATCATCCAAAATTTGACGTAAAATTCAAAATGGCCGACTTCCTGTTGGGTTTAGGGCATCGCTCCAAGAGGCTTTTTGTGCGTCTGGACAAGATACACGTACCACAGAAAATTCGTGCACGTAGGTGAAACGTGCGGCGGGGGCTGCTTCGTTAAAAGTCACTTCCTGTTGCCAGCAGGTGGCGCTATGACTGTGGGTGAATGTCAGCATGTACATGTGTTCAGGGCGGGACTCTCATCCTACATGTACAGTTTGGTCCAGATGTGAGCATGTACACTGAAGTTACGACAACTTCCGTGTCATGGCGAAGAGTTGATCTTTGACGCCACGCCACGGACACGCCCATTGACGAAAACTTGCAAATAGCACAACTTTTCATCTTCAATGCCTTTAGAAGGCACAGCAGAAATTTGAGGTCGGTCGGACTAAATCCCTAGGAGGAGTTCGTTAAAGTACGAAGTGTGTAAATCATCCAAAATTTGACGTAAAATTCAAAATGGCCGACTTCCTGTTGGGTTTAGGCTATGGCTCCAAGAGACTTTTTTGTGCGTCTGGACAAGATACACGTACCACAGAAAATTCGTGCACGTAGGTGAAACGTGCGGCGGGGGCTGCTTCGTTAAAGGTCACTTTCTGTTGCCAGCAGGTGGCGCTATGACTGTGGGTGAATGTCGGCATGTACATGTGTTCAGGGCGGGACTCTCATCCTACATGTACAGTTTGGTCCAGATGTGAGCATGTACACTGAAGTTACAACAACTTCCTGTTTCATTGCGAATCATCGACGCCACGGACACGCCCATTGACGAAAACGCGCAAATAGCACAACTTTTCATCGTCAATGCCTTTAGAAGGCACAGCAGAAATTTGACGTCGATCCGACTAAATCCCTAGGAGGAGTTCGTTAAAGTACGAAGTGTGTAAATCATCCAAAAATGGCCGTAAAATTCAAAATGGCCGACTTCCTGTTGACTTTAGGCTATGGGTTCTTGAGGCTTTTTTGTGCGTCTTGATATGATACATGTCCCCAGAAAATTTCGTACATGTAGGTTGAACGTGAACGAGGGGCTAATTTTTTCCAATTTTCTAGGTGGCGCTAGCGAGTCATTTTGCAACGCCCATGTGCGAAACTTGTAGAATACGAAATTTTTCACCGGTTCTGACATGTTTGCAAATTTTGGTGAGTTTTCGAGTATGTTTAGGCCATGTCAGTTGAGCCTACTTTGCAGAAAAAGAAAAAAAAAAAAAATTAAAGCTGCAAGCAGCGTTGGGCGGGCCCTCGCACTTGTAAGCGCGTCCGCGTGTGAGCCGGCCGAGTTGCATATTCTGGAGCTCTGCCGGTGCGGCTGTGAATTTGCTACGCGGTTATGACGCCGCATGAAGGTGTTATATGTCACTTCCTGTGTCCCCTATGTGGAGCTACATAGCACTTGCCGCTATGAATATAAATCGGTATTGACGTGTAGATGTCTGCGGGGTGGGAGAGTTATCAAGCACGTAAAGTTTGTTTCAGATGTGAGCATGTACACTGAACAATAATGTACCCAAACAATAAAATAAATTCCTTTTATATTTCCCTGCCTTGTTGTTTATGTGTACATACAGAGGAAGAATGTGAGAACAGCACACATTTCATCGTTACTGTGTGCTGTACCGCAGTTCTGTGTCCATGCATGCAGCAAACTGAAAGCACTGTCTGTCGGAGCGTCTACGTGAAAAGAGAAGGAAGACATGGCTGGTAGTGTCTTCAGAGTTGTTAAACACCTCAGCGCACTGAAGGAAGCCATCTGACTGTGTGAGGGGCAAGATCGTTGATGTCTGCAGGCAGAGTAGGAGCTCTCCTGTCTGACTGGTCCACCAATAGCAGAGAAGATGACCCCTTGAGACACAGCCCCTCCTCATTTGCATAATGAGGCAGAAATGCATACAAAATTTAAAAAGACAGGCAGAAATAAATACCATGGGTGAAAATAAATAAGGTAAAAAATACAAAGGAAGAATAAAACAGACAAAAATATTAAAACACACATAAATAAATACATTAAAAAATTAGTAATAAATAAAGTTGAATAAAAAAATAAGGTAATTATAACAAAGGTGAATAAGTAAAGGCACTAATTAAAATATATACATTTATGTCTCCTTGTATAATTTAATTACTACCTACATTTATTTATTTACTTTATTTTTTTGTGTATTTAATTGGATGCTTATTTATTTATTGAGCATTTATTTATTTCTGTATTTATTTCTGACTGTGTCAGGATCGGTCCTCCATAGCGGGGTGGGAGAGTTATCAAGCACGTAAAGTTTGGTTCAGATGTGAGCATGTACACTGAAGTTACAACAACTTCCTGTGTCATGGCGAAGACTTGATCTCTGACGCCACGCCACGGACACACCCATTGACGAAAACTCGCAAATAGCACAACTTTTCATCTTCAATGCCTTTAGAAGGCACAGCACAAATTTGAAGTCGGTCGGACTAAATCCCTAGGAGGAGTTCGTTAAAGTACGAAGTGTGTAAATCATCCAAAATTTGACGTAAAATTCAAAATGGCCGACTTCCTGTTGATTTTAGGGCATCGCTCCAAGAGGCTTTTTTGTGCGTCTGGACAAGATACACGTACCACAGAAAATTCGTGCACGTAGGTAAACGTGCGGCGGGGGCTGCTTCGTTAAAAGTCACTTCCTGTTGCCAGCAGGTGGCGCTATGACTGTGTGAATGTCAGCATGTACATGTGTTCAGGGCGGGACTCTCATCCTACATGTACAGTTTGGTCCAGATGTGAGCATGTACACTGAAGTTACGACAACTTCCGTGTCATGGCGAAGAGTTGATCTTTGACGCCACGCCACGGACACGCCCATTGACGAAAACTTGCAAATAGCACAACTTTTCATCTTCAATGCCTTTAGAAGGCACAGCACAAATTTGAGGTCGGTCGGACTAAATCCCTAGGAGGAGTTCGTTAAAGTACGAAGTGTGTAAATCATCCAAAATTTGACGTAAAATTCAAAATGGCCGACTTCCTGTTGGGTTTAGGCTATGGCTCCAAGAGACTTTTTTGTGCGTCTGGACAAGATACACGTACCACAGAAAATTCGTGCACGTAGGTGAAACGTGCGGCGGGGGCTGCTTCGTTAAAGGTCACTTTCTGTTGCCAGCAGGTGGCGCTATGACTGTGGGTGAATGTCGGCATGTACATGTGTTCAGGGCGGGACTCTCATCCTACATGTACAGTTTGGTCCGATGTGAGCATGTACACTGAAGTTACAACAACTTCCTGTTTCATTGCGAATCATCGACGCCACGGACACGCCCATTGACGAAAACGCGCAAATAGCACAACTTTTCATCGTCAATGCCTTTAGAAGGCACAGCAGAAATTTGACGTCGATCCGACTAAATCCCTAGGAGGAGTTCGTTAAAGTACGAAGTGTGTAAATCATCCAAAAATGGCCGTAAAATTCAAAATGGCCGACTTCCTGTTGACTTTAGGCTATGGGTTCTTGAGGCTTTTTTGTGCGTGATATGATACATGTCCCCAGAAAATTTCGTACATGTAGGTTGAACGTGAACGAGGGGCTAATCATTTCCAATTTTCTAGGTGGCGCTAGCGAGTCATTTTGCCACGCCCATGTGCGAAACTTGTAGAATACGAAATTTTTCACCGGTTCTGACATGTTTGCAAATTTTGGTGAGTTTTCGAGTATGTTTAGGCCATGTCATTTGGGCCTACTTTGCAGAAAAAAAAAAAAAAAAAAAAAAATAATCCGAGCAATTCAATAGGGACCTCGCACGGTCGTGCTCGGGCCCTAATAAAAAATAATATCCGAGCAATTCAATAGGGACCTCACACGGTCGTGCTCGGGCCCTATAATAATAATCCGAGCAAATTCAAAGGGACCTCACACGGTCGTGCTCGGGCCCTAAAAATAATCCGAGCAATTCAATAGGGACCTCACACGGTCGTGCTCGGGCCCTAATAATCCGAGCAAATTCATAGGG
>NW_024041150.1:53917820-53959116 GCF_014851395.1 Micropterus salmoides
AGGCCGGGGAGCCGGGCGTGGGGTGGCAGTGCGCAGCAGCGGGGGGAGTCAGGATAAGGCAGCTGGGCTGAGGGCTGGAGCAAGGAACAGGGGTCAGCCGGACCACCGGCGGGGTGAAGCCGGTCCGTCCGCCAACAGAACCGAGGAGCAGGGGTCGGCCGGACCACCGGCGGGCTGAAGCCGGTCCGTCCGCCAACAGAACACGAGGAGCAGGGGTCGGCCGGACCACGGCGGGGCTGAAGCCGGTCCGTCCGCCAACAGAACACGAGGAGCAGGGGTCGGCCGGACCACGGCGGGGCTGAAGCCGGTCCGTCCGCCAACAGAACACGAGGAGCAGGGGTCGGCCGGACCACCGGCGGGGCTGAAGCGGTCCGTCCGCCAACAGGACACGAGGAGCGGGTCGGCGGACCACCGGCGGGGCTGAAGCCGGTCGTCCGCCAACAGACACGAGGAGCAGGGGTCGGCCGGACCACGGCGGGGCTGAAGCCGGTCCGTCCGCCAACAGACACGAGGAGCAGGGGTCGGCCGGACCACGGCGGGGCTGAAGCCGGTCCGTCCGCCAACAGAACACGAGGAGCAGGGGTCGGCCGGACCACCGGCGGGGCTGAAGCGGTCCGTCCGCCAACAGAACACGAGGAGCAGGGTCGGCCGGACCACCGGCGGGGCTGAAGCAGGTCCGTCCGCCAACAGAACACGAGGAGGAGCAGTGGCCCTAAGGGGGGGATCGGGGGGGCCAGGCTGGGGGCTAGCGGCGCTAGCAGGCTGAGGGACAGGCTGGGGATCGGGGCAAACTGGCTGGGGATCAGGGCCAGGCTGGGGGCTAGCGGCGCTAGCAGGCTGAGGGACTGGGCCAGGCTGGGGGCTAGCGGCGCTAGTGAGCTGGGGATCAGGAGGGACTGACTGGAGGCTAGCGGCGCCCGCCGCTAGAGGGACAGGCAGGGGACCAGCGGGCCGCATGCTAAGCCCAGCAAGAAGAGCACCGGGGGAATTCAGGGCCGATCGCAGGGCTTCCTTGAGGCGACCCACCTCCCAAAAGCTCAGCCATGCCTGGAGTACGCAGTAGGCGCGGTTGTTGACCCAGCCCTCTCGAAGCCGACTAGCGCGTCCAGCCTCTTGTGCCAATCCTCCACCCTTAAGTCCCCAAGAAGACTGTCCGCGAGGGTCCTCACCTGGCAGAGATCCTCTGTGGAGGGGCTAACGGCCGCCAGGCCCACCTCCGGTCCGGTCCAGCAGTCTCCGAGCTCAGGCCGAGGTAACGGACCAGATGCAGACACCGGCAGGGGCGCGCTTAGGGGCTCCTTGGTGGGGGGAAGGGCCAGGGCGTGGAGGAAGCTGGCATCCCATGGTGGGACGAAATCCCTCAGGCGAGGCTCAGCCCACAGCAGCTGTTGAGCCCTGGCGCGGAAAGCCTTCTTCAGGCCGTCATTTATGGCTCCCTTCCACAGCTCTTTGAGCTTGAGGAAGTCCCGGAGCCAGGACTCAAATTCCAAGGAGTCGGTGGATGGAGAGGGGGAGGGTGAGTGAGCTGGGTCCATGCGTGGCTTGATCGTTCTGTTACGGGGGTGGTGTGTGGACAGAGAGGACCCAAATGCTGCACTCAGAGGGAAGGAGGTTTATTGGGGGAAAAAAGGGTGAGAGGGACTGGAGTGGAGGGAGAGGAGGACGTCGGGGAAGTACTGGCACGGGGAACCAAGGAGACAGGGGGCCAGGGAGCCGGGGAACACGGGCCGAGGAAGCGAGGAGAGCAGGGGAACAGGGAGGACGCCGAGAGGGAGGTCCGAAGGGGAGTGGGCCAGTGGATGAGCCCAGCCGAGCGGAGGACGAGGGTGAGTGTACCTGGGAGGGAAACAAACAGAGAGACAAGGTTAGGGGGAGACAATGACAAGGCACAGGGTAAGTTGAAAAAACAAAAACAAGGAAGCCTGAACACAGGAGTGGCACCAGGTATGGAGCAACAACGATCAAGCAAGGATGGTGTGGAGAACCGGGGTTGAAATACAGGCTGGGATGAGGTTGATTACTGGCAGGTGTGGCAGGCTGACGAGGTGGATGATGGGTTGCAGGTGCAGGTAGTTGGCTGGGCTCAGGAGCAGAGGGAGAGAGAGCACACGGGGAGAAAACACAGAGAGGCGGGCAGAGAACAGGAAACCAAGGGAAAAAGCAGGAAAACTGATAAAAAGGAGGAAAAACCAGGACACTCACCGTCAGCGGGCTGCCACCACAACATGTTGCCTCAACTATGTTTGGATACCATGCCAAATGACTTAAGAAATCAATGTGTTATTCATACACCTTTTGATGATCCCAGGCTTCTTCTCTCCTCGCGTCTCTTCCTCAACTTCTCCGCTTGCTCCTCGGGCTGGAGGGACTAAGCGTGAGGCGAGGAGGCGAGGAAAGGAGGAAAGGAATTGAGTAGGTACATGAAAAGGCCTTCAGACTTAGGGTGTTTATTAATAATTAAACAGAGGGAAAATATCAGCTCAATCAGGAGAGATTTAATTGAAAAGAGGCTTAAAGAGTAATTAATAGGAAAAGAAATAGGAGATTTTAGGAAATGTGAAAGGGATGTATGCCCATCATGATGAGGGTGTTGTCTGCAGCAGATTAGCAGATGAGGCTGGGTGAGCAGGAGAATGAGTAGGAGAAGAGTAGTAGGAATTAAATACTCAGAGGGATCACAGAAGACTGGTTCATCCATCAGCTCATGAAGCGAAAAAAAAAGTACATAAGTAGTTTTCACAGAATTCAGTAAGCGCCTCTTTGTCTTATGTCATAATAAAGAGTTGAGTATCTGTTCCTGTGAGCTCATGTGTTTCTGATGTTCATCTGGTCATCATTAGTCATCTCCAGAGCTCAGTTGTTAATCAGTAAAATATCATCTTATCTGTGTTCTTCAGCAGCTGCTACAGTATCACCATATTGCACCATGGACATCAGGAGTCAGATTCTGGTGGGAGAGGAGTTTGACTCTTCACCTGTCTGTTCATGTGTGCTGTCAAACATCACCATGGATCCTGTCTGTTTTCTAATAAACACTATCTAAGGATCGCAAGTTTATCTTAAGTAACTATCTTCACACCTACAACTTCCTCTTCTTCTTCTTTTCAGTTGGTGAAACACGTCATTGTCACAATAGACGAGAATGAACAAGTGTGAACTTGAGCCTTAATATAGTTTGTTTGTTTCAGCGTTAGATCAGTGACTTTGTTGCATGTGTTTGTAGAAGGTGGATCTTTGACAGACTGCTGTGACCTTTGACCTCTTAACTGATGGCTGCATCTCATGTTGTTGATCAAGAATTTGGGGTCTCTGTCAGTCACTGTGGATGAGAGAAAACTACATTTCAAAAGTGTAAAAGTGAAAATTGTAACAGAGTTTTTGGCTGTTTGGACATCGACAAGAAATTCAGAGAGACTGAAATCTAAAACAGACTAAAAGTCACCATGAGGAAGTGACATCATCCTAACCACAGGAAGTAGCTGCTGCGTCTCTCTACTAAAGCACTAGTTTAGAAACTCAGACAGTTCTGAGCACGAGAACCAGAGACAGAAGAAGGAGAGACTCAGAGAATCATGATGGTTGAGTTCAAATGGATTTCTTTATTTCTTACAGCGGTGCTTCAGTTTACAGGTAAGAATACATATATCACATATATAAATGGAAGGCACATTGTAAAAAATAACTTGATCAATATTATTAAAGATTCTTTATTAGCTACATTTGATTTAACTAAGAAAACCAAATCTGTTGTTTCTAATGTGGTGAGTTTAGTGAACTCTTGGAAACTAAGGATAAAGAAATAATCGTCACTAACTATGAACATAACAGACATTTTCTCATTTCACTTTATTTTTCATCATTTTCTCAACAGCAGCAGCAGAAAAACTTCCCCTCTCCTTCACTGTCAGAGTTGGAGATGAAGTCACTTTGCCTTGTGAAAATGTGATAGACGGTCAGCAAAACTGTGAATATACTACATGGCTCTTTGATGGTTCAGGAAGCAGATCAGCAGTAACGCTGTTTGAACATGGGCAGATTCACAAAGACGCCAAATCTAAATCAGACAGACTGAGTGTTACAGAGAACTGTTCTCTGGTTATAAAGAAGGCCACAGTCGAGGATGTTGGTCGTTACACCTGCAGACAGAACAAATCAGGACAACCTCAAGCTCCAGACTCTGAGGTTCATCTGTCTGTTATTATCAGTGAGTATTTCCATCATAATGTTTTCAGCTCAAACTGTCTTGTTAGAACAATATACTGAAACATTACAATAATTATGATCACAGTGATGAAGTTAACTTTACTCTTGTTGTCTTTCTCTCACAATATCTCCATCTTCACCAGTGACTGAATATAAGGACGCTGATAAGGTGACATTGTTTTATTTCCAAAAACAACGTCCACGTTACTAAACTACTATAAAATCTTGTTCCAATGCAAACTGTCCAGCAGCCAGTCAGATAAAGATCAGATCAGACAGTAACTAATGGTGCGTTGTCTATGAAGATTCTCAGTCATCCAGGTCATAGTTATCCAACGAAGGTTAAAATCAAGGGCAACTGGACTTGGTTGAAGATACTGGAAGACGCTTGCTTGCTGTGACAAGCAACAACGAACACTAACGAACCAGCGGTATCGATGACCCGGGATAACGACCCCACTGAGGTTAAATAGCTGAGTTTCCCTGCCAGTCAGTCAGAACTGAAGAAGTCCTTTGGATGAGGGACGAAACGTCTTCCAGTATCTTCAACCAAGTCCAGTTGCCCTTGATTTTAACCTTCGTTGGATAATGGTGCGTTCAGGGTCTGCTGGCTCAACTGTGAACTGTGGTCAGTTTCAAAACATTAGCAGTAAACTGGGAGGAACATTTTGGATTTGGGGTACCACATAAACACTCCCTCTCTGGTCAGTCAGCTGCAGGAACATGAACACTTGATTTAATATACTTTGTATTTATGTTTATGACTTTTAATTAATGACTTAATTTCCTTCTGCGTGTCCTTCGTTACCACAGAAACACTTCCTCTCTCAGTGGCAGAAACATGTAACAGTAGCTGACGGTGCGTTCAGGTGCTGTCAGGTTATTTCTTATCTCCTTGTGTTAAATGTGGGTCAGTGATGTGAAAGTTGTCAGTTAAAGTGTGTCAGAGTGAGGGTTTGTTTGTGTTTCACAGGTGAATAATGATGAAGATGAAGATGATGGTGTGGTGAACTATGAAAACGATGGAGACCCTTCTGCCTCTGTCAGACTCCACTGATCAACAACTTCCATATCAACATCAGCTCATCAGAGAAAAGACTAAATAACAGCACATTTACACGAGTAGTTGAAGCCTTTAGAGAACAAAAAATCTCATAAGATTCTTTTGGGTTTTTTATTACTGATTGTTTTTGTTTTTATTTATCAGTGTGAGAAATGTTTGTGTGTTTTGTGCTCAGCTGTTTCTGTTTCAGTCTGACTTTGAACAACAATATTCAAATCTTGATTTCATCTCATATCAGGAAGCCCACTGTGAGTTTTATAAAATGTCTTTTCCTGCATCAGTTGTGAAAATCTTTATTTTCTGCAGCCAGTTCAGAACACAGCAGCTGGATTTCAGCTTCATTCAACAGGAACGTATAACTCTTGTTAACTTCCTTAAATCGTCTTCCAGCTGGAGAATTCTGACCTGATTTTAAGGTTCACTGTTTGCTTTTGAAGCTACAGCAGCCCGTTGTAAACTTTGTGCAACCAGCAAAAAGCTTTTAACCGCGAACATTTCTACATTGACTTAGGCTAATTGAAGCATCAGCTAAAGCAAAACAGCAACGTGAAACTCAAAACGAAACTCCAGTCGCTACTGCCAGTGATGCTTGGACTCATCGGGAGAGAGTGGTGTTATATGTTTGTTAAATTAATACAAAATAATTATTATAGAGAGGTGGCAATGGAGCAGTGGATTAGACACTTGTCTTTGATTTCCACTGCAACACATCCACAATTAAGTTGTTGTCATGGGTCCTGCTTTACCATCCATGTTATAATAGAGTTTTATTGGGGTGTGGGGGGGTCTCAGTATATTTTCCTGCTTTTTGCCCTTTGCCAATCACATGCTTGGTAAATACAGACAGTTTAAATGCACCTAATGTGACTTGAGGATGCACAAAAATCTAATAATTCAGGTTACTTCTTCTATGCTCTGGATGCACATGACCATCTACTCTGACCTGATGTTTATCTGGTCATCATTAGGGGGTAAAACCTGCAGAGCTCTGCTGCTGTTGTTAACCACATCCTCACTGAAACACATCCTCTTCATATCTCTGAACAAAAATACCTGCAAAGATACAATGATATCACCATCTAAATAAGAAGTTGCAGTTTTGCAAACATTTATCTTAACTAACAATCTTCACACCTTCAACTTCTTCATTTCAGGTGGTGAAACACATCATTTCACAAATACACCGGACTGAACAAACTGTGAACTTGAGCCTTAATATAGTTTGTTTGTTTCAGCGTTAGATTGGCTCAGTGCAGAAACATATTCCTTTGTCTCGTGATCAGTGACTTTATATGTTTGTAGATGGTGGATCTTTGTCAGGCTGCTCTGACCTCTGACCTCTTTACTGATGGCTGCATCTCAGATTGTGAAAATTGTAACAGAGTTTTTGTCTGTTTGGACATCGACAAGAAATTCAGAGAGACTGAATCTAAAACCATAGGACAGTATATTACTGGACAAAAAACCTGCAGATTTGAATGGAGAGCAGTGAAGCCAGTTTTGGTCCCATGAAATACTACAGGGCTACTTCCTGTTGGCACCAGCGTCTACTGCGCATGATCCGCAGCATAACTGTGAAGAAACGGCAGAAACACAGTAATTCTAGCAGCTGCACAAACAAAAGTGTGTGATTGTCACTGTTTAATCTGCCCACCTACAAGGTTCACCTGAAAAACACTGATGGCTGAATAGTTTCTTTAGATTCACAGAGAGTTTATAATCTAACTGTAATGTTTAGCCCCATGGTGGAAGGAGGAGACATGGAGTTCTTCACCTGGTGCTTGAATTTATTTTTTCACCAGATACGTGGAAAGTGCAGTTGTGCAAGTGAATTATTGCAAAAATATATCAAAAATTAACAAACAACAAGGAAACTACAGTATAAACTATTCAAATTATCATCACAAACTGATATTAAACAACACAAAAAAAAAACCTATATCAGGCCTTGACTATGGGCTAACACATGTGCCCTTCCAGGCCAAAGCTGTTCTCTCAAGAGGAGCCTCTGCCTCCTTCTTTTATACCAGAAGCCCCTCCTACAAGACAAACCAAAGCTAATTGACAATCAATTAAACACCATTATGTTACCTCAACAGTCCAAAACATTTCTGGCTACATCAATACACAATATATCGACTATAAAACCGGAAATTAAATTTTACATGCTAAACAAAGCTTCTTTGTTTAAAACAGCAACTTAAGGTACTCCAGTACACCCCTCTGTACTGGCTCACATTGGACCATTCCAGGTCTTCCCCCCTATAAATGACTCCACACTCCATCACTTCCTGTTTGCCACTTCGGCCCAGATCCCTGCTTGAGGATGAGAACAGGTGAATAAAACCTACAAACATTTGGATGACCTTGGGTAAATCCAATGAGCTAAAATAAATGACTTGAAATGAGCTGTGTATGTGTTGTATTTATCTAACCATGATTTCAACTCTTCCGAATAGTACTTAAATGAAATGACATGAAATGACATGAAATGACAAGCCATGTGTCCATTGATGCTAGCCCATATGCTAAAGGTAATGCTAATGCTAAAAGTCCTATGCTAATGCTCAGCTAAGGTTAAGGCTAAGACCAATATTACTGCTGGCTTAAGATGATCTTTACTTTTAGCACTTAATGATGAAAAGTATGACAAAAAAGACAGATTTCTTTTATCCAAAGCGACTTACAATTGTTTTATATGTCAGAGGTCACACGCCTCTGGAGCAACCAGGGGTTAAGTGTCTTGCTCAGGGTAACAAAGGTGGACGTGTCACCGTGGGGGATTGAACCTGGGTCTCTCCCCCCCCCCCCCCTAGTAGTCTACTACTTCACCACAAGAGCCTACATTCAAAGACTCACAGGAAGTGAGCCTCCAACCTGCAGATAGCATAGAGTTTATTTAGCTTATGATGAAAATTGAGGATGTTAAATTACCAATTTCCCTAATCATGATTGATTTAATGATTTAGTAGTCGACTGATTTAAGTAAAAAGAAAGTTAAAATCTAACAGTATCAACTAGTGTTGCCTCTAACGACTGTATTACTTATGATAGATGTATTGATTGATTGATGTATTGTAATGTGATCAGCTGTGCTTACTGATCGATTGATTCAGTTTATGATGATTTATTGCTAAGCTCACTTTAAAACTTAGTTTGGACTAAGTAGAGAGGACGTTGCAGGTATGTGGGTGAGATGGGAGCTATTTCTGAATGTCAAAAGGAAGCCATACATGGGGCCCTCTGTGAAAAGGCAGGAAGACGGACAGGCATGTATTAACCGCATGTATTAAAAGATACCTGATCACGCGTGGAGAATGCGCGCCAGAAAACATCCAATCACAGAGTACTTGACATGCTTTGTCTGAGTGAACAGTGTAGGACGTCCAATCAGAAAAGGACATGTCTGCATGGACACTAGAGATCAACCAATCCCAGCAAGCGTTGAGCATCCGAAGTATACTGTCACATCCTGTCTGTTAATCTATGTAAGCTGTAGCTTTTGGTATTATAATACTCATTCCTCTGTCTTTTTCTTTCACTGGGACCTTTTTAGCTTTTGTGTAAACTGAAATTTTAAAAATTTCCTTTGGGCCTGTTGCTCAAAGGTACATAGAGAAAGTCTCCTATTGTTTCCTTGTTTCTTCCTCCTCCTGAGCTCGGTGAGTAATTCCACTCTGCTACACATTAGCACAGGGCCACGCCTCACACTGATTAAAACTCCTAACTGGTTAAAAGGAGTTCAGCCTGTCCACTCCGATCAGGGAGAGTTACTGAGACACCTGGGGGAAGCGTTTGGTACAAATGTGGACCAGATCCTTGAACTATTCTGTTAGCAGGTCCAGGGGTAGAAGAAAATTCTGGGGGGCCCCTTCCTCTCTTGGTCCCTGTCTCTCGGTCATCTTTTGACACTTGTCACTGATCGATCGAACACTTTTGAGGCACAGCAGCGATCAGCTGATTTTACTCAGGGAGCCTCCGGCTGCAGCTGCAGCTGCTTCAGGTGTAGCTGGTTTGATCAGCTGGACGTGCAGCCTCTCTTTTCCTCTGTTTGCTTAGACTCTTTAGTGTTGTTTACTGACCTGTTTAAAGAGACTCCTTAATCGTTTTATACTTGTGACTGTTTTGGAGGTTTGCGTCTCACCAATAAAGGAAAAAACACTCACGGAGATCTTTTTTAGGTTTTTAGTTTAATGATAGAAAGTTAACACAATAATTCTCTGTTGTTTACTTTAAACATATGTTACAAACCATTATCTTAAATTTGTTTCCCACAACTTATTTGGTCACTAAACTATTTTACTCCCCTCTCATTCAAATATAAAAAAACTCCCAAGCTGTAGTCTTTCCCCATACATTACTGCCCATTAGGATGACCTTATTAGGATGATGAGGATCTGATACAATTTCCCAATAATTTTATGTAACAGTTATTTGAAACAAGAAAAAAATAAAATAGATAACCTTGATTGTCCAGAACAATAATAAAAGTAATAATAGGCTACCAATCAACTACTATGGCTTCAACAGGTGGCATTTTATGCAAGGGATCGAATGAAGTACTCTATCGGTATCAGTATCACCTTAAGGGTACTGGTATCATAAAACACCCAACTTTAGTGATGATACACGAAAACTGGACGAGAAGATTTTAACACTATTTTGAAGAAACATGAAATGCTGAAATAAATGAGCGGGGGTCTACAGGTCCTCCTCAGAAATTTGGAGCATTAAACACTTAATTTCCTGCATTCTGGTGACAAAAACAAATGTTTTTAAAAAGTGATGGGGATGAAATCAGCCATTTCAAAATGTGGTGGGAACATGTTACCAGTGTAAATGACACATATGAGTAAAAATAATCTGTGATTTGTGATGTCTGTTCAGAGAAATCTTCATGTGTATTTAAGCATCCATCGTGCCCAAGGTACAAGACATGATAAAATACCATAAACGTTGACATGACCCTACATTGAGAAAATGCTTACTGTACTGCACACTGTAAAAAAAGGCATGAGTCATGTTTCATTTGCAGAAACAAGGAGACAAACAAAATCAGCTTTCAAATAAATGATAGCATTTACATGGTCATTTATATAATTTCGGTAGCATTTAATCTATATTTATGTCCAACAGTGTAAGTTAGTTGTTTAAAGGCATTTAGGCCTAAAAGCAAAATAATTAAATCTTTAGAAAGTTTAATTTATGATTCTGATATTAATTTATGCTCTAACCTAAGTTCAGTCAGGACGCTCATCAATGTTTGAACGGTTTGTTGCAACTAGTGTCAGTGACCCCAAACCTTCCAGGAGTTAAAGTAGTTTTCAACAGGATTCAATAAGCGAGTCTTTGTTTTATGTCCTATTAAAGGGTCGACTGTCTGTTGCTGTGAGCCTCGTGTTTCTGATGTTTATCTGGTCATTATTAGAGGGTAAAACCTGCAGAACTCTGCTGCTGTTACAGGGTACAAGGTAGTTTATTTATCATTATACACAAGGTTGTATAATGAAAAGAAATAGTCCCTTCATGCTACACATGCAGAACTTAATAGATAATTAAATGTGTATAAAAACATATAAACTTATAATATAGAAGGCCAACTGAAGGCCTCACTGATGTAAAACATCATATATCATATCCACTCATCTTGGTACGGACTGATCAAGGACGTTCATGGGGCCAGGTTAGTTATGATCCGAGCTTTGTGGGGGTCTCTGATATAACTAATCATCATCAAGTGTGATTATTTTACACACTGCTAGCCGCCAGCACACAGTAGCAAGCAGATTATCATGTGTATTGTTCTTCTAATTGGAGGATGTATCATAAAGCCAATAATACAAAACAACCAAGCAGCAGTCAGACAGAGTCTAATACAGTAGGTCTCATCCTGCATTACAGTTAGGTGGCTGCCTGGTGGAGAAGTGCAGCCATCCTGTGGTCATGTGGTGCGCAGCATATTTGGAAAACATGTTCATTTTAGCCTGTTTATCTCGTTAATGTAAATAATACTAAAGAAATACAAAATACATTATTTGTGATTCAAAATAATGAATTAGTGACCCCCACAGGTGCATGATTTTACTGCTTCCATGGGAGCTTAGACCTGAGCACGTAACCGAACCCTGGATTAGACGGGTCCCTGTTAAGATGTGGGCACAACAGTCTCTGATTTCCGTTGCTTGTCCTACATGAGTCCCATTTTGTCCAGACAGGACCTTCAGGACAGCTTTAAGTCCAAGCTGGGCCTACATGGCTGTCCTGGCCCTCTTTTCTTTCCTCTGGGTGATCACTGCACCCGCAGTGGTGCCTGGTCCGGCTGATCTGCCTGGTGATCGTCTAAGATCCGCTGCTCTTAAATCCAAAAGCCGGCTTCCTTTTCCAATAACTGTATTTCTGTCATAGGTAACACATGTTTCAGCAATAAAGCCGGAACAAAACAGAAACACAAAAATGTTGTGAGGTTTGAAGGAGCAACCGGCTACTGCATCTACATGCACTGCTGGTTGCCATAGCAACACTGTTACCCACATTCTCACCAAAACACTTCCGGTTCAGTTCAATCCAGAGAGACTTCATTGAAAAACAGAGGCTTAAAGAGTAATTAACATGAAAAGGAACAGGAGAGTTTAAGAAGTGTGAGAGGGATGTGTGACCTGCCTGGTGGAGGAGCTGTGACGGCAGAGGCCAGTGAATGTTGAGCAGCTCGAGTCAGAGTGGATGTGAGGGGCTGGTTGAACACAGAGATAGGCTGCAACAAGGAGGCCTGGGTGATGAAATTAGATGAGGGTGTTGTCTGCAGCAGAGTGACCTAAAGAAGCAGATGAGGCTGGGTGAGAAGGAGAATGAGAAGGATAAGAGGTCTTTCTCCTCTTAGGCTGAGGAGGACCTGATTTCTTGGTCCTTTTGCAGCCCTGAGCAGGCCCAGAGGGGGGGACCAGTTGGAGCAGAAATGTGTTGAACAGGAGGTGGTGAATACTGACAACTTCTTGATCCACCAGCTGGTGGAGCGAGAGAGGGAGGGAGGCCTGGAGCTGGAGTGATGCTGCAGTCTTTTATCTGGTCGGGGTCCTCCAGGAGAGAAAAGACAGTTTGAAAGTTTGACAGCAACAATATGATTGGCTCACAGAGGTTGTGGCAAATTCTGATTGGTTTAACTGAAAGAATGAACGCCTTTAATCAGTTGATTGAGATTTAACAGAAAAAAGGAAGCAAGGGTATGTAAAAGAGAAAACATGAAATACATCTTCCTGATAAAACTTCTGCTGAGCTTCAATTCTCCGGGAAAAAAATGCAAAGATAAAATGAGGAACCAGCAGATCTCAGAGCAGTAAAATCTCATCTTATCTGTGTTCTTCAGCAGCTGCTACAGTATCACCATATTGCACCATGGACATCAGGAGTCAGATTCTGGTGGGAGAGGAGTTTGACTCTTCACCTGTCTGTTCATGTGTGCTGTCAAACATCACCATGGATCCTGTCTGTTTTCTAATAAACACTATCTGAAGAAAACAAGTTGCATCATTGCAAACATTTATCTTAACTAACAATCTTCACACCTTCAACTTCCTCTTTTTCTACAACTACACCATGTGACTGGACAAAGCGTGAACTTGAGTCCTAATATTGTCTGTTTGTTTCAGCGTTAGATGCATCCAGAAACATATTCCTCTTGTAATTAGTGACTTTGTTGTCTTTACTCGCTCATTTCAGTTTTACAGGATCTGCGTGAGACTACAGCGTCCTCTGACCTCTGACATCTTTACTGACGGCAGCATCTGATATTGCTATATAATAATTTGGAGTCTCTGTCAGTCACTGACAGCGTCTCTCTACTAAAGCACTAGTTTAGAAACTCAGACAGTTCTGAGCACGAGAACAAGAGACAGAAGAAGGAGAGACTCAGAGAATCATGATGGTTGAGTTCAAATGGATTTCTTTATTTCTTACAGCGGTGCTTCAGTTTACAGGTAAGAATACATATATCACATATATAAATGGAAGGCACATTGTAAAAAATAACTTGATCAATATTATTAAAGATTCTTTATTAGCTACATTTGATTTAACTAAGAAAACCAAATCTGTTGTTTCTAATGTGGTGAGTTTAGTGAACTCTTGGAAACTAAGGATAAAGAAATAATCGTCACTAACTATGAACATAACAGACATTTTCTCATTTCACTTTATTTTTCATCATTTTCTCAACAGCAGCAACTGAAAACTTCCCTCTCCTTCACTGTCAGAGTTGGAGATGAAGTCACTTTGCCTCGTGAAAATGTGATAGACGGTCAAAAAGATGTGAAATACTACATGGCTCTCTGTTGGTTCAGGAGCAGATCAGCACTAACGCTGGTTGAACTTGGACAGATCCACAAAGACGCCAAATCTAAATCAGACAGACTGAGTGTTACAGAGAACTGTTCTCTGGTTATAAAGAAGGTCACAGTCGATGATGCTGGACGTTACACCTGCAGACAGTTCAGCAAAGGACAACAACAAGTCCAGACTCTCTGGTTTATCTGTCTGTTATTACCAGTGAGTATTTCCATCATAATGTTTTCAGCTCAAACTGTCTTGTTAGAACAATATACTGAAACATTACAATAATTATGATCACAGTGATGAAGTTAACTTTACTCTTGTTGTCTTTCTCTCACAATATCTCCATCTTCACCAGTGACTGAACGTAAGGACGCTGATAAGGTGACGTGGTGCTCTGTGTCGAAATATGAACAGTTCTGTAGACACACAGTGAAGTGGCTGTATGAGGGTAAAGATGTGGACAAAGATAACAAAGACATGAAGACATCAGTCTGTCTGCTACGCCGCTGTGTCTTTCCGGATTCTCATTTTAGTACAAATCAAAGTCTAACTTGAAGTGTGAAGTGACAGATGGTTCCTCTGGAAAAGTGCAGCTGTTCACCTTCAGCCCTCAGTCCTCAGGTGAGAAAACAGGTGAGAATATGCTGAGCTGTTTGCTGAGATGACTAAAACCACCAAAACATTTGTTTATTTGATGACTTTTTAAGATGACATCATTCTTTCTCATTTAGTGACAGCAGATGGTAAACATGAGGGATTTTCTAACTCAACAGTTTCTTGGGTTGTGTTATTTCATTCATGCAGGTGACGCACAAACAACAACAACAACAACAACAACAGAAAACACAAAATCAGTTACAGCCTCAACAACCAATGGTGCTTCAACAGAACGACAAGGTAGTAACTCATCTTTCTCTAGAGTCTCTCTGTCTTCCTGTCAGCCTCTTTCTCTCCCCATGATAAATTTCATTATTTAACTTTTTCTCAGAACATTTTTTCATTTTTATGGCAAAAATAAATGTAAAAAGCCTCTTAAATTAAGGTTTATTTCACACCGACCTTGTTTATTCCGGTTGAACCAAACCCTGGAGTGTTTAACCCCTTGGTGCGGTTTGTTTGGGTTGGTGTGAACGCTGGACTTGAACTTTGGTGTGTATCAAACAAACAGCTCTCTGCTCTGTCTCAATGAGGTGGTCTAGGATGCTGTCAAGTGAATTCTGGAACGATTTATTTCTGGTGTGAACGCCATTTGAATTAAACACGGAAGCTATCATTGTAGGCCTGTTTCTTTAATATTGTTTTTATTTATTTGTACTGTACTATTTAATGTTTTATTGTCATTTACAATATTTCATGTTTATCAGAACCTAGGTTCTATTACCAAAATAGGTTTCACGGTTTGCCAATTTGCCCAGGTGTTTGGTTCATACAATTTACACTTTAGAAGAGGAAATAAAAAGAAAGACAAAGTACGCTACTGCAACAGTCAATAACTCGGGAGGCATGCCTGTCAAACAGGAAGGCAGCTCAGGGAGGACAGAAGGGCAAAAGCTCGCTTGATCTTGATTTTCATCATGATAGAGAATAGAAAAACAGTCAAAATATGAACAACCTATCTAATATAATAATATGCTTAATAAAGTCGCTTTGGATAAAAGTGTCTGCCAAAACAGTAAATGTAAATGTAATGTAATGTAATTAGCACATAACTAAAATGATTCTCTGCGGGTCAACAAACACACATGGGAGCCGCATGCTCTCTTGAAGGGACTGCAAAACTGACCTGTATCACACAGGAAAAGACTATTTTAGAATAAGTCTAGAATGCATGTTTATTGGCAATGTTTTATATTATTAGGCCCATTGTCATATATGTTTAGGGCTATATCTATCACAATAATTGAAAGCCATAGGACTTCTTTAGGGCAACAGGCGGTTTGAAAAAATATATCTGCAACAGCATTTGTTTTAATGATCATGTAGCCTGCCCAAAAGTTACCACTCTATACAAGGTTGTTTATTAGTCATTATACAGCACAAGGCTGCATAACGAAATTAAATTTGTATTTTCATGCTACACACAAGTGTAGGCCTATATTCAAATATGGTAACATATAAAATAAAACAAGATATATACAGTTAGTGTCCACCAAAGCGCTTTTTTTAATTCATTGCAATAGAAGCGCTGGTAAAAACGCCAGCAGCATGACAAGGCGCTGAGCTTCGTGGAAAAGTAGAGTACAAAAATGTTCAACTTTGGGAAAGACGCTGCGCTCGTCACTGTCACTTTTTACCTAGCTGTCCAATCACAATAGAGGAGAGGCGAGACAAATACCACACTGTTACAACGGTTACTATCCTGGAACAGGGCTGATCTAACCTCAGCTCTTGGACCAAACGTACTCGCCGACATACTCATCCATCTTCTTTTTGTGCTGCGCGTTGTGTAGGCTACAGAAAGTTCAAGTCAATTCAACTTTGGCAGGGGCGGGCTTGTTCGTGAGACGAGCACGGGGCTTCAGGCCCAGTAAGCCGCTGCATTAATGCGGGCTTGCTTAGCGCTCCCAGCTAGGAGTTTTCTGCTGGTAATAAAACACTTTGGTGGACACAGGCCCTTAGGCTATTTATATACATAGGCCTACACGTAAACACCCCGAACATTCCATAGTGCATTTTTTGAATTTGCATCTGGGGTAAACAGCAGAAACCAGATAATATGGTTTCATCTGCACAATAAACCGTCTGATATTTGGGATGGATGGAGTCCATCTTGACTGCGTTTGTGCACAAAGCATCATTGATGTAAAACAGTTCACTTCCTCATCTTGCCGGAGTCTTGCGCTCACAGCTCGGAATATGGACCACCTGCTGAGTGCTTGATCCGGGATGTTGATAGGGCAGGTCTCTGTAATGATATGTGCACAACAGTCTCTGAATTCTGTTGCTTGGTCAACATAAGTCCCATTTTGTCCAGACTGGATCTTTAGGAGCAGAATTATGTCTATATAGACAAGTCTTGCCATGTTGGCAAATGAAAATGGATGCAGAGTTTATGCATGTTTACTTTCTGCAAGTGGATCCCCCCCGTGCCCCTGTAACACAGACCTTGGACCGCTCTACGGCCCCCCTCAGAACAAAGAGTCTACAATAATCATAGACGGTCAAGACCCATCGGCAACAGTTTGTAACGCACTAGGGAACCCTATCGCGTCATAGTTCAACGCAGTGGGGGAAGCCCTGTAGCGTCAGTTTGACCGTAAACGTAGGCATATGATATGTAACCGAGGGGTTCAAATCCCCAAATATTCAATTACTAGTTGCCATGGGTTTCCCACAATTAATAAAATTCGAAGACATGAGTTTTGACCAGAAGATTTATTTAAACAATTAATAAAAATAAAAAATAAACTATTTACAAATAAGATGTAGATGCCAATACTGCCAGAGATGCTAAGGGATGAGAGCACAGTTACAAACACCTCAGCATCAACAGGGGCCAGACCTGGGGGGGGGGGGGGGGCACCCAGGTGCATTGACACCACCACTCACACTGGTGTGCAGCCACCTAGACACAGCAAGACACACACAAACATCACACAATAAAACTAAGTAAAGCATGCACACACAGCTGTCATACCCACCACCACATGCATTGAAGGGGAAAGGGGTTCCCACAATCCACCACCCTGTCCGTCTGGCAGAACACTAAAAGGGGGGAAAAAATGGCTGAGGAAAATCTTACAGTCAAAAAACAGGGACAACCGCTACACCCTTAGCAGACCTTGGCAGTTGGCAACCACATTCACAGGGGCCCATCCACCTGTAATAAATCTCATAAAATAAGAATAGACATAACAATTCAAACACAAATAGTTAATAATTTTTATTTCAGTAGTTTTGTTTAGTTTTGTTAGAGTTTTGTTTGCCTAAACCAAACCAAAGTGCAACGTTTCACGACTTTAATAACGTGCCGTTTCAAAATGGCGATGTTTCGAAATGCTAGTGTTTTATTTTGAAAGTCTAACCGGACTGTAGCATGACTACACTGTTTTAATAAATTTATGAGTATTAATACCCAATTATGAATTTTAATATTCAGAAAATATTAATCCATAAATCTCTCGTTTTGCGGGGCACCACCGCAGTTTTAATTAACCCAGAGTCTCCGGACCTCTGGGTAGCATTTTAATAATTATACAATTATTCACCAGTGATCAGTTAGCTAATAATCGCTCAATTATCTTAAATCAATCAGTCAGTCTTATATTGAAGGGGTAAATTCTCTTGGCAGGGACTTGGAGAGAGGCAATACACACAATTCCTTGATGACAGTGAAGTTTGTTAACTAACTAAGGTGACACATCAAAGAAATAAACAATGGCTAAACAATGAGAAGGGGTTCTATTGTGTGGAGCATTTGACTCATACGGGCAGCTAATGAACGCAATTAGATGATAACTCGGTTAAATTTGTCCAGGAGTTTCAAGGATTAAATATACTGGACTGACAGACTATGGGACATCCCTGATCACAGAGTGCAGGGTTTTGGTCTTACTGCTTGTTTTCTCCCCGCCGGGTTGCTGGTAAAACAGCCTCACACTGGCAGAGTCCGTTTAGTTTAGCTTTCTGGATATAGGCTATTGGCTGTTACATATTCTTAGAGAATATAAGCAAGATACACGAATGGCATTAGGTTATGGACAGGTAAATAAAGTGACATTTATACATTTCAGACGACAGCCTGTAATACTTCTTCTGTTCCACTTGGGGGAGCTTGGGTTACATGACGATATCTCTGATTAATCCTAAAACAATCTTCTCAGGAGCTGGGGAATTTAGTCATTTTTAACCTTAAATTCAAGCTGGAAAATTAATCGAGTATAGGATGACATTTCTTTATCAGCATTTCTAAAGGAGGTGTCTGAAAGTGTTGGGAAAAAGCATTGGTTACACATAAAATGAAGGAATGTCATTAACCTTGCTGAAAATTAAAACATCCGGTACTTTGATGTCGTGAGGCACCCTAGAAGGAGAGGCATTGGACACTTCTTTTGCTGTCCTGCTAAGTGTCTATTGACACCATTACGGCATCCATAAGCGATGCATGTCCAAACACCAGGCGATGTCTCTAGTTTTTGCATGTCAAAAGGCCAAGAAAACTTTCCTACCCCCTCCTTTTTCTCAGAGAGAGAGAGGGAAGGGATTTTTGAGTCTCCAAATTATTTGATATAAAATGCACAAATCCACACTGTTGGTACACAACAGGACGTTACATATTTGTTGTTGCTAACTTTACAAGACGTTGCATATTTGTTGTTGCTAAGCGTTGCTAACTTGGCTGCGGAGCCTGATGCAAGGATTATAGTTTCCGTGTCTGCAAGTACGCGAGGGTCCGCTAGAGTCAACGTGACGAAAAAGTCGTCATCAGAGGGGGTATGCATAGAGTCTGCGCAGACGTCCGTGTGCCTCCTGTTTTTTGTCATATGTGCACCAGATCCACACGGCGACTACCGCTACCAGGGCAACAACCAATCTACTGTGCATGTGTGGAACATGTCCGCCATCAGGGCTGGACTGGTAATCTGGCATACCAGGCAAATGCGGTTTGGGGCTGGTGTAACGTAAATTATTTATTTATATTAACTGTTTTTAAAAAACGTGCCAGATCATCCCATAAAGCATGGACAGTCGCCCATTGGGTAATTTTCTGTACTGACATTGGGCTGGCCCAATCACATCTCTTACTAGCCCCCACTCGTGATTCCAACTCTGAAACTTCGTAAGATGTTCAGTTTTGCCCTTGACCTTTGTTTCTATCTTGTCACAGAAAATACACTGATTAGGAAACAGGAAGGTATAGTACATTCAGATCAAACTGTCTGAGATTTGTGCAGGCGTAGGGAGTCCTTTATTGATGATGATGATTTACCACGTAGAAGCGTTTGAGGCTTGTAAATGATCCAAGTTACCTATGAATCTGAACAGTTTTGATGAAGCCAGTTGTGTCCATACGCAAGCTCTTCAATATCAATGGTATCTTGTCACAAATATCCTTCATATGGTAGTGTGAAGTGAAAGCTTACTTTGCTCCCCCTGCATTTTACACTATGGTGCACTGTGCAGCCATATAAGGAAAAACTATGCAGATAATTAATTTGAAAATGCATGAGATAAAGGTCTGCATGGGCACTTAGACTCAGATCAGGATTGGTACTGAAAAAACATGACTGGGAAATCCTTGAACACACACAGTTTGATGCTTTCCAGGAGTCATTTTGTGATTTCTGTTGGCGTTTGTCTAAAGCTTCGGTAGCACTGTCATCTCACACCAAGAGCTTGTTGTTAAAGTCCAAGCAGGTAAATTTAATGCAATTAGATTTGTCTTGTCCCCCATGACCTTCAGCAGGATAAACATTTATCAAAAATGGAAGTAACTTTGCAGACAAATGCAGAGAACATTTGCACTGAAATTATATTAATATTCCAACACTAATAATCGCTGTCCACTTTATTATTGTTGTCAGTCAGCATTTTGCACAGTAACACAATTTAAATTGTAAATTTTGAGGTGAAGGAATTAAATCTCTAATCCAAGTTACCTATTAATCTTTTATAACAATTTTCATGAACCCAGTTTTATCCATACCAAGACCTCCAATGTCTACAGTATGAAGGGTATTTGTGGGTGAAGTTGCTGCTTCAGAGTCTCTTATCTCAAATACTGTGTGGATATGATCCCCTCTCCCTTTGCTCCCCCTAATGTCACTGAAGGCAGTAAAATTACCACGGGGAAAGTTTTTACAAAAGTTGTCCCCTCTGAGGTTAATTAAAAGAAAATATTTAGCTGTGGTCTTTTTTTTGCTATTTTCGCACTGTTATTGTCCTGAAATAGAGTCAAGATGTGTTTGAATCCTAACAGTAACCATTTAACTGAATTCCTTGGGTCAGATTTGTGTGGAAAAAAATTTACTCATTGGTCTCTGTATGTTGTTTGCTTCAAAAGTTACGCTGTTTTCTGTTTATTTTGGGTTCAGGTTGACAATAAGTATAATAAAGGGTTAAAAATAAACCCCATGGGACATTATTTCAGCCTGTTAAATGGCAGAATCTTAAAATAGACACTTCAAGAATTAATAAAAAAAAACATCCTATGCGCATGGACCTATGTTACCATCTAAACTAAATCTGTTCTGTCAATTTTTTTTTTCTTTCCAGCTTTTTGGCTCATCATTGTGTTTGTGGGAGTTGCAGCTCTCTTATTAACTGTTGTTATTGTTGTTGGATTCATCAGATGGAAGAAAACTAAAGGTGAGAGCAACCACAGATATTATAAACAAGAAGTTTTGATGAACCTGGATTTTTATTGTTGAAGCTAAAGTCGACTCTCTTTTGTCTCTTCAGGAAAAAAACCCCAGATGGATGAAAACACTGTGAGTTTTACGGCTGAGTAATCAAATGTTTCTACAGTTATGACAGAGCTGAATCAGCTGCTCTCTGACAGAGTCATCCAAATCTAAACAGCCTTCACAGAGCCAGTGTTTGACCACATGGAAGTAGACTCTGTTTGTTTGTTGTTTTCAGGGACGGAGCTTAAACCCTGCAGTGAGTCCAGAAAGCAGTCAGGACACGGTGAGATCTCACACTACACCCAGGACAAAGTTACACTCACTGTTTTTAGATTTGTTGTTCAAAATGTAGCTCTATGAGACACACAGTGACTCTTGAATCTAAGTTCTTTCTGCAAGAGAAGAAGTGGGGAGTCTGATGATGCAGCTGGACGACACCAGAACAGACCAGAACACAATCAAGTCCACATGTTACTGAGCAGCCATTATGTTGTCTTCTCTGTGTAGGCTGATCCTGAAGATGGTGTTTCCTACGCCTCCATCAGCTACACCAGGAAGACCAACAGTAAAGGCCGGGTAAGCTGTCTGATTGGTTCTAGTGATGATGGCAGTGAATGAAAACACTTCTCTCATTTAATGTTGTGTAATTTCTGTGTTGTGCTGTTTGTCTCTTTTCCAGGTTCTGGGTAAAGATGGTGATGATGAAGATGATGCAGTGACCTACAGCAGCGTGAAAGCTTCCTCTTCTTCTGCTGGAGCCTCAGCTGATCCCAGCGACCTCTACGCCACCGTCAACTAACCAAACAAATAAGAGACCACAGTGTAGTTACAGCTCATATCATTACAGTTCACTGATAACTGATAAATGTTTTTATTCGACTTATTTTATGATCATTTTCAGGATGTATTGCTGTAAAAAGCCTTTTAGTCCAGAAGGGGGTGCAGTAGGTTAACTAGTAGCACAATAACAACATTATGTGGCTGCTTGAAATGTAACTGAACATAATATATGGGACATTTAGCTTGATGAACTTGCTGTCAGGCACTTTAATGTGCTAGTGCTGTGTTTTTTTTATGTTCTGGTATGAAAGTAATTAAAACAAACTCAGAGGAAGTGGGACAGCGCTCATCTTGACTGAGTCACTTTTGAGAGTTGAATTAAACAGCTGAATGAGAGGAAACTGTGGAAACACCACAAGGGTTAAATTTTCACTGGTGTTAATTCCAGATACTCAAATAAAGCAACAACTGAAATATGAGAGGAAAAGGAAAGGACACAGTGTCACAATGAGCAAGTGAAAAATGATTGTTTAGAGGAAGCAGATAAAACATTTGTATTTAAGAAGCAACCCGTTTAGAGATTTACAAGTAGAAAGGGCAGAGAGAAACGAGGGAGTCTCGATGGTTGAGTTCAGATGGATTAAAATGTCTTTATTTGTAATGGTGCTTCAGTTCACAGGTCAGGATGGATATGACATGTGTTTTTGTTCTGTGGCAGGACACATTATCCTGCTGAAAGAGGCCACTGCCATCAGGGAATGAACTGAATTGAATTTATTTCAGGATAGAGATCATCTCATTTTTGCATAAAACATTCTTTAACAGAATGTTCACATTACATTTAGCTGACGATTATATCCAAAGCAACTTATTGTTTTGACATATGTCAGAAGTTGCAACTTGGGGTCAAATGTCAAAGCATCACACTGCCTCCGCTGGCTTGACCTCTTTCCATAGTGTATCCTGGTGCCACGTGTTCCCCAGGAAGAGGAACTTTCACGGTGCTGTAAGTCTCTGCATCATCTTCATCATCACCATGTTTACCCAGAACCTGGAAAAGAGACAAACAGCACAACACAGAAATTACACAACATTAAATGAGACAGAATGATGCAGGTTAATGCAACATTATGATATCCAGCCATCAATCTGATATAGAAAAAGTGATTCATAAGGCTAGGCCACCTTTTTCCTTTGCTCTGTGGTCCAAATCTGATGCTCACATGCTCATTGTAGGTACTTTCAACAGTGGACAGGGGTCAGCGCAGGCAAACTGACTGGTCTGCAGCTACGCAGGCCCATACACAACAAACCGGGGTGTACTGTGTGTTCTGACCGCTATTACCTTCTTCAGCAATCTGACTGCTTTTCTGTTGGATCGGACGACATGCGTCAATGAGCCTTGGCCATCCATGACCTTGTCACCGGTTCACAGCTTTTCTTTCCTTGGACCACTTTTGATAGGTACTGACCACTGCAGACTAAAACAAGGATAGAGATACAGAAACACAGAGCAGACAAGAACAAATCATGACAGCGTGCCCATTCTCCTGCGTCTAATGCTGGCCGCACAAGAGAGGATAACTGAATTTGGGTTCAATTCATCCCTCCCGACTATTTTTTTAGTTGTTTTTTTTAGCCGAGGTTGGTTGAAACCGATTAAAGGCCCAAATAATCCGGTAGTGTGAGGGGTTTGCAGCCATAATCTTAAGGTTGCCAACTTTATTGGAGGCACCCCTGGTCATCATTAGAGGTTAAAAGATCCAAATCAAAAACATCTGAAATGAAGCACTAACAGCCAGAGAAGAGAGAAAGACGTCCCAGAAAGGGTGCGAGCTAATTCTGCATTTTATTCACAACGCTGCAACATTTCCATGCAGAATAGCAACGCCGCTGCATGCTGTCAAGCTAGATGGATGGCATTCTGAAACAAGGTCACTCTCTTTAGTTCTCCCGCACACCACCAGCAAGCTAAAGTGTCCTCTCAGATATAAGTGGACACCAAGATCCAACAACTCCTGCTAAAGCTGGCCGTCTCTGTCAACCCTGCACACCTAATGTACAGAGGTGTCTACTCACTAGCTAGACCCCTACATGTCCAACAGATGTGTGGACACCACACTGCAACTGTTTTGTGAGCATGACAACAGGGTCTTTTTCTATTTCAAAGACATCAATGTCATGGCGAGATCAAAGCCCACTCTTGTCTGTGCAGGAGGACCTGTGGTTCTCAAGGTCTCCTCAACAACTGGCAGCAGGAGTGCCACTCCGCAGGGTGTCCTCCTACTTGCAGTGTTCACAGCACCCTGATGCGTAGCTGGATGGCTTTGCGAGTGTATCTTCCAAGACTATGTGCTGCCAGGAACAGACCCATCCACTGCGATCCGTGCACACTTCATCCAAAGTGTGGCAGCATCAGCAGAGTGTTGAAGAGATCTGCAACGGCATTGTGGTCTTCATGATGCCCATTTGTGCTTTTCTATCTCTTGGATGTGTCCGGCGCTTCTTAAAATCCGTGCTCGCAGGTGCAACCCAGAAGATTTTAAAATTGTTCGGCTTACCTACAAAGCCTTACATGGTCAGGCACCAGCTTACCTCAAAAAGTTCCTCATACTTTACTGCCCAAAGAAAGCACTGCGCTCTCAAAATTCATGGCAACTTGTGGTGCCCAAGGTCAGAGAGGGAGCCACAGCGTTTATTTATCAAGTGCCTCTATTATGGAACCAGTTTGCCAATTTGGGTTTTGAGTTTCAGAGTTCTCTCCTAGGGTGACAAGCAGGCTTTGCATGCACAGCAAACCGCCAGTCACAATATTGTTCGTGATCAGTTTATCAAACAGCCAAAATAGTCCCCGCCACCATTAGTTGTTGACAACAACTTCAAAATAATGAAGGAACAGGAGAAAACCACTGATGGTGTCACGATCGTGGTGTGGAGGCAGGTTGGAGGACCCAAACGCAGGACACAGAGCGGAACAGGTATAGTTCAACGAAGGGTTTTAATATAACCAAAAGGGAGCACACTTACAGGTGAGTGGCTGAATAACAGAAATCCAAAAGTACAGGGAGACAAGACAAGCAAGGCTGGTTACAGGCAGGTAGAGAGTACACACACGACAGACTGAGGGGTAACATGAACAATGACCAGACAAAGACAAGACAGAAACACCAGGTATATATACACAGGGACTAACGAGCAGGGCGGGAGCAACACAGGTGACAGACATGAGACTAACGAGGCAGAGAGAGAGCAGGGGAAAACAGAGAGACTTGACATGACAAGCAGACCTGGGGCAGAGTGAATAAGCGAGAACACAGAACTAGAACACAGTACAGAGCTTAACAGAGAACACAAGACCCGGAGTAAACACTAAAGACATGAACTAACGTACAAGACCAAGAACATGACATGGAATCAAAGACCAACTAAATAACAGATAATAACTGACCACACAATAACTCAGAGGAACTCAAAACACAACAGACTACATAGCAGATACTGGACACCAGACAGGACAGAACCCAAAACTCAACATACTAAGGCAGATACCAAACCCAAAAGTGCAACACAAAGGATGGACAAAACCGGCAGAGCGTGACAGATGGATGACCACACAGTGGATTTGATTGCAAAAAGAAAAGCATTAAAGCTCAAGAAAGCATAGTCTGCACTCAAAAAAAGTACAGACAAAAAGACAATTTTCAGCTTATTTATTTAAATTTTCTATACATTTTCCCAAACCCACACACAAAAATTCTAGGATGCTTGAAATTCCTGTATTTTTCCATATTGCAATATATATCGCAGAAAAGATAATTGTTGCAATATCAGTTTTTTCCAATGTGTAGCCCTAATTGGGAGCATGTTTTTTGGTGATTTTGCACTTTAAATGAAACTTGATTGATTGATTGATCTGTGAGGAGGGACTTTGGTGACTACCAGAAGTAAACAAGCATAGTACACCGACTGTGCCTGATGTTCAGCTCAGGTGGTAATGGCCAGGCCAAACCCATATCAGTCCAGGAACCGTCTCAGGGGCGGCCTGTCACTAAGGTGATGTGGTGCTTGGTGCTGTGGTACTGGGACATTACTATTTATACGGTCCGCACATATCGGTAGAGGTGTCCTATTGGGTGGCTGTGTTTTCACTGGGTGAGAGTGTGTGTGTGTGAGTAGAGGAGGTTTTACCCAAAGAGTCCAGCAGAGGGCTCCACCTGAACTTATAGAACATTGACCTTACTGTTTATGTTGCTGAATGTAGGGTTTTAAAAAGGATTATTCTGATTAATAGCAGGTGGTTGGCCCGTGGATGATTCAGATGACGTCAGAGTCGATCTGCACATCACACCCATTTAACTCATGAATTGACGAGTGCAAAACAGCTGCTGATGTCAAATGAAGCTGTAATATCATCAAACGCATCCTCATTTCATGTTGTCATACAGTAATAATAGTATTTAGTCTGCAAATGTCATTCCATAGAATAATCATGTGGCGACAGGTGCAATTGGGGCTGTAGGCTACATTTAAGATCAATTTTACTTTTATTATTTCTTACTGTGATGATGAAACTCTCACCTCAGGAAATGATCTCCTGTTACAGACAAAAGGCACACAGCCAAAAAGAAAGCCTGGGAGTTAACTATACTGAATTTCTGTGTAGCGCATGATTTTGTAACCTGTGGCTGTTGCTTCTTTGAACAGATGCTATAATGTGTTTTGCAACCTCAAGATTTTTCTTTCTACATGTCATAATGTTGACAACTGACATGCTCATCTGACTGATTTCATAGCGGTATGCTGTAGCAATGGACATGTGCCATGCATCATATTTAAATGACTTTGCTTTAAAATGACATCTCCGAAGCAAGGATGTCTTCTTTCAGTAAATGCCTGTTGCCTCAACTATGTTTGGATACCATGCCAAATGACTTAAGAAATCAACGTGTTATTCATACGCCTTTTGATGATCCCAGGCTTCTTCTCTCCTCGCGTCTCTTCCTCAACTTCTCCGCTTGCTCCTCGGGCTGGAGGGACTAAGACGTGAGGCGAGGAGGCGAGGAAAGGAGGAAAGGAATTGAGTAGGTACATGAAAAGGCCTTCAGACTTAGGGTGTTTATTAATAATTAAACAGAGGGAAAATATCAGCTCAATCAGGAGAGATTTAATTGAAAAGAGGCTTAAAGAGTAATTAATAGGAAAAGAAATAGGAAATTTTAGGAAATGTGAAAGGGATGTATGCCCATCATGATGAGGGTGTTGTCTGCAGCAGATTGGCAGATGAGGCTGGGTGAGCAGGAGAATGAGTAGGAGAAGAGTAGTAGGAATTAAATACTCAGAGGGATCACAGACGACTGGTTCATCCATCAGCTTGTGAAGCGAAAAAAAAAGTACATAAGTAGTTTTACACAGAATTCAGTAAGCGCCTCTTTGTCTTATGTCATAATAAAGAGTTGAGTATCTGTTCCTGTGAGCTCATGTGTTTCTGATGTTCATCTGGTCATCATTAGTCATCTCCAGAGCTCAGTTGTTAATCAGTAAAATATCATCTTATCTGTGTTCTTCAGCAGCTGCTACAGTATCACCATATTGCACCATGGACATCAGGAGTCAGATTCTGGTGGGAGAGGAGTTTGACTCTTCACCTGTCTGTTCATGTGTGCTGTCAAACATCACCATGGATCCTGTCTGTTTTCTAATAAACACTATCTAAGGATCGCAAGTTTATCTTAAGTAACTATCTTCACACCTACAACTACCTCTTCTTCTTCTTTTCAGTTGGTGAAACACGTCATTGTCACAAATAGACGGGAATGAACAAAGTGTGAACTTGAGCCTTAATATAGTTTGTTTGTTTCAGCGTTAGATCAGTGACTTTGTTGTATGTGTTTGTAGAAGGTGGATCTTTGACAGACTGCTGTGACCTTTGACCTCTTAACTGATGGCTGCATCTCATGTTGCTGATCAAGAATTTGGGGTCTCTGTCAGTCACTGTGGATGAGAGAAAACTACATTTCAAAAATGTAAAAGTGAAAATTGTCAAGAGTTTTTGGCTGTTTGGACATCGACAAGAAATTCAGAGAGACTGAAATCTAAAACAGACTAAAAGTCACTATGAGGAAGTGACATCATCCTAACCACAGGAAGTAGCTGCAGCGTCTCTCTACTAAAGCACTAGTTTAGAAACTCAGACAGTTCTGAGCACGAGAACAAGAGACAGAAGAAGGAGAGACTCAGAGAATCATGATGGTTGAGTTCAAATGGATTTCTTTATTTCTTACAGCGGTGCTTCAGTTTACAGGTAAGAATACATATATCACATATATAAATGGAAGGCACATTGTAAAAAATAACTTGATCAATATTATTAAAGATTCTTTATTAGCTACATTTGATTTAACTAAGAAAACCAAATCTGTTGTTTCTAATGTGGTGAGTTTAGTGAACTCTTGGAAACTAAGGATAAAGAAATAATCGTCACTAACTATGAACATAACAGACATTTTCTCATTTCACTTTATTTTTCATCATTTTCTCAACAGCAGCAGCTGGAAAACTTCCCCCTCCTTCACTGTCAGAGTTGGAGATGACGTCACTTTGCCTTGTGAAAATATGATAGATGATCAGCAAGAATGTGAAATACTATATGGCTCTTTACTGGTTCAGGAAAACAGCAGCAGTAGAGCTGGTTAAACTTGGGCAGATTGTTGAAAACACCAAATCTAAATCAGACAGACTGAGTGTTACAGAGAACTGTTCTCTGGTTATAAAGAAGGTCACAGTCGAGGATGTTGGTCGTTACACCTGCAGACAGTTCATATCAGGACAACAACAAACTCCAGTCTCACATGTTTATCTGTCCGTTGTTATCAGTGAGTATTTCCATCATAATGTTTTCAGCTCAAACTGTCTTGTTAGAACAATATACTGAAACATTACAATAATTATGATCACAGTGATGAAGTTAACTTTACTCTTGTTGTCTTTCTCTCACAATATCTCCATCTTCACCAGTGACTGAACGTAAGGAAGCTGATAAGGTGACGTTATACTGCTCTGTGTCGACATATCAACAATGTGAACTCACAGTGAAGTGGCTGTATGAGGGTAAAGATGTGGACAAAGATAACAAAGAAATGTGGACATGGCAGAAAGGCTGCTACACCACTGTGTTTTTTCTGGATTCTTATTTTATTAACAAATTAAAGTCTAACTTGAAGTGTGAAGCGACAGATATTTACTCTGGAGAAGTGCAGCTGTTCACCTTCAGCCCTCAGTCCTCAGGTGAGAAAACAGGTGAGAATATGCTGAGCTGTTCAAGATGACTAAAACCACCAAAACATTTGTTTATTTGATGACTTTTTAAGACGACATCATCAGAATCAGAAGGAGCTTTATTGCCAAGTAGTGTTTTACACATACGAGGAATTGATAAGATAAGGTGATAAGGTGCTACACGTAGACAAACATTCAGTCAACATAAATAAATGTAGAAATACATAAATATGCAATGGAAGAACAACGTTACAGATATATACATTGAACGGAAGAGAATATTGTGTACATATAAATCTATAAAATGACAACATAAAAATATACAACAACAAAGATCAACAATCAACAACAGATATGTGCAACGTGCCAGGTCTGTGCCCGACACGAGATGAAACTGTATTTACATGTGCAGAGACATTTGTATCATTTGCAAGGGGCGAGTGTCAGTAGTGGACCCAGGTCTTCTTAATGAGGGTAGTTGCAGACGGGAAGAAACTGTTTTTATGGCGAGAGGGTTTGGTCCTGATGGACCACAGTCTCCTGCCAGAGGGGAGAGTCTGAAACAGTCTGTGTCCGGGGTGGAAGGAGTCAGCTGCAATCTTTCCTGCTCACCTCAGAGTCCTCGAGGCGTACAGGTCCGGAAGAGAAGGAAGATTGCAGCCGATCTCCTTCAGCACCGGTCACCAGATGGTCGATCTCCCACCTGTCGGCGGACTCGTCCCCACCAGAGATGAGCCCAATGAGGGTGGTGTCATCCGCAGACTTCAGGAGCTTGACAGACTGGTGACTGGAGGTGCAGCTGTTGGTGTACAGGGAGAAGAGAAGGGGGGAAAGAACCGGTGCTGATGGTCCTGGAATCAGACATGTTTTCCCATCTTCACCTGCTGGCATGTTCAGCTGAGAGAGCTTGTCCTGAAGCAGGACCGGGATGATGGTGTTAAAAGCAGAGCTGAAATCCACAAATAGGATCCTGGCGTAGGTTCCTGGGGAGTCCAGGTGCTGGAGGATGTAGAGAAGGGCCATGTTTACTGCATCATCTACAGACCTGTTGGCTCTGTAGGTGAACTGCAGGGGGTCCAGGAGAGGGTCTGTAATGGATTTTAGGTGTGGCAACACAAGGCGTTCAAAGGACTTCAAAACCACAGAGGTCAGGGCGACAAGTCTGTAGTCATTTAGTGCAGTGGTCCTTGGTTTCTTGGGGACAGGGATGATAGTGGAGGCTTTGCAGCAGGCCGGCACATGGCATGTCTCCAGTGAGGTGTTAAAAATGTCTTTGAACACGGAGACAGCTGCAGCATTCTTGAAAACATCCCAGTCAGTACAGTCCAAACATGCTTGGAGGTCCTCAACAGCTTCACTAGTCCACTTCTTTGATGTCCTCAGTACAGGTACTGTAAACAGGAATCAGATGGACCATCACGTGATCAGAGTGTCCCAGTGGAGCGCGTGTGACGGCGTGATAGGCACTGCTAACTGTGGTGTACAATTGATCCAAAGTGTTCACCTCTCTGGTTGGACACTTTATAAACTGTCTGTATTTGGAGAGTTCTTGGCTGAGATTTCCCCTGTTAAAGTCACCGAGAACAATAACAAGGGAGTTCGGGTTTGTCTGCTCCACACAGTATCCGGTCGGCCAGCATGCTCTGTGCCTCCTGAAAGTTGGCGTGTGGCGACATGTAAACACCGACCAGAGTGAATGAAGCAAACTCAGGGGGGGTAAAACGGTTTACAGTTAATGATAAGAAATTCCAGATTAGGAGAACAGTGCTGCTGAATCGCTGTCACGTCGGTACACCAGCCATTGTTAATATAAAAACAGACACCTCCACCTTTTGTGTCGCTCTGTACAGATGGAAGCCTGCCAGCTGCAGCGCGGAGTCCTGTATCAGTTCAGACAGCCAGGTCTCCCTGAAGCACAGAACAGAAGATGAATAAAAGTCTCTGTTCTTCCCCACCAGAAGCTGAAGTTCATCCAGTTTGTTGCACAGTGAGCGCACGTTGGAGAGAAATATTGCATGAAATATTATATATTGGTGTGCGGAGGCTTCACAGCGCAAACGACAGCGAGAGAGCCCTTCACCAAAATGTCCAACAATTCCACTGATGACGCAAGAAAAGTGGGAATTAAATCCGCTGGAGTTGTTCCCCTGATGTTCATGAGCTCCTCCCTGGTGAAAGAGCACCGGGAATCACAGCCGAAAACTGAATTAACACACAAAAATAAAACGGTTAGGGTTAGTTAAAAACACCTAGGCAGCTATACTCAGCGCCATCTTGGTGGAGGTTATTCTTTCTCATTTAGTGACAGCAGATGGTAAACATGAGGTATTTTCTAACTGAACTGTTTCTTGGGTTGTGTTATTTCATTCATGCAGGTGACGCAGAAACAACAATAACAACAACAACAACTAAATCAACAAGAACACAAAAAAACACTAAATCACCGAAAAGAACAACTGAAAACAGAAAATCATTTCCAGCCACAACAACAACCACTGATACTTCAACAGAACTTCAAGGTAGTAACTCATCTTTCTCTAGAGTCTCTCTGTCTTCCTGTCAGCCTCTTTCTCTCCCCATACTGAACTAAAACAAACTTTCTTATTGTTTGTTTGTTGATTTTTTAACTTACTTTCTGGAAAGACAAAAACAGAAAGTCATAACAAATAATAATTTGGTTTATTTTACATGTATTCTCCCTCTCTTTCCTCTGAACATTGTATTTCTGCTCTGATGTAGTGGAGCATTTAGACACCTTTATCTAATCATTTGTAAGTAAAGTTTTTTTTTTTATAACTCCAGTCTCTCTCTCTCTCTCTGTCCTCTTCTGGAGTCTAAAGTCTGAATGTCAGAGCGACGCTCGGCTGTGGGTGGAGATATTCTCTTATTCAGTCAGTCTCACTCAGTTGTTGTTGCTCAATCCACAAGATCCACTGCTGCTCACAAATCAGACGACTACATTCACAGTTAGCAAAGACATGCAGGAAAACTGCGAGCTGATGAAAGTCTGTGATTCGTTGCTACTTTAGCTGCAGGATTTCAAACAGAACTGAACTGTGCAGTCAAAATGTTTCTAATGTTTTCAGAATCGTTCTGGAGGTTCATCATTGTGTCTGTGGGTTTAGCAGCACTCATAATAATTGTTGTGGCAGTCAACATCTGGACAAGAACTAAAGGTGAGAACATTCACAGATGAAACTCAGAAACAGGAAGTTTTGATAAAGCTGGATTTTCACTGTGGAAACTAAAGTCGACTCTTTCTCTTTTCTTTTCAGGGACAAAAACACAGATGGATGAAAACACAGTGAGTTTATAATGTTTTTACAGTTGGTACTTTACACAGCAAACCAGTGCTTGTGACATCTGTTCTTCATTCTGAAGTGTAGATATAGATAGAAGAAGACAAACAGAAACAGGAATCACTCTAGTGACTTTAAACAATGCAGATAGATTATTTTTATTTCCAAAAACAACGTCCACGTTACTGTACTACTATAAAATCTAGTTCCAATGCAAACTGTCCAGCAGCCAGTCAGATAAAGATCAGATCAGACAGTAACTAATGGTGCGTTCAGGGTCTGCTGACTCAACTGTGAACTGTGTTCAGTTTCATCAGCAGTAAACTGGGAGGAACATTTCGGATTCGAGGTACCACATAAACACTCCCTCTCTGGTCAGTCAGCTGCAGGAACGTGTGACAGTTTGGGGTAGCCTACTTTAGGTTTAATATATTTATTTATTTTACTTTAATTAATAGTTAATTTCCTTCTGCGTGTCCTTCGTTACCACAGAAACACTTCCTCTCTCAGTGGCAGAAACATGTAATAGTAGCTGATGATGCGTTCAGGTGCTGTCAGGTTATTTCTTATCTCCTTGTGTTAAATGTGGGTCAGTGATGTGAAAGTTGTCAGTTAAAGTGTGTCAGAGTGAGGGTTTGTTTGTGTTTCACAGGTGAATAATGATGAAGATGAAGATGATGGTGTGGTGAACTATGAAAACGATGGAGACCCTTCTGCCTCTGTCAGACTCCACTGATCAACAACTTCCATATCAACATCAGCTCATCAGAGAAAAGACTCCACTGCAGTTAAATAACAGCACATTTACACGAGTAGTTGAAGCCTTTAGAGAACAAAAATCTCATAAGATCATTTTGGGTTTTGTTTGTTGATTGTTTTTGTTTTTATTTATCAGTGTGAGAAATGTTTGTGTGTTTTTTGCTCAGCTGTTTCTGTTTCAGTCTGACTTTGAACAACAATATTCAAGTCTTGATTTCATCTCATATCAGGAAGCCCACTGTGAGTTTTATAAAATGTCTTTTCCTGCATCAGTTGTGAAAATCTTTATTTTCTGCAGCCAGTTCAGAACACAGCAGCTGGATTTCAACTTCATTTAACAGGAACGAGCATTTAACTCTTGTTAACTTCCGTAAATCGTCGTGATTTTAAGGTTCACTGTTTGTGTTTGAAGCTACAGCAGCTTGAGCTCAGTTTCATGTCTCTGTGTACAGAAGAACTCATTTTAATTCACTTTCATTTAGCATTGTTGTTGACATATTTGTTGATGTGTGTGTGTGTTTGGCTTGAATGGGTTTTCAGCCTTAATGGAGTCAGTAACAGTCTCCTCTTTATCATATCTGGTAACAATATATTAACTGCAAATAAAGAAATGTTTACCACTTAATTCTACACTGTGTTTTGTGATTCCTTCACTGTCAGAGATCAAGACTTGAACCCAAACTCAGACTCGAGGCAGACAGGTTATAAATAAAGTCTTTTATTAACACCTTGGAAAGGTAAGATGAAAGGGTGGCTGGCTGGTGAGAGGGGCAGGGCTGATGAGGTTGAAGACCAGAGAGTGACTTGACTGAGGGATCTGGCTGGCTGTAGCAGGCTAATCTGAAGGCAGAGAAAACCAGGATTAACTGGGCAGGCAGGCAAACAAGCAGACCAGCTAGCTACTGGCAAGTTAACTGTCTTAAACACTACACAAGATTTACTGTGTATGATTCTAAGATACGGCAAGAAAATACTTGATATCAGGACCTGGGTTGTTAAAGGAGTGTTGATTACTTGATGGCAGGTATAGAGGAAAGCCAGAGTCAACCGCCCACAGCCAGAAACTGAGAGGGAAAGCGATACAGAGAGACAGACGGAGAAACAAAAGCAAAACACACCAAGCATGCCACATCCATCCAAAAGATAAAAAAAAACACTCTCACTCCCATTTTCCCACTGGCCAAATGTGTGTAAATACAGACAGTGTAAATGCACCTAATGTGACTTGAGAATTAACAAAAATCTAATAATTCAGGTTACTTCTTCTAAGCTCTGGATGCACATGACCACCTACTCTGACCTAATATGAATGTGAAAACATTTCAAACATCTTAAATGTCGACTTGTCGTGTCTTCAGTGACTTGCAGAGATATTTCCTTTGAAAACAACATGAACAGACCTGCTGCTACATATTGTGGAAGCTTGATGCTCTAAGACCAGACATTTTAAAGACGGTTCAGTCATGACGCTCATCAATGTTTTAACTGTTGCAACTAGTCTCAGGGACCCCAAACCTTCCAGGAGTTAAAATAGTTTTCATCAGGATTCAATAAACGCCTCTTTGTCTTATGTCCCAATAAAGAGTCAACTGTCAGTTCCTGTGAGCCTCGTGTGTTTCTGATGTTTATCTGGTCATCATTAGGGGGTAAAACCTGCAGAGCTCTGCTGCTGTTGTTAACCACATCCTCACTGAAACACATCCTCTTCACATCTCTGAACAAAAATACCTGCAAAGATACAATGAAATCACCATCTAAATAAGAAGTTGCAGTTTTGCAAACATTTATCTTAACTAACAATCTTCACACCTTCAACTTCTTCATCTTCTTCTTTTCAGGTGGTGAAACACGTCATTGTCACAAATACACCGGACTGAACAAACTGTGAACTTGAGCCTTAATATAGTTTGTTTGTTTCAGTGTTAGTTTGGCTCAGTGCAGAAACATATTCCTTTGTCTCGTGATCAGTGACTTTATCATATGTGTTTGTAGATGTTGGATCTTTGTCAGGCTGCTGTGACCTCTGACCTCTTTACTGATGGCTGCATCTCATATTGTGAAAATTGTAACAGAGTTTTTGTCTGTTTGGACATTGACAAGAAATTCAGAGACTGAAATCTAAAACCATGGACAGTATATTACTGGACAAAACCAACCTGCAGATTTGAATGGAGAGCAGTGAAGCCAGTTTTGGTCCCATGAAATACTACAGCGCTACTTCCTGTTGGCACCAGCATCTACTGCGCATGATCCGCAGCATAACTGTGAAGAAACTGGCAGAAACACAGTAATTCTGGTAGCTGCACAAACAAAAGTGTGTGATTGTCACTGTTTAATCTGCCCACCTACAAGGTTCACCTGAAAAACACCAACGCAGCGTCACTGATGGCTGAATAGTTTCTTTAGATTCACAGAGAGTTTATAATCTAACCAACACAGTTACATTGGTCATGTGCGACGGGGTGTCTCAGGGTTTTGACGTCATATTTGGGCCTACATGGATCCATGCAGGCTTTGGTCAGCTTCACTGTTTGATCTCTGGGTTACCCACTTTGTCTAAAACAGACTAAAAGTCTGAGCACGAGAACAAGAGACAGAAGGAGGAGAGTTTTGTACATCCACGAACATGAAACAGTTAAAAAAAAACATGTGAACTTTAATTCAGTATTCTGATGTTTTAATACAAAGTATATTGAAAGTGATCAGAAATATTATATGTTTTCGATATGCTTTATGTATTGTTATTTGAGAAAAACATTTGGAGTGAGATGATCTCTGCTTTTAACACTAAATGATGGAAAGTTCAACAGATTTTCATTTAGCTGACGCTTTTATCCAGAGAAACTTACAATTGCTTCATATGTCAGAGGTCGCACGCCTCTGGAGCAACTAAGGGTTAAGTGTCTTGCTCAGAAACACAATGGTGGACGTGTCACAGTGGGGGATTGAACCGAGGGTCTCTCACACTAAAGCCATGTGTCCACTGCACCATCACCCCCCCCAAAAATAGTAGTCTGCTACTTAACCACAAGAGCCTGCATTCAAAGACTCACAGGAAGTGAGCCTCCAACCTGCAGATAGCATAGAGTTTATTTAGCTTATGATGAAAATGTGTGAGATATTAACAAGTGATGAACGTGAAGTTTTTAAGATTAAAGAAGGATGTTAAATAACTGACAATGATTGAGGATGCTAAATTTCCCTAATCATGATTGATTTACTGATTTATTAAGTAAAAAGAAAGTTAAAATCTAACAGTATCAACGTGTGTTGCCTCTAACGACTGTATTACTTATGATAGATGTATTGATTGATGTATTGTAATGTGATCAGCTGTGCTTACTGATCAATTGATTCAGTTCATGATGATTTATTTCTAAGCTCACTTTAAAACTTAGTTTGGACTAAGTAGAGAGGACGTTGCAGGTATGTGGGTGAGATGGGAGCTATTTCTGAATGTCAAAAGGAAGCCATACATGGGGCCCTCTGTGAAAAGGCAGGAAGACGGACAGGCATGTATTAACCGCATGTATTAAAAGATACCTGATCACGCGTGGACTGAATGCGCGCCAGAAAACATCCAATCACAGAGTACTTGACATGCTTTGTCTGAGTGAACAGTGTAGGACGTCCAATCACAAAAGGACATGTCTGCATGGACACCAGAGATCAACCAATCCCAGCAAGCGTTGAGCATCCGAAGTATACTGTCACATCCTGTCTGTTTATCTATGTAAGCTGTAGCTTTTGGTATTATAATACACATTCCTCTGTTCTTTTTCTTTCACTGGGACCTTTTTAGCTGTTGTGTAAACTGAAGTTTATTAAAGAAATTTCCTTTGGGCCTGTTGCTCAAAGGTACATAGAGAAAGTCTCTTATTGTTTCCTTGTTTCTTCCTCCTCCTGAGCTCGGTGAGTAATTCCACTCTGCTACACATTAGCACAGGGCCACACCTCACACTGATTAAAACTCCTAACTGGTTAAAAGGAGTTCAGCCTGTCCACTCCGATCAGGGAGAGTTACTGAGACACCTGGGGGAAGCGTTTGGTACAAATGTGGACCGATCCTTGCAACCAAAACTTTTCTGTTAGCAGGTCCCTACCCTGGAGTGGGCACAGAGAACTAGATAGAGTGAGACTTCCTACAAGAGACACAGAGAATCATGATGGTTGAGTTCAAATGGATTTCTTTATTTCTTACAGCGCTGCTTCAGTTTCCAGGTAAGGTATCACATATATAAATGGAAGGCACACTGTAAAAAATAACTTACTAAAGATCTTTATTAGCTACGTTTGATTTAACTAAGAAAACCAAATCTGTTCCATGTATCATCCGATCATTCAATTATTCCATTTAATCAGGCAAACAAAAAACAAAAAACCAAATCAGTATCTCGTTTTTCTTTCTGAAAACTGACGTTTGTTTCCTTGCTTTCAGCTCGAAACGGGAAATATAATAAACAAGGAAACCAAAACAAAATAATAGGTCGAATTTCTTTATTTCCCACGGTGCTGTCCATTCTGTTTTGTGCATGTGCAGTAGATAATCTTCAACCACGTGGAGCAGGCCTACAAAGCAGTTCCTCAATGGCAAGACTGTATGGCTGCATCTTGGAGCCTCTCGTCTCATGCCCTCATCATCATCCGCAAGCTTTTACGTTGAAAATAAAAGCTAGCGTCTGGTTCGAACTTCCTTGTAGTTTAGTGTTTTTGAATAGAATTGTAAGGGCAATCATGCGAATAAAAAAATACTTATTAAAATATCTGTCAATAAGATAAAGAGATTATCATGCTGAATAAAAATAGCCTACTTGAAAATATGTCCGCCTAAGATGGCATAAATACAGACGGTAGACAGACTCATCATGATCTGAAATCATTATTATTTTGTATTCCAGCAATCTGGTAGAAAGATTATTTTGACTGTAGCCCCGAATGTAACTCCACAGCAACATTAAAAATATTTTCCGTATTAATATGTAGCCTTATATCCCGACGCAGCGTGTCTCCCAGCTCTTCAAAGAACGGAGGCTACTCGCAATGCAGTTTTTCACAATTGCTAAAACACTAAACCCCATTCTCTGAACCCAGTGTTCAATGGCCTAAACCCATTTGTCGAATCAGTCACTCTTTTGGCAAAACCTTGAACAAGTTCAGGTAGTTAAAACATTGTTTGCAAATCTCATCCACTCTTTTTGCAAAACTCTAAACACATTCTCACTCACTAAAACACATTTTGCACTGTGATGCACTTTTGTTGCAAAATGGTAAATACATGTGGCAACTACAACACAGCTGTCATCTTTCACGCAACATCTCACAATTCTGCACACTTTCTACAGTTTTTCTCAGTTGCTAAAACACTAAAACCCATTGGCTGAACAAAGTCTGCAGTTGCCTGAACTCATTTAGCTAATTGTGCAGTCTGTTGTCACTACCATTTCACATGGTAAAACACAATTTGCAGATCTCACTTAGACTTTTCAGCAGAACTCTAAACATATTCTCATTCTCAAAACACATTCTGCACTCTAATGCACATGTCTTCCATACTGGTAAACACAAGTGGCAACAATCAAATACAAATAGAGAACACACGTCATTGATTAAACACAACCTTCAAAATTCATTTCACTTGTTTCAAATCATGTGACACAATCAATCTAAGCCAGTTCAGAGAGCAAATTGTCCGGCCCTGAACATTGTGCTTTCCATTTGTTTACAGTACTGATTGCTCAATAGATTTTGACTGGTTGCAGGTTCATATCAACAAAGAACACGAATTACAGTACAAGAAACAAAGGACAAGGTTGTGAGATGCAGGGTACAGAACTGTAAAAATAGGGTTACAAGGAACAAAAAAATTGCAAAGAGAAAAGCAGACTATAAATTCTGATCAATTTTGAGCCACTATGATAGAACATGTTTTCATTCATCAAATTAAATCAATGACGGACAACTATGAAATTTGTTTTGAGATTAAAAATGTACTTCTCCCTGAGAACTATATGTTCTGAACAACGTGTATTGTATTTAGTTTACTGACTGCTTGATAGTCTATATCATTTTGATTGCTTTGTTTATGATTTGAGAGCAGTGTTTGGTTTTGAGCACAGGTAAAACTGTTTTGAGGCGAAAGTTTCATTTTGCACGAGGAGTCAGAGGTTTTGTAAATAGTGCTTGAAGCTGAGGTTTTGTGTTTCACGTTTTCAGAAAATGGAGCAAGGTTTCAGAAATTGTGTTTTAGCAATTGAGAAAAACTGTAATGATGTGATCAAAGCAAAATGTGCTCAAGTCCCTGGCGAGCGTAGTGGCGATGTCACACTTTGACCAAGCTATAAGTGAGGGACAGGTTCTCTACTGTCATTCAACCCAGATCAAATGGTTTTGAGGCAAGGGTTTGATTTTGCCAGAAAAGTCAGGGTTTTTGTGAATGTAGTTTAAAGATTGGGTATTGTGTTTAAAGTTTCGAGAATTTGGGTGAAAGTTTCAAGAAATGTGTCTTTGTGAAAAACTGTAATATTGCTACATTTTGTTTGAAGTTCATGTAATGTGACACCCCCACCATTAGGCCTACTCAGCATGCCGAGAGAGAGAGGGGGGGGGGCATTGCGCAAAGCTAAGGGCTGAATTACTAAACTGTCCCTGGCAAAACTGTACTTTTTGTCCGGCTGTTTTAACTCCGAAACCCACCGATGCTGTTGCTCCGAGTCTAAGCGGGTTTTTTGCCATTTTGTGGCCGATCCGTTGGAGATATATAGACATGCAGGCTATCAAATGAAAGGTCTGCTCTCCGCTGATATTCTGTTCTCAATCTACAGGCCTGTAAAGCATGGGAGTGCTTTTGGTGACAGGAATGTTGATGAATACTCCTGTTTTTATCAATATTTAAATTTTGTCATTTGGAAATTGGTTGTATGGACTGAAAAAGCATTTTAAAGATATCTATCAATAAAAGTCAGCATTTTAACAATAAATATTGCCAAAATATGGAAATTCGCCTGGTATATTTGAAAATATTGTTCGATAACTGTAGTATTTTGGTTTTTTTTCATCAGATTTACAGTTACAATTGCATTGTAGGTAAAGTAAAATAAATATAATAATACACAATGGATTTATATTCCTTAGCTTCTGACTTTTCAAAGGAGACCAGAATTATGCATCTAGGCCAAATGGTTGAGGAGTTATTCCTGATTCATTTTGGGTATGAAATTTAAGGCGTTTTTTCTGGAAAAAGGGGCCTGTTTTTAACAGGTTTAGTCCGCCGCAAAGTAGTGAGAGAATAACATGACACACCTGACCGAGACACAGACCTGTCGCTCTGTGTCTCTATCATTCTCACCGCTCAGAGACACTTTGCTCTGTTTGGGACAGTCTCTCTGTTCCAGGATGCTTCCTTCTGAAGCGACTGTGAGCTGCACTTTATCAGAGGTGCTATAGTTAACATTTATATAGATGTGTAGGCTTGTGAGATTTATGTGTTTCAGTTTTCCCAGGCGACTCTGTGTCTGTCAGATAATAGGGGATAACCACTAGGCTACCATATCAGCAGAACACAGGTTAATGCACAGCAGAAGGGCAAAATATTATGACTTCATTCTCATTAGATTGCAATTATATTCTCATACCTAATATATTTCCAAATATTATTCTGCAAATGTCACAGATAGTTGCGCCTGGTTCAGGCAATCATGCTAATGAATAAAAATACTTCGTCTATAAGATAGGCCTACACAGTACAGACTTAAGATCCATTCTATCATTGTATTATATTGTATTAAAGCAATCTGGTAGAAATATCGTTTTAAATGTAGTAGCCTATCAAGGGTCGCAAATTATATGTGTGTTACACACTCCTCTAAGTTGTGTGCAACCCGCCATTAATCAAGAGAAGAAGCAGCAGCAGCAGGAGAAGAGTCGGAGTCACGGGTAAGTTCATAAGCAAGTCTGTTGCAATCAATTAAAAAACTTAAACTTTTAAATCAACGATTTTGGCCATACAGGGGTGGGTTGGCCACCTGGCAATTCTGGCATGTGCCAAGGGACTATTGTTTTGGTGTGGGCCGGTCAGATTGATATTAATATCAGTGTTTCTCACACATCGGCTAACTTGGGCGGCCATTGAGTACATTAACGGCCATCCAACTATATTTGGTGACCCTTTAAGCATTTTGCAGAGAAACACCGAGAGAAATGATCAAGAAAACAGTCACACAAAAATGTTCGGGTTGTAATAAACTGCA
>NW_024041150.1:53959616-54047695 GCF_014851395.1 Micropterus salmoides
TGAACATTTTTGTACTCTACTTTTCCACGAAGCTCAGCGCCTTGTCATGCTGCTGGCGTTTTTACCAGCGCTTCTATTGCAATGAATTAAAAAAAGCGCTTTGGTGGACAATAACTTTATATATCTTGTTTTATTTTATATGTTACCATATTTGAATATAGGCCTACACTTGTGTGTAGCATGAAAGAACTACAAATTTAATTTTGTTATGCAGCTTGTGCTGGATAATGACTAATAAACAACCTTGTATAGAGTGGTAACTTTTGGGTAGGCTGCATGATCATTAAAACAAATGCTGTTGCAGATATATTTTTTCAAACCGCCTGTTGCCCTAAAGAAGTCCAATGGCTTTCAATTATTGTGATAGATATAGCCCTAAACATATATGACAATGGGCCTAATAATATAAAACATTGCCTATAAACATGCATTCTAGACTTATTCTAAAATAGTCTTTTCCTGTGTGATACAGGTCAGTTTTGAAGTCCCTTCAAGAGAGCATGCGGCTCCCACGTGTGTTTGTTGACCCGCAGAGAATCATTTTAGTTATATGCTAATTACATTACATTACATTACATTTACATTTACTGTTTTGGCAGACACTTTTATGCAAAGCAACTTTATTAAGCATATTATTATATTAGATAGGTTGTTCATATTTTGACTGTTTTTCTATTCTCTATCATGATGAAAATCAAGATCAAGCGAGCTTTTGCCCTTCTGTCCTCCCTGAGCTGCCTTCCGTTTGACAGGCATGCCTCCTGAGTTATTGACTGTTGCAGTAGCGTACTTTGTCTTTCTTTTTATTTCCTCTTCTAAAGTGTAAATTGTATGAACCAAACACCTGGGCAAATTGGCAAACCGTGAAACCTATTTTGGTAATAAAACCAAGGTTCTGATAAATATGAAATATTGTAAATGACAATAAAACATTAAATAGCACAGTACAAATAAATAAAAACAATTTTAAAGAAACAGGCCTACAATGATAGCTTTCCGTGTTTAATTCAAATGGCGTTCACACCAGAAATAAATCGTTCCAGAATTCACTTGACAGCATCCTAGACCACCTCATTGAGGTGGAGCAGAGAGCTGTTTGTTTGATACACACCAAAGTTCAAGTCCAGCGTTCACACCAACCCAAACAAACCGCACCAAGGGGTTAAACACTCCAGGGTTTGGTTCAACCGGAATAAACAAGGTAGGTGTGAAAGCAACTTTAATTTAAGAGGCTTTTTACATTTATTTTTGGCATACAAATGAAAAAATGTTCTAATAAAAAGTTAAATAAAGAAATTTAGCCTGGGGAGAGAAAGAGGCTGACAGGAAAACAGAGTTACTACCTTTTCGTTCTGTTGAAGGGTCATTGGTTGTTGTGGCTGTAACTGATTTTGTGTTTTCTGTTGTTGTTGTTGTTGTTGTTGTTGTTGTTTGTGCGTCACCTGCACAAATAAAATAACACAACCCAAGAAACTGTTGAGTTAGAAAATCCCTCATGTTTACCATCTGCTGTCACTAAATGAGAAAGAATGATGTCATCTTAAAAAGTCGTCAGCTCAGCATATTCTCACCTGTTTTCTCACCTGAGGACTGAGGGCTGAAGGTGAACAGCTGCACTTTTCCAGAGTTAATATCTGTCACTTCACACTTCAAGTTAGACTTTGATTTGTAACTAAAATGAGAATCCAGGAAAGACACAGCGGCGAGCAGCAGACTGTGATGTCTTCATGTCTTTGTCTTTGTCCACATCTTTACCCTCATACAGCCACTTCACTGTGTGTCACACTGTCCATGTGTCGACACAGAGCAGTTAACGTCACCTCATCAGCGTCCTTACGTTCAGTCACTGGTGAAGATGGAGATATTGTGAGAGAAAGACAACAAGAGTAAAGTTAACTTCATCACTGTGATCATAATTATTGTAATGTTTCAGTATATTGTTCTAACAAGACAGTTTGAGCTGAAAACATTATGATGGAAATACTCACTGATAACAACAGACAGAAGAACCTGAGAGTCTAAAACATGTCTTGATCGGGCCTGTCTGCAGGTGTAATGACCAACATCCTCGACTGTGACCTTCTTTATAACCAGAGAACAGTTCTCTGTAACACTCAGTCTGTCTGATTTAGTTTTGGACTTTACACCAATCTGCCCAAGTTTAATCAGGGCTACTGCTGAACCACAAAGGTCCATATAGTATTTTCACATTTTCGCTGACCGTCTATCACATTTTCACAAGGCAAAGTGACGTCATCTCCAACTCTGACAGTGAAGTAGAGGGGAAGTTTTTCAGCTGCTGCTGTTGAGAAAATGATGAAAAATAAAGTGAAATGAGAAAATGTCTGTTATGTTCATAGTTAGTGACGATTATTTCTTTATCCTTAGTTTCCAAGAGTTCACTTAACTCACTGGTCCGTTTATCATCCGATCATTCAATTATTCCATTTAATCTGGCAAACCAAAAACCAAAAAACGAATCAATATTTTGTGTTTTTGTTTTTCTATATAAATCAAATATGAAAACTGGCGTTTGTTTCCTTGCTTTCAGCTCAAAACGGGAAATATAATAGACAAGGAAACCAAATCAAAATAATAGGTCGAATTTACGTTTTCTGTATTTTTCTTTATGTGTTTTCCCATTTCTCACTGTGCCGTCCATTCTGATTTGTGCATGTGCAGTGGATGATCTCCAACCGTGGAACGAGCCTACGAAGCAGTGTCCCTCAGTGGCAAGACTGTATGACTGCATGCTGGAGCCTCTAGTCTCTTGCCCTGGTGCCATCCACAAGCTTCTACGTTGCAAAATAAAAGCTTGTGTCTGGTTTGTGTTTTTGAACTGAATTATAATGGCAATCATGCAAATTAATAAATACTTAATAAAATATCTGTCAATAAGATAAATTCAGTGTTAATCATTAAAAAAACTTCTATAAGATGATGGTAGACAGACTAAAGGTCCATTCTGAAATCATTATTATTTTATTCCAGAAATCTGGTTGAAAGATTGTTTTAAACTTTTAAGTGTTATTATCCACTGTTACAGTTACAGTATTAGCGTGTATGTCCATGCTATAGACATACAGGCAAGCATACTGATTGAGATTCAGTCAGCTTGTGTGAAGGCCTGTGGGTGTGCTGGTGATTATCTATATGTCACATGTATAGCTTAATCCTTTTGTTTTGACATTATACAATGTTCATCCATCCATCCATCCATTGTCAACTGCTTATCCTGTGTACAGGGTCACAGGGGGCTGGAGACAATCCCAGCTGACGTCGGGCAAAAGGCAGGGTACACCCTGGACAGGTAATATAACTAATTACTTTCAAATGACAATAACTAGTAATCTATAATGTATTACATTTTTGGAAGTAACTTGCCCAAACTGATCTGTGTATGTGCCATCCCAGTGACACACACACACACACACACACACACACACACACACACACACACACACAGTAGAATAAGCAATTGTATTTACATTGATTTCCCTATTAATTGTGGAAACAATATAGGATCTAGAAATAAGTCTTGGAAAGAGTATAATATTATTATGTTATTCTTTATTATCCCTCTCCTCCTGCACTTAATTAGCAGAAATTGCTGCAGAATCCATAGAAGATATTTTTCTCTTCCAGCGTACCCTGTGTTTAAAGCAAATACAGAACAAAACCATACTCTTGATCTGCTCTGATACAGTGTTTAGATTTCTTTTGTTTAAGACACAGTCTTTTTTGTTAGCAACAAGTGACTTACTCAGCACAGTAGGCTATACAGTAGGCCTATACCCGGCATGTCATTTTTTAAAAGACAAAGGTGTATTCCTTAGGTCAAACTCTGCTACCATAAATTTCTAGAGGTAACGTTGATATTTGCTAACAAACGTCATATTTAAATATATGTTAACATCAGGGACACATCCAGCAATCTGGGACAATTAAGGTAGTTTAACACTACTTTGAAGAAATATTCAATGATTAAATGTATAAGTGGGGGGTCTGGGTGTCCTCCCCAGAAGATTTTGAGCATTAATTAATTTCCTGCATTCTGGAGACATTTTCTGCACCAATTTATGGAGTAATGTCTTTACTTACAACAATAAAAGGGAATATAATGCAGTAATAAGTAGATTTTTTTGTTGCTTAAGTAACTTTCTTGGACAATGCACATTTGTTTCTTCTATATTTAAATTGCATTGCATGTTTTCTTATTGTGCAAATAAACCTTTCTCAAAGCTTTTTCATTTGTAGTTTAACAGTTCTTATTCCAAACTATTTCTCAGAACATATTTAACCAATTATGCTTTCAAAAAGTGATGGGGGCATGTCCCCAGCCAACCTAGTGTAAATGACACCAATGGTAACAGATTTGTAACATTTGCTCAAGAGTTTTTTAAGAGCAAACGTTTACAACAATTCACATATGCAGTTAAAACAATGGCTGTCCATCTGAGTATGTTGTAAAGTCTGTCTGCTCTCTGTCTGTTTTTCTGCTGTTTCTGTTTTTATCTGCAGTTTATTACAACCCGAACATTTTTGTGTGACTGTTTTCTTGATCATTTCTCTCGGTGTTTCTCTGCAAAATGCTTAAATGGGTCACCAAATATAGTTGGATGGCCGTTAATGTACCTCAATGGCCGCCCAAGTTAGCCGATGTGTGAGAAACACTGATATTAATATCAATCTGACCGGCCCACACCAAAACAAATAGTCCCTCTGGCACATGCCAGAATTGCCAGGTGGCCAACACCGCCCCTGTATGGCCAAAATCGTTGATTTAAAAGTTTAAGTTTTTTAATTGATTGCAACAGACTTGCTTATGAACTTACCCGTGACTCCGACTCTTTCTCCTTGCTGCTGCTTCTTCTCTTGATTAATGGCGGGTTGCACACAACTTAGAGGAGTGTGTAACACACATATAATTTGCGACCCTTGATAGGCTACTACATTTAAAACGATATTTCTACCAGATTGCTTTAATACAATATAATAACAATGATAGAATGGATCTTAAGTCTGTACTGTGTAGGCCTATCTTATAGACGAAGTATTTTTATTCATTAGCATGATTGCCTGAACCAGGCGCAACTATCTGTGACATTTGCAGAATAATATTTGGAAATATATTAGGTATGAGAATATAATTGCAATCTAATGAGAATGAAGTCATAATATTTTGCCCTTCTGCTGTGCATTAACCTGTGTTCTGCTGATATGGTAGCCTAGTGGTTATCCCCTATTATCTGACAGACACAGAGTCGCCTGGGAAAACTGAAACACATAAATCTCACAAGCCTACACATCTATATAAATGTTAACTATAGCACCTCTGATAAAGTGCAGCTCACAGTCGCTTCAGAAGGAAGCATCCTGGAACAGAGAGACTGTCCCAAACAGAGCAAAGTGTCTCTGAGCGGTGAGAATGACAGAGACACAGAGCGACAGGTGTCTGTGTCTCGGTCAGGTGTGTCATGTTATTCTCTCACTACTTTGCGGCGGACTAAACCTGTTAAAAACAGGCCCCTTTTTCCAGAAAAAACGCCTTAAATTTCATACCCAAAATGAATCAGGAATAACTCCTCAACCATTTGGCCTAGATGCATAATTCTGGTCTCCTTTGAAAAGTCAGAAGCTAAGGAATATAAATCCATTGTGTATTATTATATTTATTTTACTTTACCTACAATGCAATTGTAACTGTAAATCTGATGAAAAAAAACCAAAATACTACAGTTATCGAACAATATTTTCAAATATACCAGGCGAATTTCCATATTTTGGCAATATTTATTGTTAAAATGCTGACTTTTATTGATAGATATCTTTAAAATGCTTTTTCAGTCCATACAACCAATTTCCAAATGACAAAATTTAAATATTGATAAAAACAGGAGTATTCATCAACATTCCTGTCACCAAAAGCACTCCCATGCTTTACAGGCCTGTAGATTGAGAACGGAATATCAGCGGAGAGCAGACCTTTCATTTGACACCCTGCATGTCTATATATCTCCAACGGATCGGCCACAAAATGGCAAAAAACCCGCTTAGACTCGGAGCAACAGCATCGGTGGGTTTCGGAGTTAAAACAGCCGGACAAAAAGTACAGTTTTGCCAGGGACAGTTTAGTAATTCAGCCCTTAGCTTTGCGCAATGTCCCCCCCCACTCTCTCTCTCTCGGCATGCTGAGTAGGCCTAACGGTGGGGGTGTCACATTACATGAACTTCAAACAAAATGTAGCAATATTACAGTTTTTCACAAAGACACATTTCTTGAAACTTTCACCCAAATTCTCGAAACTTTAAACACAATACCCAATCTTTAAACTACATTCACAAAAACCCTGACTTTTCTGGCAAAATCAAACCCTTGCCTCAAAACCATTTGATCTGGGTTGAATGACAGTAGAGAACCTGTCCCTCACTTATAGCTTGGTCAAAGTGTGACATCGCCACTACGCTCGCCAGGGACTTGAGCACATTTTGCTTTGATCACATCATTACAGTTTTTCTCAATTGCTAAAACACAATTTCTGAAACCTTGCTCCATTTTCTGAAAACGTGAAACACAAAACCTCAGCTTCAAGCACTATTTACAAAACCTCTGACTCCTCGTGCAAAATGAAACTTTCGCCTCAAAACAGTTTTACCTGTGCTCAAAACCAAACACTGCTCTCAAATCATAAACAAAGCAATCAAAATGATATAGACTATCAAGAACATATAGTTCTCAGGGAGAAGTACATTTTTAATCTCAAAACAAATTTCATAGTTGTCTGTCATTGATTTAATTTGATGAATGAAAACATGTTCTATCATAGTGGCTCAAAATTGATCAGAATTATAGTCTGCTTTTCTCTTTGCAATTTTTTTTTCCTTGTAACCCTATTTTTACAGTTCTGTACCCTGCATCTCACAACCTTGTCCTTTGTTTCTTGTACTGTAATTCGTGTTCTTTGTTGATATGAACCTGCAACCAGTCAAAATCTATTGAGCAATCAGTACTGTAAACAAATGGAAAGCACAATGTTCAGGGCCGGACAATTTGCTCTCTGAACTGGCTTAGATTGATTGTGTCACATGATTTGAAACAAGTGAAATGAATTTTGAAGGTTGTGTTTAATCAATGACGTGTGTTCTCTATTTGTATTTGATTGTTGCCACTTGTGTTTACCAGTATGGAAGACATGTGCATTAGAGTGCAGAATGTGTTTTGAGAATGAGAATATGTTTAGAGTTCTGCTGAAAAGTCTAAGTGAGATCTGCAAATTGTGTTTTACCATGTGAAATGGTAGTGACAACAGACTGCACAATTAGCTAAATGAGTTCAGGCAACTGCAGACTTTGTTCAGCCAATGGGTTTTAGTGTTTTAGCAACTGAGAAAAACTGTAGAAAGTGTGCAGAATTGTGAGTTGTTGCTGAAAGATGACAGCTGTGTTGTAGTTGCCACATGTATTTACCATTTTGCAACAAAAGTGCATCACAGTGCAAAATGTGTTTTAGTGAGTGAGAATGTGTTTAGAGTTTTGCAAAAAGAGTGGATGAGATTTGCAAACAATGTTTTAACTACCTGAACTTGTTCAAGGTTTTGCCAAAAGAGTGACTGATTCGACAAATGGGTTTAGGCCATTGAACACTGGGTTCAGAGAATGGGGTTTAGTGTTTTAGCAATTGTGAAAACTGCATTGCGAGTAGCCTCCGTTCTTTGAAGAGCTGGGAGACACGCTGTGTCGGGATATAAGGCTACATATTAATACGGAAAATATTTTTAATGTTGCTGTGGAGTTACATTCGGGGCTACAGTCAAAATAATCTTTCTACCAGATTGCTGGAATACAAAATAATAATGATCTCAGATCATGATGAGTCTGTCTACCGTCTGTATTTATGCCATCTTAGGCGGACATATTTTCAAGTAGGCTATTTTTATTCAGCATGATAATCTCTTTATCTTATTGACAGATATTTTAATAAGTATTTTTTTTATTCGCATGATTGCCCTTACAATTCTATTCAAAAACACTAAACTACAAGGAAGTTCGAACCAGACACTAGCTTTTATTTTTCAACGTAAAAGCTTGCGGATGATGATGAGGGCATGAGACGAGAGGCTCCAAGATGCAGCCATACAGTCTTGCCATTGAGGAACTGCTTTGTAGGCCTGCTCCACGTGGTTGAAGATTATCTACTGCACATGCACAAAACAGAATGGACAGCACCGTGGGAAATAAAGAAATTCGACCTATTATTTTGTTTTGGTTTCCTTGTTTATTATATTTCCCGTTTCGAGCTGAAAGCAAGGAAACAAACGTCAGTTTTCAGAAAGAAAAACGAGATACTGATTTGGTTTTTTGTTTTTTGTTTGCCTGATTAAATGGAATAATTGAATGATCGGATGATACATGGAACAGATTTGGTTTTCTTAGTTAAATCAAACGTAGCTAATAAAGAATCTTTAGTAAGTAATTTTTTACAGTGTGCCTTCCATTTATATATGTGATACCTTACCTGGAAACTGAAGCAGCGCTGTAAGAAATAAAGAAATCCATTTGAACTCAACCATCATGATTCTCTGAGTCTCTTGTAGGAAGTCTCGCTCTATCTAGTTCTCTGTGCCCACTCCAGGGTAGGGACCTGCTAACAGAAAAGTTTTGGTTGCAAGGATCTGGTCCACATTTGTACCAAACGCTTCCCCCCAGGTGTCTCAGTAACCCTCCCTGATCGGAGTGGACAGGCTGAACTCCTTTTAACCAGTTAGGAGTTTTAATCAGTGTGAGGTGTGGCCCTGTGCTAATGTGTAGCAGAGTGGAATTACTCACCGAGCTCAGGAGGAGGAAGAAACAAGGAAACAATAGGAGACTTTCTCTATGTACCTTTGAGCAACAGGCCCAAAGGAAATTTCTTTAAGAAACTTCAGTTTACACAAAAGCTAAAAAGGTCCCAGTGAAAGAAAAAGAACAGAGGAATGTGTATTATAATACCAAAAGCTACAGCTTACATAGATAAACAGACAGGATGTGACAGTATACTTCGGATGCTCAACGCTTGCTGGGATTGGTTGATCTCTGGTGTCCATGCAGACATGTCCTTTTGTGATTGGACGTCCTACACTGTTCACTCAGACAAAGCATGTCAAGTACTCTGTGATTGGATGTTTTCTGGCGTGCATTCAGTCCACGCGTGATCAGGTATCTTTTAATACATGCGGTTAATACATGCCTGTCTGTCTTCCTGCCTTTTCACAGAGGGCCCCATGTATGGCTTCCTTTTGACATTCAGAAATAGCTCCCATCTCACCCACATACCTGCAACGTCCTCTCTACTTAGTCCAAACTAAGTTTTAAAGTGAGCTTAGAAATAAATCATCATGAACTGAATCAATTGATCAGTAAGCACAGCTGATCACATTACAATACATCAATCAATCAATACATCTATCACAAGTAATACAGTCGTTAGAGGCAACACACGTTGATACTGTTAGATTTTAACTTTCTTTTTACTTAATAAATCAGCCATCTAATAAATCAGTAAATCAATCATGTTTAGGGAAATTTAGTGTCCTCAATCATTGTCAGTTATTTCACATCCTTCTTTAATCTTAAAAACTTCACGTTCATCACTTGTTAATATCTCACACATTTTCATCATAAGCTAAATAAACTCTATGCTATCTGCAGGTTGGAGGCTCACTTCCTGTGAGTCTTTGAATGCAGGCTCTTGTGGTTAAGTAGCAAACTACTATTTGGGGGGGTGATGGTGCAGTGGACACATGCCTTTAGTGTGAGAGACCCCCGGTTCAATCCCCCACTGTGACACGTTCACCATTGTGTTTCTGAGCAAGACACTTAACCCTTAGTTGCTCCAGAGGCGTGCGACCTCTGACATATAAAGCAATTGTAAGTCGCTTTGGATAAAAGCGTCAGCTAAATGAAAATCTAGAATAGATTGATAGAAAACAATATTAAAACATCAGAATACTGCATTAAAGTTCACATGTTTTTTTTTTAACAGTTTCATGTTCGTGGATATACAACACTCTCCTTCTTCTGTCTCTTGTTCTCGTGCTCAGAACTGTCTGAGTTTCTAAACTAGTGCTTTAGTAGAGAGACGCTGCAGCTACTTCCTGTGGTTAGGATGATGTCACTTTCATAGTGACTTTTAGTCTGTTTTAGACAAAGGGGGTAACCCAGAGATCAAACAGTGAAGCTGACCAAAGCCTGCATGGATCCATGTAGGCCCCAATATGACGTCAAAACCCTGAGACACCCCGTCACACATGACCAATGTAACTGTATTGGTTAGATTATAAACTCTCTGTGAATCTAAAGAAACTTTTCAGCCATCAGTGACGCTGCGTTGGTGTTTTTCAGGTGAACCTTGTAGGTGGGCAGATTAAACAGTGACAATCACACACTTTTGTTTGTGCAGCTGCTAGAATTACTGTGTTTCTGGCAGTTTCTTCACAGTTATGCTGTGGATCATGCGCAGTAGACGCTGGTGCCAACAGGAAGTAGCCCTGTAGTATTTCATGGGACCAAAACTGGCTTCACTGCTCTCCATTCAAATCTGCAGGTTGGTTTTGTCCAGTAACAAACAAACTATATTAAGGCTCAAGTTCACAGTTTGTTCAGTCCGCTGTATTTGTGACAATGACGAGTTTCACCACCTGAAAAGAAGAAGATGAAGAAGTTGAAGGTGTGAAGATTGTTAGTTAAGATAAATGTTTGCAAAACTGCAACTTCTTATTTAGATGGTGATATCATTGTATTTTTGCAGGTATTTTTGTTCAGAGATATGAAGAGGATGTGTTTCAGTGAGGATGTGGTTAACAACAGCAGCAGAGCTCTGCAGGTTTTACCCCCTAATGATGACCAGATAAACATCAGAAACACACGAGGCTCACAGGAACCGACAGTTGACTCTTTATTGGGACATAAGACAAAGAGGCGTTTATTGAATCCTGATGAAAACTACTTTAACTCCTGGAAGGTTTGGGGTCCCTGAGACTAGTTGCAACAGTTAAAACATTGATGAGCGTCCTTTAACTGTCTGGACTGAGAGCATCAAGCTTTCACAATATGTGGCAGCAGGTCTGTTCATGTTGTTTTCAAAGGAAATATCTCTGCAAGTCACTGAAGACACGACAAGTCGGACATTTAAGATGTGTGAAATGTTTTCACATTCATATTAGGTCAGAGTAGGTGGTCATGTGCATCCAGAGCTTAGAAGAAGTAACCTGAATTATTAGATTTTTGTGCATTCTCAAGTCACATTAGGTGCATTTACACTGTCTGTATTTACACACATTTGGCCAGTGGGAATATGGTAGTGAGAGTGTTTTTTTTATCTTTTGGATGGATGTGGCATGCTTGGTGTGTTTTGCTTTTGTTTCTCGTCTCAGTCAAGTCACTCTCTGGTCTTCAACCTCATCAGCCCTGCCCCTCTCACCAGCCAGCCACCCTTTCACCTTACCTTTCCAAGGTGTTAATAAAACACTTTATTTATAACCTGTCTGCCTCGAGTCTGAGTTTGGATTCAAGTCTTGATGTCTGACAGTGAAGGAATCACAAAACACAGAGTAGAATTAAGTGGTAAACATTTCTTTATTTGCAGTTAATATATTACCAGATATGATAAAGAGGAGACTGTTACTGACTCCATTAAGGCTGAAAACCCATTCAAGCCAAACACACACACACATCCCAACAAATATGTCAACAACAATGCTAAATGAAAGTGAATTAAAATGAGTTCTTCTGTACACAGAGACATGAAACTGAGCTCAAGCTGCTGTAGCTTCAAACACAAACAGTGAACCTTAAAATCAGGTCTGAATTCTTCAGCTGGAAGACGATTTAAGGAAGTTAACAAGAGTTAGTGCTCGTTCCTGTTAAATGAAGCTGAAATCCAGCTGCTGTGTTCTGAACTGGCTGCAGAAAATAAAGATTTTCACAACTGATGCAGGAAAAGACATTTTATAAAACTCACAGTGGGCTTCCTGATATGAGATGAAATCAAGACTTGAATATTGTTGTTCAAAGTCAGACTGAAACAGAAACAGCTGAGCACAAAACACACAAACATTTCTCACACTGATAAATAAAACAAAAACAATCAACAAACAAAACCCAAAATGATCTTATGAGATCTTTGTTCTCTAAAGGCTTCAACTACTCGTGTAAATGTGCTGTTATTTAACTGCAGTGGAGTCTTTTCTCTGATGAGCTGATGTTGATATGGAAGTTGTTGATCAGTGGAGTCTGACAGAGGCAGAAGGGTCTCCATCGTTTTCATAGTTCACCACACCATCATCTTCATCTTCATCATTATTCACCTGTGAAACACAAACAAACCCTCACTCTGACACACTTTAACTGACAACTTTCACATCACTGACCCACATTTAACACAAGGAGATAAGAAATAACCTGACAGCACCTGAACGCACCGTCAGCTACTGTTACATGTTTCTGCCACTGAGAGAGGAAGTGTTTCTGTGGTAACGAAGGACACGCAGAAGGAAATTAAGTCATTAATTAAAAGTCAAAGAACATAAATACAAAGTATATTAAATCAAGTGTTCATGTTCCTGCAGCTGACTGACCAGAGAGGGAGTGTTTATGTGGTACCCCAAATCCAAAATGTTCCTCCCAGTTTACTGCTGATGTTTTGAAACTGACCACAGTTCACAGTTGAGTCAGCAGACCCTGAACGCACCATTAGTTACTGTCTGATCTGATCTTTATCTGACTGGCTGGTGGACAGTTTGCATTGGAACTAGATTTTATAGTAGTACAGTAACGTGGACGTTGTTTTTTGGAAATAAAAATAATCTATCTGCATTGTTTAAAGTCACTAGAGTGATTCCTGTTTCTGTTTGTCTTCTTCTATCTATATCTACACTTCAGAATGAAGAACAGATGTCACAAACACTGGTTTGCTGTGTAAAGTACCAACTGTAAAAACATTATAAACTCACTGTGTTTTCATCCATCTGTGTTTTTGTCCCTGAAAAGAAAAGAGAAAGAGTCGACTTTAGTTTCCACAGTGAAAATCCAGCTTTATCAAAACTCCCTGTTTCTGAGTTTCATCTGTGAATGTTCTCACCTTTAGTTCTTGTCCAGATGTTGACTGCCACAACAATTATTATGAGTGCTGCTAAACCCACAGACACAATGATGAACCTCCAGAACGATTCTGAAAACATTAGAAACATTTTGACTGCACAGTTCAGTTCTGTTTGAAATCCTGCAGCTAAAGTAGCAACGAATCACAGACTTTCATCAGCTCACAGTTTTCCTGCATGTCTTTGCTAACTGTGAATGTAGTCGTCTGATTTGTGAGCAGCAGTGGATCTTGTGGATTGAGCAACAACAACTGAGTGAGACTGACTGAATAAGAGAATATCTCCACCCACAGCCGAGCGTCGCTCTGACATTCAGACTTTAGACTCCAGAAGAGGACAGAGAGAGACTGGAGTTATAAAAAAAAAAAAAAACTTTACTTACAAACGATTAGATAAAAGCGTCTAAATGCTCCACTACATCAGAGCAGAAATGCAATGTTCAGAGGAAAGAGAGGGAGAACACATGTAAAATAAACCAAATGATTATTTGTTATGACTTTCTGTTTTATACTTTGATGAATGGCCAGTTTTGTCTTTCCAGAAAGTTAAAAAGTCAACAAACAAACAATAAAAAAGTTTGTTTTAGTTCAGTATGGGGAGAGAAAGAGGCTGACAGGAAGACAGAGAGACTCTAGAGAAAGATGAGTTACTACCTTGTAGTTTTGTTGAAGTATCATTAGTTGTTGTTGTGGCTGTAACTGATTTTGTGTTTTCAGTTTTTGTTGTTGTTGTTGTTTGTGCGTCACCTGCATGAATGAAATATCACAAACCAAGAAACTGTTGAGTTAGAAAATCCCTCATGTTTACCATCTGCTGTCACTAAATGAGAAAGAATGATGTCATCTTAAAAAGTCATCAAATAAACAAATGTTGGTGGTTTTAGTCATCTTGAACAGCTCAGCATATTCTCACCTGTTTTCTCACCTGAGGACTGAGGGCTCAAGGTGAACAGCTGCACTTTTCCAGAGTAATGATCTGTCACTTCACACTTCAAGTTAGACTTTGATTTGTAACTAAAATGAGAATCCAGGAAAGACACAGTGGCGTAGCAGCCAGACTGTGATGTCTTCATGTCTTTGTTATCTTTGTCCACATCTTTACCCTCATACAGCCACTTCACTGTGTGTCTACAGGACTGTTCATATTCAACACAGAGCAGGTTAACGTCACCTTATCAGCGTCCTTACGTTCAGTCACTGGTGAAGATGGAGATATTGTGAGAGAAAGACAACAAGAGTAAAGTTATCTTCATCACTGTGATCATAATTATTTAATGTTTCAGTATATTGTTCTAACAAGACAGTTTGAGCTGAAAACATTATGATGGAAATACTCACTGGTAATAACAGACAGATGAACCAGAGAGTCTGGAGCTTGTTGTTGTCCTTCCTTTTGGTTGTACTGTCTGCAGGTGTAACGACCAACATCCTCGACTGTGACCTTCTTTATAACCAGAGAACAGTTCTCTGTAACACTCAGTCTGTCTGATTTAGCTTTGGACTTTACACCAATCTGCCCAAGTTTAATCAGCTCTACTGTTGATCTGCTTCCTGAACCATCAAAGAGCCATGTAGTATTTTCACATTTTTGCTGACCGTCTATCACATTTTCACAAGGCAAAGTGACGTCATCTCCAACTCTGACAGTGAAGGAGAGGAGAAGTTTTCCAGCTGCTGCTGTTGAGAAAATGATGAAAAATAAAGTGAAATGAGAAAATGTCTGTTATGTTCATAGTTAGTGACGATTATTTCTTTATCCTTAGTTTCCAAGAGTTCACTAAACTCACCACATTAGAAACAACAGATTTGGTTTTCTTAGTTAAATCAAATGTAGCTAATAAAGAATCTTTAATAATATTGATCAAGTTATTTTTTACAATGTGCCTTCCATTTATATATGTGATATGTATTCTTACCTGTAAACTGAAGCACCGCTGTAAGAAATAAAGAAATCCATTTGAACTCAACCATCATGATTCTCTGAGTCTCTCCTTCTTCTGTCTCTTGTTCTCGTGCTCAGAACTGTCTGAGTTTCTAAACTAGTGCTTTAGTAGAGAGACGCAGCAGCTACTTCCTGTGGTTAGGATGATGTCACTTCATCATAGTGACTTTTATTGTCAGTGTTTTAGATCAGTCTCTCTGAATTTCTTGTCGATTCCAAACAGCCAAAAACTCTGTGACAATTTTCACTTTTACATTTTGAAATGTAGTTTTCTCTCATCCACAGTGACGACAGAGACCCCAAATTCTGATCAGCAACATGAGATGCAGCCATCAGTAAGAGGTCAAGGTCACAGCAGTCTGTCAAAGATCCACCTTCTACAAACACATACAACAAAAGTCACTGATCTAACGCTGAAACAAACAAACTATATTAAGGCTCAAGTTCACACTTTGTTCATTCCCGTCTATTTGTGACAATGACGTGTTTCACCAAGCGAAAAGAAGAAGAAGAGGAAGTTGAAGGTGTGAATATAGTTACTTAAGATAAACTTGCGATCCTTAGATAGTGTTTATTAGAAAACAGACAGGATCCATGGTGATGTTTGACAGCACACATGAACAGACAGGTGAAGAGTCAAACTCCTCTCCCACCAGAATCTGACTCCTGATGTCCATGGTGCAATATGGTGATACTGTAGCAGCTGCTGAAGAACACAGATAAGATGATATTTTACTGATTAACAACTGAGCTCTGGAGATGACTAATGATGACCAGATGAACATCAGAAACACATGAGCTCACAGGAACAGATACTCAACTCTTTATTATGACATAAGACAAAGAGGCGCTTACTGAATTCTGTGTAAAACTACTTCTGTACTTTTTTTTTCGCTTCACGAGCTGATGGATGAACCAGTCGTCTGTGATCCCTCTGAGTATTTAATTCCTACTACTCTTCTCCTACTCATTCTCCTGCTCACCCAGCCTCATCTGCCAATCTGCTGCAGACAACACCCTCATCATGATGGGCATACATCCCTTTCACATTTTCTAAAATCTCCTACTTCTTTTCCTATTAATTACTCTTTAAGCCTCTTTTCAATTAAATCTCTCCTGACTAAGCTGATATTTTCCCTCTGTTTAATTATTAATAAACACCCTAAGACTGAAGGCCTTTTCATGTACCTACTCAATTCCTTTCCTCCTTTCCTCGCCTCCTCGCCTCACGTCTTAGTCCCTCCAGCCCGAGGAGCAAGCGGAGAAGTTGAGAAGAGACGCGAGGAGAGAAGAAGCCTGGATCATCAAAAGGCGTATGAATAACACGTTGATTTCTTAAGTCATTTGGCATGGTATCCAAACATATTTGAGGCAACAGGCATTTACTGAAACAAGACATCCTTGCTTCGGAGCTGTCATTTTAAAGCAAAGTCATTTAAATATGATGCATGGCACATGTCCATTGTTACAGCATACCGCTATGAAATCAGTCAGATGAGCATGTCAGTTGTCAACATTATGACATGTAGAAAGAAAAATCTTGAGGTTGCAAAACACATTATAGCATCTGTTCAAAGAAGCAACAGCCACAGGTTACAAAATCATGCGCTACACAGAAATTCAGTATAGTTAACTCCCAGGCTTTCTTTTTGGCTGTGTGCCTTTTGTCTGTAACAGGAGATCATTTCCTGAGGTGAGAGTTTCATCATCACAGTAAGAAATAACAAAAGTAAAATTGATCTTAAATGTAGCCTACAGCCCCAATTGCACCTGTCGTCACATGATTATTCTTATGGAATGACATTTGCAGACTAAATACTATTATTACTGTATGACAACATGAAATGAGGATGCGTTTGATGATATTACAGCTTCATTTGACATCAGCAGCTGTTTTGCACTCGTCAATTCATGAGTTAAATGGGTGTGATGTGCAGATCGACTCTGACGTCATCTGAATCATCCACGGGCCAACCACCTGCTATTAATCAGAATAATCCTTTTTAAAACCCTACATTCAGCAACATAAACAGTAAGGTCAATGTTCTATAAGTTCAGGTGGAGCCCTCTACTGGACTCTTTGGGTAAAACCTCCTCTAATCACACACACACACACTCTCAGCCAGTGAAAACACAGCCACCCAATAGGACACCTCTACCGATATGTGCGGACCGTATAAATAGTAATGTCCCAGTACCACAGCACCAAGCACCACATCACCTTAGTGACAGGCCGCCCCTGAGACGGTTCCTGGACTGATATGGGTTTGGCCTGGCCATTACCACCTGAGCTGAACATCAGGCACAGTCGGTGTACTATGCTTGTTTACTTCTGGTAGTCACCAAAGTCCCTCCTCACAGATCAATCAATCAATCAAGTTTCATTTAAAGTGCAAAATCACCAAAAAACATGCTCCCAATTAGGGCTACACGATATTGGAAAAAACTGATATTGCAACAATTATCTTTTCTGCGATATATATTGCAATATGAAAAAATACAGGAATTTCAAGCATCCTAGAATTTTTGTGTGTTGGTTTGGGAAAATGTATAGAAAATTAAAATAAATAAGCTGAAAATTGTCTTTTTGTCTGTACTTTTTTTGAGTGCAGACTATGCTTTCTTGAGCTTTAATGCTTTTCTTTTTGCAATCAAATCCACTGTGTGGTCATCCATCTGTCACGCTCTGCCGGTTTTGTGCATCCTTTGTGTTGCACTTTTGGGTTTGGTATCTGCCTTAGTATGTTGAGTTTTGGGTTCTGTCCTGTCTGGTGTCCAGTATCTGCTATGTAGTCTGTTGTGTTTTGAGTTCCTCTGAGTTATTGTGTGGTCAGTTCATTATTGTTATTTAGTTGGTCTTTGACTCCATGTCATGTTCTTGGTCTTGTACGTTAGTTCATGTCTTTAGTGTTTACTCCGGGTCTTGTGTTCTCTGTTAAGCTCTGTACTGTGTTCTAGTTCTGTGTTCTCGCTTATTCACTCTGCCCCAGGTCTGCTTGTCATGTCAAGTCTCTCTGTTTTCCTCTGCTCTCTCTCTCTGCCTCGTTAGTCTCATGTCTGTCACCTGTGTTGCTCCCGCCCTGCTCGTTAGTCCCTGTGTATATATACCTGGTGTTTCTGTCTGGTCATTGTTTATGTTACCCCCCAGTCTGTTGTGCGTGTACTCGCTGCCTGTCTGTAACCAGCCTTGCTCGTCTTGTCTCCCTGTACTTTTGGATTTCTGTTATTCAGCCACTCACCTGTGAGTGTGCTCCCTTTTGGTTATATTAAAACCCTTCGTTGAACTATACCTGCTCTGCTCTGTGTCCTGCGTTTGGGTCCTCCAACCTGCCTCCACACCACGATCGTGACACCATCAGTGGTTTTCTCCTGTTCCTTCATTATTTTGAAGTTGTTGTCAACAACTAATGGTGGCAGGGCCTATTTTGGCTGTTTGATAAACTGATCACGAACAATATTGTGACTGGTGGTGTGCTGTGCATGCAAAGCCTGCTTGTCACCCTAGGAGAGAACTCTGAAACTCAAAACCCAAATTGGCAAACTGGTTCCATAATAGAGGCACTTCATCATAATATAATAATAATAATAATCCTTATTTGTAGAGCACTTTTCAAAAACAAGTTACAAAGTGCTTTAACAAGTATAAAGAATAATACAAAAAAAAAAAAAGATAAGAGCATGAAAATTTTATATAAAATTAGTAAAATACAATAAAATAAAAGGGATAAAATAAAGTCAAATAAGATCGGGAGAGGCTCTCCTATAAAAGTATGTTTTAAGAAGGGACTTAAAAGAGTTCACTGACTCAGCCGACCTGATTTCCTCGGGCAGGCTGTCCCAGAGCCTCGGGGCCCTGACAGCAAACGCTCTGTCCCCTTTAGTTTTCAGTCGAGACTCTGGAACAGACAACAGACCTCTGCCCGAGGATCTCAAGGTACGTGCTGGTGCGTATGGGACTAAAAGGTCAGAAATATAACAAGGCGAGAGGCCATGAAGAGCTTTAAAAGTGATCAATAGAATTTTAAAGTCAATTCTAAAACATACTGGGAGCCAGTGTAATGAAGCTAAAATAGGAGTAATGTGGTCATATTTCTTTGTTCTGGTTAAAAGCCTGGCAGCTGAGTTCTGGACAGTCTGGAGTCGATCAATAGATTTTTGGGTTAAACAGGTGAAAAGGCTGTTGCAATAATCCAGGCGTGATGAGATGAAGGCGTGTAAAATGGTCTCGGTGTCGCAGATAGATCGAATTTTTGCTATATTTCTAAGTTGATAAAAACATGATTGAACAAGCTTTGTGGTGTGCTGCTCGAAATTTAAATTACTATCAAACCAAACATCAAGGTTCTTTGCCACAGGCTTAATGTGATTTACTAGGGAACCAGCAGATGGCAGTATTTGATTTGCTATCTGCTGGGACCCGATGACCAGGATTTCTGTTTTGTCTGAGTTCAGCTGGAGGAAATTATTTGACATCCATTTTTTAACTTCACAAAGGCAGTTGTTAAGTGAACTCAGCATTCCAGGGTCTGTGGATCTGACGGGCAAGTATATTTGTGTGTCATCAGCATAAATATGAAAAGAAATGCCATGTTTATGGATAATATGTCCAAGGGGAAGCAGATACAAGGAAAACAAAATGGGTCCTAAGACCGACCCCTGAGGCACACCATATTTAACTGGACAGAATGAAGAGACATAGTTGTTTAAAGACACGCAAAACTTCCTATTTGACAGGTAGGATGAAAACCATTCTAGAGCAGTACCAGAGATCCCCACCCAGTGCCTCAGCCTGTCTAACATGATGTTGTGATCAATGGTGTCAAAAGCAGCAGGAGTACCAGGACTGAGCACATGCCTTCATCAGCAGACATTAAAAGGTCATTGGTGACTTTAAGCAGGGCAGTCTCAGTGCTGTGGTACTTCCTAAAACCAGACTGAAACTTTTCATATATTTTGTTATTTTCCAGTACAGTGAGCAGCTGTTTGGACACAATTCTTTCTAGAATCTTTGCAATAAAAGGCAGTTTTGAAATTGGTCTAAAATTATGTGGGAGGGAGGGATCTAAACCAGGTTTCTTTAAAAGTGGGTTCACGCAAGCCGTTTTAAAATAATCAGGGACACAACCAGTAGATAGGGAGCTGTTGAAAACAGAGATCAAATGGGGCCCATTCAGTAAAAACTATTATATCAAGTGGGCTGGAGGACACTCTCATTTGTGATACTGTTTTTAAAAGCTCAGCCAAGTCGATGGGATAAAACTGGTTGAAACTCTGTTGTTGCTGGTGAGGAACCTCTGAGTAAGAGTCCACGGGGGTAATAGAGGCTCTGATTGACACCACCTTATTGGTAAAATAAGATAAAAACAATTCACAGTCATCATTACTTCCAGCTGAGGCACAAGGAGGGGTTTGGTTTACCAGCTGATCCACAGTCTTAAACAGAAACCTGGGATTGTGTTTATGTGTAGTAATGAGTTCAGAAAAATAGTGTGTTCTCGCATCCTTAACCAAGTTATTGTAGTTAATTAATAAATCCTTCAGACTGAGGTAATGGACTTGGAGACTGGATTTTTTCCATCTGCGCTCTGCTTTCCTGCATTCCCTTTTTAGGCTGCGAATGCTGTCATTTATCCAGGGTTGCTTTCTAGCTTTAGACGTAGGCCTAACCTTTAGAGGAGCAGTAATATTTAGTGACGACAAGCAGATATGATTGAAGTGATCGACCAGATTGTTGGTGTTGGAATCAGACAGGTGTTGGCTTTGGCTCTGAAAGAATGCGCAAAACTTTGAAACACTTTGTTCATTAAAGATGCGAGAACACACGGAGCTTGGTGAGGCGGCATGAGTAACAGGCGAATCGCAGCTAAAAACAATACATCTGTGGTCAGATATGGTCATGTCCACTAATTCCACAGAGGAAATGCTGACACCCAGGGTAAAAACCAAGTCCAGTGTATGACCACGGTTATGTGTTTGCCCTTTGACATGTTGTTTGAAGTTAAAAGAAGTGGCCATATTTAAAAAGTCAGTTGCATTAACATTGTTGGGGTCATCAACATGAATATTAAAATCGCCACAAAGAACAATTCTGTCAGAATTTAAAACCAGAGTAGATAAAAATTCAGGAAGTTCTGATAAAAATCCTCCAGGCGGTTTTGGGGGGCGATAAATTATAACAAATATGATCGGTTGCAGCCCTCCAACTTTAAGAGTGAGAACTTCAAAGGAGTTAAATTCATCACAGCTTACTTGATGACATTTAAAATTTTTCCTATACACGCTCACTAGCCCACCACCACGACCACTGACCCTCGGTTGACTAAAGCAATCATATTGAGCTAGCTGGCTATAGTCATTCATTTGCAACCAGGATTCAGTTAAAAACATAAAATCTAGATTTGCAGACAAGATAAAATCATTTAAGATAAAAGTCTTACTTGAAAGTGATCTTGCATTGAAGAGAGCCATTTTAAATGAGTTTGTTCTGGTTGCTGGAGTTGGTGCAGTTGTCCTAATCCTTGAGAGATTACTAATATTTCTGTGTGGGATGTGCACATTTCGGTTTACTGGTCTATGCGTGATGATGACAGGAATAGAAGTCTGTGGAACAGCGCTGGTAGCAGACGGCTTTACATGCCAGCAGGTGGAGACAGGTGTTTGTGGCAGTGAGCCAGAGATCTGTTCAGTGAGCGGTGGTGTGTCCAGGTGTGCTGCATGAATGATGAGTCATTCACGTAAGTCATGTGTGGACCGCACCACATGCTGTATGTGAGCAGCTAACATTTCTGAGTCCCGTTTGTTTGGGTGAAGTCCGTCTGTCTTAAAAAGAGACATTCTTTGCCAGAAAATATTAAAATTATCCACATAACACACACGATGAGCCCTGCAGGCGGACTGGAGCCAGTCGTGGAGGCCAAGGAGTCTACTGAAGCGGCCAGCACCGCGACCAACTGTGGGAATGGGACCAGAGATAAAAACGGACTTTCCACACTGCTTTAAAAAGTTAAAAAGACGGTTAAAATCTGATTTTGTCAGCTCAGACTGCCGAAGAGCTGTGTCATTTGTTCCGACATTGGACCATCACTCTTGTGATGGAGGGAGGGAGCGACGGCATCAGGTCCTGGAGTTTTTTTAAAATGTCAGCCGTGGTGGCACCAGGGAAGCAGTGAGTGGTAGCGTTAAAGAAACGGAGGTTTCTGGTTATGGAGTCAGAATAAACACCTAAAATTACATACCCAAAATGAATCAGGAATAACTCCTTAACCATTTGGCCTAGATGCATAATTCTGGTCTCCTTTGAAAAGTCAGAAGCTAAGGAATATAAATCCATTGTGTATTATTATATTTATTTTACTTTTACAGACTACATGGAGATGCAATAAAGAAAAAATCAGATTTTTTTTATCCTCGCCTGGTAAAAAACGCTATATTTTAATGCAATAAACCATCAAAACCATCCTGAGGAAGCTTTTAATGCAACTGAATATCTTCTAATACACCTACAATGCACTTGTAACTGTAAATCTGATGAAAAAAAACCAAAATACTAGTTATCGCACAATATTTCAAATATACCAGGCGATTTTCCATATTTTGGCAATATTATTGTTAAATGCTGATTTATTGATAGAATCTTTAAAATACTTTTCGTCCATACAACCAATTTCCAAATGACAAAATTGAAATATTGATAAAAACAGGAGTATTCATCAACATTCCTGTCACCAAAAGCACTCCCATGCTTTACAGGCCTGTAGATTGAGAACAGAATATCAGCGATGGGGGGGTATCAATCGAGCAGACCTTTCATTTGATACCCTGCATGTCTATATATCTCCAACGGATCGGCCACAAAATGGCAAAAAACCCGCTTAGACTCAGAGCAACAACATCGGCGGGTTTTGGAGTTAAAACGGCCGGAAAAAAAATGTTTCAATCATTAATTTCGTCCAGAGCACCATCAGGTTTGTATAGCAAATACACTGACTAGACACTGACCGACAACATTATATTTAAAAGTTTGATTACAGTTTTGCCAGGGACAATTTAGTAATTCAGCCCTTAGCTTTGCGCAATGTCCCCCCCCCACTCTCTCTCTCTCGGCATGCTGAGTAGGCCTAACGGTGGGGGTGTCACATTACATGAACTTCAAACAAAATGAAGCAATATTACAGTTTTTCACAAAGACACATTTCTTGAAACTTTCACCCAAATTCTCGAAACTTTAAACACAATACCCAATCTTTAAACTACATTCACAAAAACCCTGACGTTCTGGCAAAAACAAACCTTGCCTCAAAACCATTTGATCTGGGTTGAATGACAGTAGAGAACCTGTCCCTCACTTATAGCTTGGTCAAAGTGTGACATCGCCACTACGCTCGCCAGGGACTTGAGCACATTTTGCTTTGATCACATCATTACAGTTTTTCTCAATTGCTAAAACACAATTTCTGAAACCTGCTCCATTTTCTGAAAACATGAAACAAAACCTCAGCTTCAAGCACTATTTACAAAACCTCTGACTCCTCGTGCAAAATGAAACTTTCGCCTCAAAACAGTTTTACCTGTGCTCAAAACCAAACACTGCTCTCAAATCATAAACAAAGCAATCAAAATGATATAGACTATCAAGCAGTCAGTAAACTAAATACAATACACGTTGTTCAGAACATATAGTTCTCAGAGAGAAGTACATTTTTAAACTCAAAACAAATTTCGTAGTTGTCCGTCATTGTCTTTTGATGAATGAAAACATGTTCTATCATAGTGGCTCAAAATTGATCAGAAATTATAGTCAATATATAATTTTTTTATTCCTTGTAACCCTATTTTTACAGTTCTGTCTCTCACAACCTTGTCCTTTGTTTCTTGTACTGTAATTCGTGTTCTTTGTTGATATGAACCTGCAACCAGTCAAAATCTATTGAGCAATCAGTACTGTAAACAAATGGAAAGCACAATGTTCAGGGCCGGACAATTTGCTCTCTGAACTGGCTTAGATTGATTGTGTCACATGATTTGAAACAAGTGAAATGAATTTTGAAGGTTGTGTTTAATCAATGACGTGTGTTCTCTATTTGTATTTGATTGTTGCCACTTGTGTTTACCAGTATGGAAGACATGTGCATTAGAGTGCAGAATGTGTTTTGAGAATGAGAATATGTTTAGAGTTCAGCTGAAAAGTCTAAGTGAGATCTGCAAATTGTGTTTTACCATGTGAAATGGTAGTGACAACAGACTGCACAATTAGCTAAATGAGTTCAGGCAACTGCAGACTTTGTTCAGCCAATGGGTTTTAGTGTTTTAGCAATTGAGAAAAACTGTAGAAAGTGTGCAGAATTGTGAGTTGTTGCATGAAAGATGACAGCTGTGTTGTAGTTGTGTTTAACTTTTGCCACATGTATTTACCATTTTGCAACAAAAGTGCATCACAGTGCAAAATGTGTTTTAGTGAGTGAGAATGTGTTTAGAGTTTTGCAAAAAGAGTGGATGAGATTTGCAAACGATGTTTTAACTACCTGAACTTGGTTAAGGTTTTGCCAAAAGAGTGACTGATTCAACAAATGGGTTTAGGCCATTGAACACTGGGTTCAGAGAATGGGGTTTAGTGTTTTAGCAATTGTGAAAAACTGTATTGCGAGTAGCCTCCGTTCTTTGAAGAGCTGGGAGACACGCTGCGCCGGGATATAAGGCTACATATTAATACGGAAAATATTGTTAATGTTGCTGTTGAGTTACATTCGGGGCTACAGTCAAAACAATCTTTCTACCAGATTGCTGGAATATAAAATAATAATGATCTCAGATCATGATGAGTCTGTCTACCGTCTGTATTTATGCCATCTTAGGCGGACATATTTTCAAGTAGGCTATTTTTATTCAGCATGATAATCTCTTTATCTTATTGACAGATATTTTAATTAGTATTTTTTTATTCGCATGATTGCCCTTACAATTCAATTCAAAAACACTAAACTACAAGGAAGATCGAACCAGACGCTAGCTTTTATTTTGCAATGTAGAAGCTTGCGGATGATGATGAGGGCGTGAGACGAGAGGCTCCAAGATGCAGCCATACAGTCTTGCCATTGAGGAACTGCTTTGTAGGCCTGCTCCACGTGGTTGAAGATTATCTACTGCACATGCACAAAACAGAATGGACAGCACCGTGGGAAATAAAGAAATTCGACCTATTATTTTGTTTTGGTTTCCTTGTTTATTATATTTCCCGTTTCGAGCTGAAAAGCAAGGAAACAAACGTCAGTTTTCAGAAAGAAAAACGAGATACTGATTTGGTTTTTTGTTTTTGGTTTGCCTGATTAAATGGAATAATTTATGATCGGATGATACATTTGGTTTTCTTAGTTAAATCAAATGTAGCTAATAAAGAATCGTTAATAATATTGATAAATTTTACAATGTGCCTTCCATTTATATATGTGATATATGTATTCTTACCTGTAAACTGAAGCACCGCTGTAAGAAATAAAGAAATCCATTTGAACTCAACCATCATGATTCTCTGAGTCTCTTGTAGGAAGTCTCGCTCTATCTAGTTCTCTGTGCCCACTCCAGGGTAGGGACCTGCTAACAGAAAAGTTTTGGTTGCAAGGATCTGGTCCACATTTGTACCAAACGCTTCCCCCCAGGTGTCTCAGTAACCCTCCCTGATCGGAGTGGACAGGCTGAACTCCTTTTAACCAGTTAGGAGTTTTAATCAGTGTGAGGTGTGGCCCTGTGCTAATGTGTAGCAGAGTGGAATTACTCACCGAGCTCAGGAGGAGGAAGAAACAAGGAAACAATAGGAGACTTTCTCTATGTACCTTTGAGCAACAGGCCCAAAGGAAATTTTTATAAACTTCAGTTTACACAAAAGCTAAAAAGGTCCCAGTGAAAGAAAAAGAACAGAGGAATGTGTATTATAATACCAAAAGCTACAGCTTACATAGATAAACTGACAGGATGTGACAGTATACTTCGGATGCCCAACGCTTGCTGGGATTGGTTGATCTCTAGTGTCCATGCAGACATGTCCTTTTGTGATTGGACGTCCTACACTGTTCACTCAGACAAAGCATGTCAAGTACTCTGTGATTGGATGTTTTCTGGTGTGCATTCAGTCCACGCGTGATCAGGTATCTTTTAATACATGCGGTTAATACATGCCTGTCTGTCTTCCTGCCTTTTCACAGAGGGCCCCATGTATGGCTTCCTTTTGACATTCAGAAATAGCTCCCATCTCACCCACATACCTGCAACGTCCTCTCAAACTTAGTCCAAACTAAGTTTTAAAGTGAGTTTAGTAATAAATCATCATAAACTGAGTCAATCGATCAGTAAGCACAGCTGATCACATTACAATACATCAATCAATACATCTATCATAAGTAATACACTCGTTAGAGGCAACACACATTGATACTGTTAGATTTTAACTTTCTTTTTACTTAATAAATCATTCGTCTACTAAAATCATTAAATCAATCATGATTGATAGAGAAATTGGTAATTTAACATCCTCAATTTTCATCATAAGCAAAAAACTCTGCTATCTGCAGGTTGGAGGCTCACTTCCTGTGAGTCTTTGAATGCAGGCTCTTGTGGGGAAGTAGTAGACTACTAGGGAGGGGGAACATGCCTTTAGTGTGAGAGACCCAGGTTCAATCTCCCACTGTGACACGTCCACCTTTGTTACCCTGAGCAAGACACTTAACCCCTGGTTGCTCCAGAGGCGTGTGACCTCTGACATATAAAGCCATATAAGTTGCTTTGGATAAAAGAAATGTCTTTTTTGTCATACTTTTCATCATTAAGTGCTAAAAGTAAAGATCATCTTAAGCCAGCAGTAATATTGGTCTTAGCCTTAACCTTAGCTGAGCATTAGCATAGGACTTTTAGCATTAGCATTACCTTTAGCATATGGGCTAGCATCAATGGACACATGGCTTGTCATTTCATGTCCTTTCATTTCAGTTCATTTAAGTACTAGTCAGAAGAGTTGAAATCATGGTTAGATAAATACAACACATACACAGCTCATTTCAAGTCATTTATTTTAGCTCATTGGATTTACCCAAGGTCATCCAAATGTTTGTATGTTTTATTCACCTGTTCTCATCCTCAAGCAGGGATCTGGGCCGAAGTGGCAAACAGGAAGTGATGGAGTGTGGAGTCATTTATAGGGGGGAAGACCTGGAATGGTCCAAATGTGAGCCAGTACAGAGGGGTGTACTGGAGTACCTTAAGTTGCTGTTTTAAACAAAGAAGCTTTGTTTAGCATGTAAAATTTAATTTCTGGTTTTATAGTCGATACATTGTGTATTGATGTAGCCAGAAATGTTTTGGACTGTTGAGGTAACATAATGGTATTTAATTGATTGTCAATTAGCTTTGGTTTGTCTTGTAGGAGGGGCTTCTGGTATAAAGGAAGGAGGCAGAGGCTCCTCTTGAGAGAACAGCTGTGGCCTGGAAGGGCACATGTGCTAGAAACCATAGTCAGGGCCTGATATAGGTTTTTTGTTTTTGGTGTTGTTTAATATCAGTTTGTAATGATAATTTGAATAGTTTATACTTAGTTTCCTTGTTGAGTTTTTTTTAACTTTTTATATATTTTTGCAATAATTCACAACATTACAGTTAGATTATAAACAGTTATGCTGCGGATCATGCGCAATAACTGGCTTCACTGCTCTCCATTCAAATCTGCAGGTTGGTTTTGTCCAGTAATATACTGTCTATGGTGTTAGATTTCAGTCTCTCTGAATTTCTTGTCAATGTCCAAACAGACAAAACCTCTGTTACAATTTTCACAATCTGAAATGCAGCCATCAGTAAAGAGGTCAGAGGTCACAGCAGCCTGACAAAGATCCACCATCTACAAACACATATAATAAAGTCACTGATCACGAGACAAAGGAATATGTTTCTGCACTGAGCCAAACTAACGCTGAAACAAACAAATTATATTAAGGCTCAAGTTCACAGTTTGTTCAGTCCGCTGTATTTGTGACAATGACGTGTTTCACCACCTGAAAAGAAGATGAAGAAGTTGAAGGTGTGAAGATTGTTAGTTAAGATAAATGTTTGCAAAACTGCAACTTCTTATTTAGATGGTGATATCATTGTATCTTTGCAGGTATTTTTGTTCAGAGATGTGAAGAGGATGTGTTTCAGTGAGGATGTGGTTAACAACAGCAGCAGAGCTCTGCAGGTTTTACCCCCTAATGATGACCAGATAAACATCAGGTCAGAGTAGATGGTCATGTGCATCCAGAGCATAGAAGAAGTAACCTGAATTATTAGATTTTTGTACATTCTCAAGTCACATTAGGTGCATTTAAACTGTCTGTATTTACCAGGCATGTGATTGGCAAAGGGCAAAAAAGCAGGAAAATATACTGACTCTATTATAACATGGATGGTGAAGCAGGACCCATGACAACAACTTATTTGGTGGATGTGTTGCAGTGGGAATCAAAGACAAGTGTCTAATCCACTGCTCCATCGCCACCTCTCTATAATAATTATTTTGTATTCATTTTTTTACCAAGCTTCAACAGTTAAATGTGCAACATGAAATAATTTATTCTATAAAATTAGTTCAGTAGAAGTTAATAGATTATTTTTAATGAATAAGAGACAGCAGCAAAGGTCGCTGTCTGTTTACTGTTAAAGAAACAGTTATATTATTCAGGAAACTCAGATCAAACAGTCAGATCAGTCTCTGTCTATTGATAAACTGTAGGAGAATGACCATGCCAGTTACACAGAAGCCATTGCTATGGTTACCTCGCCTGTCTGTTGATGAGGAGCGACCCCGCGGTTCAAAGCCGTCTGAAACCCCGTAACAACCATTCACAAGAAATTAATTTATAACTTGCCAAAAGGACATAAAAGACGCCACTCTCTCCTGATGAGTCCAAGCATAATGGCAGTAGCGACTGGAGTTTCTTTTTGAGTTTCACGTTGCTGTTTTGCTTTAGCTGATGCTTCAATTAGCCTAAGTCAATGTAGAAATGTTCGCGGTTAAAAGCTTTTTGCTGGTTGCACAAAGTTTATAACGGGCTGCTGTAGCTTCAAAAGCAAACAGTGAACCTTAAAATCATGTCAGAATTCTCCAGCTGGAAGACGATTTAAGGAAGTTTCCAAGAGTTAAACGTTCCTGTTAAATGAAGCTGAAATCCAGCTGCTGTGTTCTGAACTGGCTGCAGAAAATAAAGATTTTCACAACTGATGCAGGAAAAGACATTTTATAAAACTCACAGTGGGCTTCCTGATATGAGATGAAATCAAGACTTGAATATTGTTGTTCAAAGTCAGACTGAAACAGAAACAGCTGAGCATAAAACACACAAACATTTCTCACACTGATAAATAAAAACAAAAACAATAAGTCATAAAAAAACCGAAAGGATCTTATGAGATTGTTGAACTACTCGTGTAAATGTGCTGTTATTTAACTGCAGTGGAGTCTTTTCTCTGATGAGCTGATGTTGATATGGAAGTTGTTGATCAGTGGAGTCTGACAGAGGCAGAAGGGTCTCCGTCGTTTTCATAGTTCACCACACCATCATCTTCATCTTCATCATTATTCACCTGTGAAACACAAACAAACCCTCACTCTGACACACTTTAACTGACAGCTTTCACATCACTGACCCACATTTAACACAAGGACATAAGAAATAACCTGACAGCACCTGAACGCACCGTCAGTTACTGTTACATGTTTCTGCCACTGAGAGAGGAAGTGTTTCTGTGGTAACGAAGGACACGCAGAAGGAAATTTACTAATTAATTAAAAGTCAAAGAACATAAATACAAAGTATATTAAATCAAGTGTTCATGTTCCTGCAGCTGACTGACTAGAGAGGGAGAGTTTATGTGGTACCTCGAATCCAAAATGTTCCTCCCAGTTTACTGCTGATGAAACTGAACACAGTTCACAGTTGAGTCAGCAGACCCTGAACGCACCATTAGTTACTGTCTGATCTGATCTTTATCTGACTGGCTGCTGGACAGTTTGCATTGGAACTAGATTTTATAGTAGTACAGTAACGTGGACGTTGTTTTTTGGAAATAAAAATAATCTATCTGCATTGTTTAAAGTCACTAGAGTGATTCCTGTTTCTGTTTGTCTTCTTCTATCTATATCTACACTTCAGAAGGAAGAACAGATGTCACAAACACTGGTTTGCTGTGTAAAGTACCAACTGTAAAAACATTATAAACTCACTGTGTTTTCATCCATCTGTGTTTTTGTCCCTGAAAAGAAAAGAGAAAGAGTCGACTTTAGTTTCCACAGTGAAAATCCAGCTTTATCAAAACTCCCTGTTTCTGAGTTTCATCTGTGAATGTTCTCACCTTTAGTTCTTGTCCAGATGTTGACTGCCACAACAATTATTATGAGTGCTGCTAAACCCACAGACACAATGATGAACCTCCAGAACGATTCTGAAAACATTAGAAACATTTTGACTGCACAGTTCAGTTCTGTTTGAAATCCTGCAGCTAAAGTAGCAACGAATCACAGACTTTCATCAGCTCACAGTTTTCCTGCATGTCTTTGCTAACTGTGAATGTAGTCGTCTGATTTGTGAGCAGCAGTGGATCTTGTGGATTGAGCAACAACAACTGAGTGAGACTGACTGAATAAGAGAATATCTCCACCCACAGCCGAGCGTCGCTCTGACATTCAGACTTTAGACTCCAGAAGAGGACAGAGAGACTGGAAAAAAAACTTTACTTACAAACGGTTAGATAAAGGCATCTAAATGCTCCACTACATCAGAGCAGAAATGCAATGTTCAGAGGAAAGAGAGGGAGAATACATGTAAAATAAAATAAACCAAATGATTATTTGTTATGACTTTCTGTTTTATACTTTGATGAATGGCCAGTTTTTTCTTTCCAGAAAGTAAGTTAAAAAATCATCAAACAAACAATAAAAAAGTTTGTTTTAATTCAGTATGGGGAGAGAAAGAGGCTGACAGGAAGACAGAGAGACTCCAGAGAAAGATGAGTTACTACCTTGAAGTTTTGTTGAAGTATCATTGGTTGTTGTTGTGGCTGTAACTGATTTTGTGTTTTCAGTTGTTGTTGTTGTTTGTGCGTCACCTGCATGAATGAAATAACACAACACAAGAAACTGTTGAGTTAGAAAATCCCTCATGTTTACCATCTGCTGTCACTAAATGAGAAAGAATGATGTCATCTTAAAAAGTCATCAAATAACCAAATGTTTTGGTGGTTTTAGTCATCTTGAACAGCTCAGCATATTCTCACCTGTTTTCTCACCTGAGGACTGAGGGCTGAAGGTGAACAGCTGCACTTTTCCAGAGTTAATATCTGTCACTTCACACTTCAAGTTAGACTTTGATTTGTAACTAAAATGAGAATCCAGGAAAGACACAGCGGCCGAGCAGCCAAACTGTGATGTCTTCATGTCTTTGTCCACATCTTTACCCTCATACAGCCACTTCACTGTGTGTTCACACTCTCCACGCGTCGACACAGAGCAGTATAACGTCACCTTATCAGCGTCCTTAGGTTCAGTCACTGGTGAAGATGGAGATATTGTGAGAGAAAGACAACAAGAGTAAAGTTAACTTCATCACTGTGATCATAATTATTGTAATGTTTTCAGTATATTGTTCTAACAAGACAGTTTGAGCTGAAAACATTATGATGGAAATACTCACTGGTAATAACAGACAGAAGAACCCGAGAGTCTGGAGCTTGATGTTGTCCTGATATGAACTGTCTGCAGGTGTAATGACCAACATCCTCGACTGTGACCTTCTTTATAACCAGAGAACAGTTCTCTGTAACACTCAGTCTGTCTGATTTAGATTTGGGTTCAACAATCTGCCCAAGTTTAATCAGCTCTACTAATACTCGGCTTCCTGAACCAACAAAGAGCCATGTAGTATTTTCACATTTTTGCTGACCGCCTATCACATTTTCACAAGGCAAAGTGACGTCATCTCCAACTCTGACAGTGAAGGAGAGGGGAAGTTTTTCTGCTGCTGCTGTTGAGAAAATCATGAAAAATAAAGTGAAATGAGAAAATGTCTGTTATGTTCATAGTTAGTGACGATTATTTCTTTATCCTTAGTTTCCAAGAGTTCACTAAACTCACCGAAAAACTAACTTGTGTTTCTGTTTTTCTATATAAATCAAATATGAAAACTGACGTTTGTTTCCTTGCTTTCAGCTCAAAATGAGAAATATAATAAACAAGGAATCCAAAACAAAATAATAGGTCGAATTTACGTTTTCTGTATTTTTCTTTATGTGTTTTCCCATTTCTCACTGTGCCGTCCATTCTGATTTGTGCATGTGCAGTGGATGATCTCCAACCGTGGAACGAGCCTACGAAGCAGTGTCCCTCAGTGGCAAGACTGTATGACTGCATGCTGGAGCCTCTAGTCTCTTGCCCTGGTGCCATCCACAAGCTTCTACGTTGCAAAATAAAAGCTTGTGTCTGGTTTGTGTTTTTGAACTGAATTATAATGGCAATCATGCAAATTAATAAAATACTTTATTTATATACTTTACTCCACTGTTACAGTTACAGTATTAGCGTGTATGTCCATGCTATAGACATACAGGCAAGCATACTGATTGAGATTCAGTCAGCTTGTGTGAAGGCCTGTGGGTGTGCTGGTGATTATCTATATGTCACATGTATAGCTTATTCCTTTTGTTTTTGACATTATACAATGTTCATCCATCCATCCATCCATTGTCAACTGGGTCACAGGGGGCTGGAGACAATCCCAGCTGACGTCGGGCAAAAGGCAGGGTACACCCTGGACAGGTCGCCAGCAGTAATAATGTAATATAACTAATTACTTTCAAATGACAATAACTTGCCCAACACTGATCCTGTGTATGTGCCATCCCAGTGACACACACAGACACACACACACACACACACACACACACAGTAGAATAAGCAATTGTATTTGCAGTGATTTCCCTATTAAATGAGGAAACATATAGGATCTAGAAATAAAAACCAGTCTTGGAAAGAGTATAATATTATTATTTTATTCTTCATCATCCCTCTCCTCCTGCACTTAATTATCAGAAATTGCTGCAGAATCCAGGGTATTTTTCTCTTCCAGCTTAAAGCAAATACAGAACAAAACCATACTCTTGATCTGCTCTGATACAGTGTTTAGATTTCTTTTGTTTCAGACAGTCTTTTTTGTTAGCAACAAGTGACTTACTCAGCACAGTAGGCTATATTGTAGGCCTATATCCGTCTGCTACCATAAATTTCTAGAGGTAACATGCATGTTGCATGTTTTCTTATTGTGCAAATAAACCTTTCTCAAAGCTTTTTCATTTGTAATTTAACATTTCTTATTCCAAACTATTTTTCAGAACATATTTAACCAATTATGCTTTCAAAAAGTGATGGGGGCATGTCCCCAGCCAGCCTAGTGTAAATGACACCAATGGTAACAGATTTGTAAAATTTCATGAATGTGACTGGCAGAATATGCTCAAGAGTTTTTTAAGAGCAAACGTTTACAACAAATTCACATACGCAGTTAAAACAATGGCTGTCCATCTGAGTATGTTGTAAAGTCTGTCTGCTCTCTGTCTGTTTTTCTGCTGTTTCTGTTTTTATCTGCAGTTTATTACAACCCGAACATTTTTGTGTGACTGTTTTCTTGATCATTTCTCTCAGTGTTTCTCTGCAAAATGCTGAAATGGGTCACCAAATATAGTTGAGTGGCCGTTAATGTACATCAATGGCCGCCCAAGTTAGCCGATGTGTGAGAAACACTGATATTAATATCAATCTGACCGGCCCACACCAAAACAAATAGTCCCTCTGGCACATGTCAGTATTGCCAGGTGGCCAACCCGCCCCTGTATGGCCAAAATCGTTGATTTAAAAGTTTAAGTTTTTTAATTGATTGCAACAGACTTGCTTATGAACTTACCCGTGACTCCGACTCTTTCTCCTGCTGCTGCTGCTTCTTCTCTTGATTAATGGCGGGTTGCAAACAACTTAGAGGAGTGTGTAACACACATATAATTTGCGACCCTTGATAGGCTACTACATTTAAAACGATATTTCTACCAGATTGCTTTAATACAATATAATAACAATGATAGAATGGATCTTAAGTCTGTACTGTGTAGGCCTATCTTATAGACAAAGTATTTTTATTCATTAGCATGATTGCCTGAACCAGGCGCAACTATCTGTGACATTTGCAGAATAATATTTGGAAATATATTAGGTATGAGAATATAATTGCAATCTAATGAGAATGAAGTCATAATATTTTAACAAAATCTACCTGCCCTTCTGCTGTGCATTAACCTGTGTTCTGCTGATATGGTAGCCTAGTGGTTATCCCCTATTATCTGACAGACACAGAGTCGCCTGGGACCGTACTGGAGGTAGAAAACTGAAACACATAAATCTCACAAGCCTACACATCTATATAAATGTTAACTATAGCACCTCTGATAAAGTGCAGCTCACAGTCGCTTCAGAAGGAAGCATCCTGGAACAGAGAGACTGTCCCAAACAGAGCAAAGTGTCTCTGAGCGGTGAGAATGACAGAGACACAGAGCGACAGGTGTCTGTGTCTCGGTCAGGTGTGTCATGTTATTCTCTCACTACTTTGCGGCGGACTAAACCTGTTAAAAACAGGCCCCTTTTTCCAGAAAAAAAGCCTAAAATTACATACCCAAAATGAATCAGGAATAACTCCTTTACCATTTGGCCTAGATGCATAATTCTGGTCTCCTTTGAAAAGTCAGAAGCTAAGGAATATAAATCCATTGTGTATTATTATATTTATTTTACTTTTACAGACTATATGGAGATGCAATAAAGAAAAAATCTGATTTTTTATCCTCGCCTGGTAAAAAACGCGATATTTTAATGCAATAAACCATCAAAACCATCCTGAGGAAGCTTTTAATGCAACTGAATATCTTCTAATACACCTACAATGCACTTGTAACTGTAAATGAATCTGATGAAAAAACCCCAAAATACTACAGTTATCGATATATTTTCAAATATACCAGGCGAATTTCCATATACTTTTATTGATAGATATCTTTAAAATACTTTTTCAGTCCATACAACCAATTTCCAAATGACAAAATTGAAATATTGATAAAAACAGGAGTATTCATCAACATTCCTGTCACATGCCTGTAGATTGAGAACAGAATATCAGCGATGGGGGGGGGTATCAATCGAGCAGACCTTTCATTTGACACCCTGCATGTCTATATATCTCCAACGGATCGGCCACAAAATGGCAAAAAACCCGCTTAGACTCGGAGCAACAACATCGGCGGGTTTCGGAGTTAAAACGGCCGGAAAAAAAATGTTTCAATCAGTAATTTCGCCCAGAGCACCATCGCCCCCGGTCCCGGGGGTGTCTGTTTTCAGCAGCAAATACACTGACTAGACACTGACCGACAACATTTACATTTAAAAGTTTTGATTACAGTTTTGCCAGGGACAATTTAGTAATTCAGCCCTTAGCTTTGCGCAATGTCCCCCCCCCACTCTCTCTCTCTCGGCATGCTGAGTAGGCCTAACGGTGGGGGTGTCACATTACATGAACTTCAAACAAAATGTAGCAATATTACAGTTTTTCACAAAGACACATTTCTTGAAACTTTCACCCAAATTCTCGAAACTTTAAACACAATACGCAATCTTTAAACTACATTCACAAAAACCCTGACTTTTCTGGCAAAATCAAACCCTTGCCTCAAAACCATTTGATCTGGGTTGAATGACAGTAGAGAACCTGTCCCTCACTTATAGCTTGGTCAAAGTGTGACATCGCCACTACGCTCGCCAGGGACTTGAGCACATTTTGCTTTGATCACATCATTACAGTTTTTCTCAATTGCTAAAACACAATTTCTGAAACCTTTCTCCATTTTCTGAAAACATGAAACACAAAACCTCAGCTTCAAGCATTATTTACAAAACCTCTGACTCCTCGTGCAAAATGAAACTTTCGCCTCAAAACTGTTTTACCTGTGCTCAAAACCAAACACTGCTCTCAAATCATAAACAAAGCAATCAAAATGATATAGACTATCAAGCAGTCAGTAAACTATACACCAAAAAATACAATACACGTTGTTCAGAACATATAGTTCTCAGGGAGAAGTACATTTTTAAACTCAAAACAAATTTCATAGTTGTCCGTCATTGTCTTTTGATGAATGAAAACATGTTCTATCATAGTGGTTCAAAATTGATCAGAAATTATAGTCTGCTTTTCTCTTTTGCAATCTGCGTCTGTATTTATGCCATCTTAGGCGGACATATTTTCAAGTAGGCTATTTTTATTCAGCATGATAATTCTTTATCTTATTGACAGATATTTTAATAAGTATTTTTTTTATTCGTATGATTGTCCTTACAATTCAATTCAAAAACACTAAACTACAAGGAAGATCGAACCAGACGCTAGCTTTTATTTTGCAACGTAGAATCTTGCGGATGATGATGAGGGCGTGAGACGAGAGGCTCCAAGATGCAGCCATACAGTCTTGCCATTGAGGAACTGCTTTGTAGGCCTGCTCCACGTGGTTGAGATTATCTACTGCACATGCACAAAACAGAATGGACAGCACCGTGGGAAATAAAGAAATTCGACCTATTATTTTGTTTTGGTTTCCTTGTTTATTATATTTCCCGTTTCGAGTTGAAAGCAAGGAAACAAACGTCAGTTTTCAGAAAGAAAAACGAGATACTGATTTGGTTTTTGTTTTTTGTTTGCCTGATTAAATGGAATAATTGAATGATCGGATAATACATGGAACAGATTTGGTTTTCTTAGTTAAATCAAACGTAGCTAATAAAGAATCTTTAATAATATTGATAAAGTAATTTTTTACAGTGTGCCTCCCATGTATATATGTGATATATGTATTCTTACCTGTAAACTGAGGCAGCGTTGTAAGAAATAAAGAAATCCATTTGAACTCAACCATCATGATTCTCTGTGTCTCTTGTAGGAAGTCTCGCTCTATCTAGTTCTCTGTGCCCACTCCAGGGGGACCTGCTAACAGAAAAGTTTTGGTTGCAAGGATCTGGTCCACATTTGTACCAAACGCTTCCCCCCAGGTGTCTCAGTAACCCTCCCTGATCGGAGTGGACAGGCTGGTATGAACTCCTTTTAACCAGTTAGGAGTTTTAATCAGTGTGAGGTGTGGCCCTGTGCTAATGTGTAGCAGAGTGGAATTACTCACCGAGCTCAGGAGGAGGAAGAAACAAGGAAACAATAGGAGACTTTCTCTATGTACCTTTGAGCAACAGGCCCAAAGGAAATTTCTTTAAGAAGAGTTTACACAAAAGCTAAAAAGGTCCCAGTGAAAGAAAAAGAACAGAGGAATGTGTATTATAATACCAAAAGCTACAGCTTACATAGATAAACAGACAGGATGTGACATTATACTTCAGATGCTCAACGCTTGCTGGGATTGGTTGATCTCTAGTGTCCATGCAGACATGTCCTTTTGTGATTGGACGTCCTACACTGTTCACTCAGACAAAGCATGTCAAGTACTCTGTGATTGGATGTTTTCTGGTGTGCATTCAGTCCACGCGTGATCAGGTATCTTTTAATACATGCGGTTAATACATGCCTGTCCGTCTTCCTGCCTTTTCACAGAGGGCCCCATGTATGGCTTCCTTTTGACATTCAGAAATAGCTCCCATCTCACCCACATACCTGCAACGTCCTCTCTACTTAGTCCAAACTAAGTTTTAAAGTGAGCTTAGAAATAAATCATCATGAACTGAATCAATTGATCAGTAAGCACAGCTGATCACATTACAATACATCAATCAATACATCTATCATAAGTAATACACTCGTTAGAGGCAACACACGTTGATACTGTTAGATTTTAAATTTCTTTTTACTTAATAAATCAGTCATCTAATAAATCAGTAAATCAATCATGATTAGGTAAATTTAGTGTCCTCAATCGTTTTCAGTTATTTCACATCCTTCTTTAATCTTACAAACTTCACGTTCATCACTTGTTAATATCTCACACATTTTCATCATAAGCTAAATAAACTCTATGCTATCTGCAGGTTGGAGGCTCACTTCCTGTGAGTCTTTGAATGCAGGCTCTTGTGGTTAAGTAGCAAACTACTATTTGGGGGGGGTGATGGTGCAGTGGACACATGCCTTTAGTGTGAGAGACCCAGGTTCAATCCCCCACGGTGACACGTCCACCAATGTGTCCCTGAGCAAGACACTTAACCCTTAGTTGCTCCAGAGGCGTGCGACTTGACATATAAAGCAATTGTAAGTTTCTCTGGATAAAAGCGTCAGCTAAATGAAAATCTAGAATAGATTGATAGAAAAGAATATTAAAACATCAGAATAATGAATTAAAGTTCACATGTTTTTTTTAACAGTTTCATGTTCGTGGATATACAACACTCTCCTTCTTCTGTCTCTTGTTCTCGTGCTCAGAACTGTCTGAGTTTCTAAACTAGTGCTTTAGTAGAGAGACGCTGCAGCTACTTCCTGTGGTTAGGATGATGTCACTTCCTCATAGTGACTTTTAGTCTGTTTTAGACAAAGGGGGTAAACCAGAGATCAAACAGTGAAGCTGACCAAAGCCTGCATGGATCCATGTACGCCCCAATATGACGTCAAAACCCTGAGACACCCCGTCGCACATGACCAATGTAACTGTGTTGGTTAGATTATAAACTCTCTGTGAATCTAAAGAAACTATTCAGCCATCAGTGACGCTGCGTTGGTGTTTTTCAGGTGAACCTTGTAGGTGGGCAGATTAAACAGTGACAATCACACACTTTTGTTTGTGCAGCTGCTAGAATTACTGTGTTTCTGCCAGTTTCTTCACAGTTATGCTGTGGATCATGCGCTGTAGTAGCTGGTGCCAACAGGAAGTAGCCCTGTAGTATTTCATGGGACCAAAACTGGCTTCACTGCTCTCCATTCAAATCTGCGGGTTGGTAATATACTGTCTATGGTTTTAGATTTCAGTCTCTCTGAATTTATTGTCGATGTCCAAACAGCCAAATACTCTGTTACAATTTTCACAATATGAGATTCAGCCATCAGTAAAGAGCTCAGAGGTCAGAGGTCACAGCAGCCTGACAAAGATCCACCATCTACAAACACATATGATAAAGTCAGTGATCACGAGACAAAGGAATATGTTTCTGCACTGAGCCAAACTAACACTGAAACAAACAAACTATATTAAGGCTCAAGTTCACAGTTTGTTCAGTCCGGTGTATTTGTGACAATGACGTGTTTCACCACCTGAAAAGAAGAAGATGAGGAAGTTGAAGGTGTGAAGATTGTTAGTTAAGATAAATGTTTGCAAAACTGCAACTTCTTATTTAGATGGTGATTTCATTGTATCTTTGCAGGTATTTTTGTTCAGAGATGTGAAGAGGATGTGTTTCAGTGAGGATGTGGTTAACAACAGCAGCAGAGCTCTGCAGGTTTTACCCCCTAATGATGACCAGATAAACATCAGAAACACACGAGGCTCACAGGAACTGACAGTTGACTTTTTATTGGGACATAAGACAAAGAGGCGTTTATTGAATCCTGATGAAAACTACTTTAACTCCTGGAAGGTTTGGGGACCCTGAGACATGTTAAATGAAAGTGAATTAAAATGAGTTCTTCTGTACACAGAGACATGAAACTGAGCTCAAGCTGCTGCAGCTTCAAAAACAAACAGTGAACCTTAAAATCAGGTCTGAAGAGTTAAATGCTCGTTCCTGTTAAATGAAGCTGAAATCCAGCTGCTGTGTTCTGAACTGGCTGCAGAAAATAAAGATTTTCACAACTGATGCAGGAAAAGACATTTTATAAAACTCAAAGCGGGGCGGCTGGGGCTCAGGAGGTACAGCGGGTTACCTGTTAATCGGAAGGTCAGCGGTTCAATCCCCGGCTCCTCTAGGCTGCATGTCAAAGTGTCCTTGGGCAAGATACTGAACCCTGAATTACCTCTGTATGAATGTGTGTGAATCTTAGTTTCTGTTTGAGCCATTAGGCTCAGTGTGTGAATGGTGAATGCAGATGTCATATAAAAGTGCTTTGAGTGGTCAAAAAGACTAGAAAGGTGCTGTACAAATATGGACCATTCACAGTGGACTTCCTGATATGAGATGAAATCAAGACTTAAATATTGTTGTTCAAAGTCAGAATGAAATAGAAACAGCTGAAAAAACACACAAACATTTCTCACACTGATAAATAAAAACAAAAACAGTCAACAAACAAAACCCAAAATGATCTTATGAGATTTTTGTTCTCTAAAGGCTTCAGCTACTCGTGTAAATGTGCTGTTATTTAACTGCAGTGGAGTCTTTTCTCTGATGAGCTGATGTTGATATGGAAGTTGTTGATCAGTGGAGTCTGACAGAGGCAGAAGGGTCTCCATCGTTTTCATAGTTCACCACACCATCATCTTCATCTTCATCATTATTCACCTGTGAAACACAAACAAACCCTCACTCTGGCGCAATGGATAAGACTATGCCTTTGGTGTGAGAGACCTGGGTTCAATCCCCCATTGTGAGCCATCCACCATTGTGTCACTGAGCAAGACACTTAACCCCTAGTTGCTCCAGAGGTGTTTGACCTCTGGCATGTACAGCAATTGTAAGTCGCTTTGGATAAAGCATCAGCTAAATGAATAAATGTAAATTAATGTAACACATGGAGATATGAAATGATCTGAACGCATCGTCAGTGACTGTTACATGTTTCTGCCACTGAGAGAGGAAGTGTTTTTGTGGTAACAAAGGACATAAAGTCAAAGAAAATAAATATATAGTAAATAAAACCAAAAGTAGGCTACCCTAAACTGTCACATGTTCCTCCAGCTGACTGACCAAAACCAAACTATCTGTGTTGTTTAAAGCCGCTAGAGGTTAAGTGAGAATGGCGTCTTTGGAGGCTGTAGTTTGTGTTGGTGTTGTGATTAAATTGTCATGTTTATCTAATGTTTGCATCCATTTAATTTTTTATTGTAATATTCTTTTGTTTAATTTTTATATGCAATGAATCCTTTGAACTTTGCTGCTAAGGCCACTTCAGTACAACTCAGTGAGTCCTGTTTCTGTTTGTCTTCTTCTATCTATATCTACACTTCAGAATGAAGAACAGATGTCACAAACACTGGTTTGGTGTGTAAAGTACCAACTGTAAAAACATTATAAACTCACTGTGTTTTCATCCATCTGTGTTTTTGTCCCTGAAAAGAAAAGAGAAAGAGTCGACTTTAGTTTCCACAGTGAAAATCCAGCTTTATCAAAACTTCCTGTTTCTGAGTTTCATCTGTGAATGTTCTCACCTTTAGTTCTTGTCCAGATGTTGACTGCCACAACAATTATTATGAGTGCTGCTAAACCCACAGACACAATGATGAACCTCCAGAACGATTCTGAAAACATTAGAAACATTTTGACTGCACAGTTCAGTTCTGTTGGAAAGTGTCCTTGGTTGACGTGAATTTTATTATTGATAAAGATTTCATGCCAACACAAATCCAGACCTTTTAAAACTACTTCTATACTTCTAGTTTTCTAAAAAAAAATTGTTCCAGATTTAATCTCACATGTGTAGAGGAGTACCAAACATAGCCGAGTGACAATCATTCATAATGTAGACTTCACAAGGAAAGAGAGAGAGATGTAAGATGTTTAGTCACTACCTTGTTTTGTTTCATCATTTCCAGATGGTGTTTTGTTTTTCCCCTCTAATGTGCTTCCTTTAGATTTTGGTGAATACGATATGAAAGAACACAAGAAGATATGAAAAAATACCTCATGTTAACAAAATGAGAAAGAATAATGTTCTAATCCTAAACATTAAAATTCATCAAATAAAATCAAACCTACCTGTTTTCTCACATGAGGACTGGAGGTCAACGCTACACAGCAGCATCTGGCCACTCTTATTATCTGTCACTTTACACTTCAGTAACTCACAATAGTTTGACTTCTGGCTAAGAGGAGGAGTTGTAAAAACCACAGTGGCTGAACAGGAACCCTGTGATGTCAACATGTTGTTCTTATTACCCTCATACAACCACTCGACTGTGTGTCCACACCTTCCATATGTCAACATAGAGCAGATGAAGCCGACTGTATCATTGTTCTGATATTGTTCAACTGGTGAAGATGGAGATATTGTGAGAGAAAGACAACAAGAGTAAAGTTAACTTCATCACTGTGATCATAATTATTGTAATGTTTCAGTATATTGTTCTAACAAGACAGTTTGAGCTGAAAACATTATGATGGAAATACTTACTGTTAATAACAGACAGAAGAACCAGAGAGTCTGGACCTTGTTGTTGTCCTGATTTCTTGAACTGTCTGCAGGTGTAACGACCAACATCCTCGAATGTGACCTTCTTTATAACCAGAAAACAGTTCTCTGTAACACTCAGTCTGTCAGATTTAGATTTGGAAATCCCATTTTTCCCATGTGTAATCAGCTCTGTTGCTGCTGCCCCAATATCACGACTGACCAACCAGGAAGTACCGTCACAATTATCCTGATTTTGTATCACATTTCCACAATGCAAAGTGACTTCATCTCCAACTCTGACAGTGAAGGAGAGGTTCTGCCCAGTTGCTGCTGTTGAAGATGAGAGATAAATGTAAAAAATGAGCTGTGAGAGGAATATGGCTTTTATATTTATAGTTATGTGTGAGAATAACAAACAGTGTACAGTATGTTCCTTTTACAAGAATCCACTCAACACACCAGGTTCAAAACAAACAGTAAACTTGGCTATCAAACTTTAAGGTTAGCTTCTTAAACACTATTAGTAATGTTTTGTAATGTTTATTTTATGCATGTATGTGTTTTGTGAATTCTTACCTGTAAACTGAAGCACGAGTATCACAAATAAAGACACGTTAATCCATCTGAATCGAACCATCTTGCTTCTCTCTCTCTTGTTCTCACGCCCTCAACTGTCTCTGAACTTGTGCGTCTTGAAGAGAGATGCGGCATCTACTTCCCGTTATTAAAGTGTTACTTCCTTATAGTGACTTGCATCTTTTTTCATTCTTTGTTGTTGAGTCCATCAGTTTTTCTCGTTTTCTTTCTTATAAATATTTTAACAGCAAGAAGAGCAACTGATGTCTTCGAGTTTTCAGCAAAACCAATAATGTGGAGGGAACCAGAGGCTCGTGGTCCAAAATCATGAAACTGGCGGAAAACAAATGTGATGTGGTGATGTAGTGGTTTAAGAATTGTTGGTTCCTCTTTGTAGCTTTGTCATGTTTTCTGAGAACTGAATGAGAAGTATTTTTTGTTAATGTGGTTAACAACAGCAGCTCTGGAAGGTTTACCTTCTAATCAGGCTCTCAGGAACAACCAACCAACACTCTGATGACACATGTTGCTCTCTGGACTCATTAGATTAGAATCAGCTTTATCATTATGCAGAGTACGGGTACACGGCTAATGAAATGTAGTTTGCATCTAACCAGAAGTGCAGAAGTGTTCATACAGATAAGTGCAGGAAGGTAGTACTACAGCATAAGTTATGCTATATCCTAGAATACTCTCTGAGGCCTTTTCAGTGTTTGTTGAGAGACAATGGTGATAATTTAACTTAAATACGGAATAGAGCCTTATAGTTCAGGCAGGTGCCAGTCAGTTTAATATCACGTTACATGCAGCTTCCAGTCACCCATATAAAAGATTTGGTTGATAAATTGTTTCAGAACTGTTCATTATGATGTAATACTCACTGTAAATAACAGAAAAATGAAAGGAAAAGCTGACTGGCTGCTGAGAAGATGTGAGAGAAACATTAAAATTTTAAGAAAGTAAAACACTTGACGTCTTGGTTAAATTTAGGTTAAGTAATAAATACTAATAACTCAACTTTTTTAATGTTTCTGGTAGTTGTCGTGTAAATTGTATCTTGCTGGTGAGGGATTGAGCAAATAATTCAGTGACAACCAACAGTTGTCTTTGAAGAATTTATTAATAAAAGAGAATAAACAGAAGTACTAAAACACATATACAGCTGGTCCAGAGACCTGCCGCCTAGGGTGGCTTCAGGCGTCTGGCCCCGAGCAAAGGGATGCATAATCATTTACTCAGTCTAGGTTTCTATGTTTTGGGGAACAGAGATCCTCTCTCAGCCTTGAATGATCATTCCAGGAGAGGAGAGGAACAACAAGAGAGGAAACACCAAAACAATCTCACGGCTCTGACTTAAACCCTAGTAAATGTGGACGGACTAACATAAGCAGTATAGGAGAGGAAAGGTTAAAAAACAATACATATATCTATAAGACATAACAATATTAGAATAACAATAGTAATAATAATAGTAAAAAACATACATAAAGATTAAATGTAAGAGGACACAATTTTCTGCCACCACAGTAGTCTGATAGATTTTCTATATATTCTTACCAGTTAACTGAAGCACCAGAATCAGAAATAAAAAGACTTTAATCCATCTGAACTCAACCATCATGCCTCTCTGTCTCTCTTTCCTCTCTGCTTCTTCTACTTGTAAATCTACGAGTTGCTTCTTAAAGAAAAAAGTTGTAGCTGTTTCCTCTAATTAGTCATTTGTCACTTCCTCATTGTGACTGACCTTTCTTTTTCTCTCATATGTCAGTTGTTGCTTTAATCAGCTGATCAGCTGAGGCTCCAGCAGAAGAAGAGGAAGCTTTCACGCTGCTGTAGGTCACTGCATCATCTTCATCATCACCATCTTTACCCAGAACCTGGAAAAGAGACAAACAGCACAACACAGAAATTACACAACATTAAATGAGAGAAGTGTTTTCATTCACTGCCATCATCACTAGAACCAATCAGACAGCTTACCCGGCCTTTACTGTTGGTCTTCCTGGTGTAGCTGATGGAGGCGTAGGAAACACCATCTTCAGGATCAGCCTACACAGAGAAGACAACATAATGGCTGCTCAGTAACATGTGGACTTGATTGTGTTCTGGTCTGTTCTGGTGTCGTCCAGCTGCATCATCAGACTCCCCACTTCTTCTCTTGCAGAAAGAACTTAGATTCAAGAGTCACTGTGTGTCTCATAGAGCTACATTTTGAACAACAAATCTAAAAACAGTGAGTGTAACTTTGTCCTGGGTGTAGTGTGAGATCTCACCGTGTCCTGACTGCTTTCTGGACTCACTGCAGGGTTTAAGCTCCGTCCCTGAAAACAACAAACAAACAGAGTCTACTTCCATGTGGTCAAACACTGGCTCTGTGAAGGCTGTTTAGATTTGGATGACTCTGTCAGAGAGCAGCCGATTCAGCTCTGTCATAACTGTAGAAACATTTGATTACTCAGCCGTAAAACTCACAGTGTTTTCATCCATCTGGGTTTTTTTTCCTGAAGAGACAAAAGAGAGTCGACTTTAGCTTCAACAATAAAAATCCAGGTTCATCAAATCTTCTTGTTTATAATATCTGTGGTTGCTCTCACCTTTAGTTTTCTTCCATCTGATAAGAGCAACAACAATAACAACAGTTATTAAGAGTGCTGCAACTCCCACAGACACAATGATGAGCCACAAAGCTGGAAAGAAAAAAAATTGACAGAACAGATTTAGTTTAGATGGTAACACAGGTCCATGCGCATAGGATGTTTTTTTATTAATTCTTGAAGTGTCTATTTTAAGATTCTGCCAGTTAACAGGCTGAAATAATGTACTATGGGGTTTATTTTTAACCCTTTATTATACTTATTGTCAACCTGAACCCAAAAATAAACAGAAAACAGCGTAACTTTTGAAGCAAACAACATACAGAGACCAATGAGTACATTTTTTCCACACAAATCTGATCCAAGGAATTCAGTTAAATGGTTACTGTTAGGATTCACATCTTGACTCTATTTCAGGACAATAGCGAAAATAGCAAAAAAAAGACCACAGCTAAATATTTTCTTTTAATTAACCTCAGAGGGGACAACTTTTGTAAAAACTTTCCCCGTGGTAATTTTACTGCCTTCAGTGACATTAAGGTGGAGCAAAGGGAGAGGGGATCATATCCACACAGTATTTGCGATAAGAGACTCTGAAGCAGCAACTTCACACACAAATACCCTTCATACTGTAGACATTGGAGGTCTTGGTATGGATAAAACTGGGTTCATGGATTAATAGGTAACTTGGATTAGAGATTTAATTCCTTCACCAACACTTAGCAACAACAAATATGTAACGTCTTGTAAAGTTAGCGACAATAAATATGCAACGTCCTGTTGTGTACCAACAGTGTGGATTTGTGCATTTTATATCAAATAATTTGGAGACTCAAAAATCCCTTCCCTCTCTCTCTCTGAGAAAAAGGAGGGGGTAGGAAAGTTTTCTTGGCCTTTTGACATGCAAAAACTAGAGAGATCGCCTGGTGTTTGGTAAGAGTCTGCAGAGACTCAATCAGACATGCATCGCTTACGGATGCCGTAATGGTGTCAATAGACACTTAGCAGGACAGCAAAAGAAGTGTCCAATGCCTCTCCTTCTAGGGTGCCTCAAGACATCAAAGTACCGGATGTTCTGATCCCTTTTCCCTTAGAATGGCTGCGCCACAAAACGCCACTCTCGTCTCTTCTTTTAACTGATGTGCAAACGTGATAAGCCAGGAAGGCGAAAGGGGGCCTTAACAACTCCTACCTTCTTGAGCTAAAACAATGTTTCATTATAAACTGTTGTTCTGTTTAACCAATAATCCTTGCTAAGTCAGTAGTGGCGTTCGCCTCCATTTGAGTAGTTACGTTACCATGTTGTTGTTTAAAGAATCTAAATAAGTTAATTTTTGTGTGTTTTAATTTTCAGCAAGGTTAATGACATTCCTTCATTTTATGTGTAACCAATGCTTTTTCCCAACACTTTCGGACACCTCCTTTAGAAATGATGATAAAGAAATGTCATCCTATACTCGATTAATTTTCCAGCTTGAATTTAAGGTTAAAAATGACTAAATTCTCCAGCTCCTGAGAAGATTGTTTTAGGATTAATCAGAGCTATCGTCATGTAACCCAAGCAAACAAAAGAAGTATTACAGGCTATCGTCTGAAATGTATAAATGTCACTTTATTTACCTGTCCATAATCTAATGCCATTCGTGTATCTTGCTTATATTCTCTAAGAATATGTAACAGCCAATAGCCTATATCCAGAAAGCTAAACTAAACGGACTCTGCCAGTGTGAGGCCGTTTTACCAGCAACCCGGCGGGGAGAAACACAAGCAGTAAGACCAAAACCCTGCACTCTGTGATCAGTGATGTCCCATAGTCTCAGTCCAGTATATTTAATCCTTGAAACTCCTGGACAAATTTAACCGAGTTATCATCTAATTGCGTTCATTAGCTGCCCGTATGAGTCAAATGCTCCACACAATAGAACCCCTTCTCATTGTTTAGCCATTGTTTATTTCTTTGATGTGTCACCTTAGTTAGTTAACAAACTTCACTGTCATCAAGGAATTGTGTGTATTGCCTCTCTCCAAGTCCCTGCCAAGAGAATTTACCCCTTCAATATAAGACTGACTGATTGATTTAAGAAAATTGAGCGATTATTAACTGATCACTGGTGAATAATTGTATAATTATTAAAATGCTACCCAGAGGTCCGGAGACTCTGGGTTATTTAAAACTGCGGTGGTGCCCCGCAAAACGAGAGATTTATGGATTAATATTTTCTGAATATTAAAATTCATAATTTGGTATTAATTCTCATAAATTTATTAAAACAGTGTAGTCATGCTACAGTCCGGTTAGACTTTCAAAATAAAACACTAGCATTTCGAAACATCGCCATTTTGAAACGGCACGTTTTTAAAGTCACGAAACGTTGCACTGTGGTTTAGTTTAGGCAACAAAACTACTGAAATAAAAATTATTAACTATTTGTGATTGAATTGTTATGTCTATTCTTATTTTATAAGATTTATTACAGGTGGATGGGCCCCTGTGAATGTGGTTACCAACTGCCAAGGTCTGCTAAGGGTGTAGCGGTTGTCCCTGTTTTTTGGCTGTAAGATTTTCCTCAGCCATTTTTTCCCCCCTTTTAGTGTTCTGCCAGATGGACAGGGTGGTGGATTGTGGGAACCCCTTTCCCCTTCAATGCATGTGGTGGTGGGTATGACAGCTGTTTATTGTGTGATGTTTGTGTGTGTCTTGCTGTGTCTAGGTGGCTGCACACCAGTGTGAGTGGTGGTGTCAAGGCACCTTGGTGCCCCCCCCCCCAGGTCTGGCCCCTGTTGATGCTGAGGTGTTTGTAACTGTGCTCTTATCCCTTAGCATCTCTGGCAGTATTGGCATCTACATCTTATTTGTAGATAGTTTTTTTTTAATTTTTTATTAATTGTTTAAATAAATCTTCTGGTCAAAACTCATGTCTTCGAATTTTATTAATTGTGGGAAACCCATGGCAACTGGTAATTGAATATTTGGGGATTTGAACCCCTCGGTTACATATCATATGCCTGTGTTTACGGTCAAACTGACGCTACAGGGCTTCCCCCACTGCGTTGAACTATGACACGATAGGGTTCCCTAGTGCGTTACAAACTGTTGCCGATGGGTCTTGACAGTCTATGATTATTGTAGACTCTTTGTTCTGAGGGGGGCCATAGAGCGGTCCAAGGTCTGTGTTACAGGGGCACGGGGGGGAACCGATTGCAGAAAGTAAACATGCATAAACTCTGCATCCATTTTCATTTGCCAACATGGCAAAACTAGTCTATATAGACATATTTCTGCTCCTAAAGATCCAGTCTGGACAAATTGGGACTTATGTTGACCAAACAACGGAATTCAGAGACTGTTGTGCTCATATCATTACAGAGACCTGCCCTATCAACATCCCGGATCAAGCACTCAGGTGGTCCATATTCCGAGCTGTGAGCGCAAGACTCCGGCAAGATGAGGAAGTGAACTGTTTTACATCAATGATGCTTTGTGCACAAACGCAGTCAAGATGGACTCCATCCATCCCAAATATCAGACGGTTTATTGTGCAGATGAAACCATATTATCTGGTTGCTGCTGTTTACCCCAGATGCAAATTCAAAAAATGCACTGTGGAATGTTCGGGGTTTTTACGTGTAGGCCTATGTATATAAATAGCCTAAGGGCCTTTGTCCATCAAAGTGTTTTTTTACCAGCTGAAAACTCCTAGCTGGGAGCGCTAAGCAAGCCCGCATTAATGCAGCGGCTTACTGGGCCTGAAGCCCCGTGCTCGTCTCACGAACAAGCCCGCCCCTGCCAAAGTTGAATTGACTTGAACTTTCTGTAGCCTACGCAACGCGCAGCACAAAAAGAAGATGGATGAGACACTGATCCTCGCCATCTGTGACTTCCCTGAAATATATGTGTTCACTAAACAGTTGGGACATTAACTGGAGGGCGTTTGCATGACTAGATTTATCAGCTATATGAATAATAAAATATAGCTATATATCAACTAACGTTACTTATAGTTTTACTTTAAGCGAGGCTATGGAGGTATACAGTGGCACACAGAAGCCGTTGCCGTGGTTACTATCTATTGACCGCCTTCCGTTTACTTGCGGAGCGCTTGTCTTGGTGTCTGTTCACAAGAGAAGCACAGAGCGACCTCGCGGGGTCAGGTGACTTCGCAGACGGAGTGTCGCTTCCCGTGTGAAAAGGCCTTAAAGCGGTTCTGGCGCGAGGGTGCATTTTTGAGGCGCAGCATTGTTGCAATGATACATAAATCCATGGTTGCAAGTAGTTCTACCCAACTTTACTGGATGTAAAAATGTCAACACAGAGTAGAGGACTTGCTCTGGCCCTTGCTCTGTATGAAGAGACGGCGGAAGCAGGTAGAGACAGAGGACGGACTCGCCGTATGTGGGTTCATGAGATTTTTTGGGCTAGGAAACATCTCGGCGAGTACGTTTGGTCCAAGAGCTGAGGTTAGATCAGCCCTGTTCCAGGATAGTAACCGTTGTAACGGTGTGGTATTTGTCTCGCCTCTCCTCTATTGTGATTGGACAGCTAGGTAAAAAGTGACAGTGACGAGCGCAGCGTCTTTCCCAAAGTTGAACATTTTTGTACTCTACTTTTCCACGAAGCTCAGCGCCTTGACATGCTGCTGGCGTTTTTACCAGCGCTTCCATTGCAAGGAATTAAAAAAAGCACTTTGGTGGACACTAACTGTATATATCTTGTTTTATTTTATATGTTACCATATTTGAATATAGGCCTACACTTGTGTGTAGCATGAAAAAACTACAAATTTAATTTCGTTATGCAGCCTTGTGCTGGATAATGACTAATAAACAACCTTGTATAGACTGGTAACTTTTGGGTAGGCTACATGATCATTAAAAACCAATGGCTTTCAATTATTGTGATAGATATAGCCCTAAACATATATTACAATGGGCCTAATAATATAAAACATTGCCTATAAACATGCATTCTAGACTTATTCTAAAATAGTCTTTTCCTGTGTGATACAGGTCAGTTTTGCAGTCCCTTCAAGAGAGCATGCGGCTCCCACGTGTGTTTGTTGACCCGCAGAGAATCATTTTAGTTATATGCTAATTACATTACATTACATTTACATTTACTGTTTTGGCAGACACTTTTATCCAAAGCGACTTTATTAAGCATATTATTATATTAGATAGGTTGTTCATATTTTGACTGTTTTTCTATTCTCTATCATGATGAAAATCAAGATCAAGCGAGCTTTTGCCCTTCTGTCCTCCCTGAGCTGCCTTCCTGTTTGACAGGCATGCCTCCCGAGTTATTGACTGTTGCAGTAGCGTACTTTGTCTTTCTTTTTATTTCCTCTTCTAAAGTGTAAATTGTATGAACCAAACACCTGGGCAAATTGGCAAACCGTGAAACCTATTTTGGTAATAAAACCTAGGTTCTGATAAATATGAAATATTGTAAATAACAATAAAACATTAAATAGTACAGTACAAATAAATAAAAACAATTTTAAAGAAACAGGCCTACAATGATAGCTTCCAGTGTTTAATTCAAATGGCGTTCACACCAGAAATAAATCGTTCCAGAATTCACTTGACAGCATCCTAGACCACCTCATTGAGACAGAGCAGAGAGCTGTTTGTTTGATACACACCAAAGTTCAAGTCCAGCGTTCACACCAACCCAAACAAACCGCACCAAGGGGTTAAACACTCAGGGTTTGGTTCAACCATAATAAACAAGGTCGGTGTGAAAGTAACCTTAATTTAAGAGGCTTTTTACATTTATTTTTGCCATAAAAATGAAAAAATGTTCTAATAAAAAGTTAAATAATGACATTTAGCCTGGGGAGAGAAAGAGGCTGACAGGAAGACAGAGAGACTCTAGAGAAAGATGAGTTACTACCTTGTAGGTCTACTGAAGGGTCATTGGTTGTTGTTGTGGCTGTAACTGATTTTGTGTTTTCAGTTGTTGTTATTGATGTTGTTGTTGTTTTTGTAGTTGTTTGTGCGTCACCTGCATGAATGAAATATCACAACCCAAGAAACTGTTGATTTAGAAAATCCCTCATGTTTACCATCTGCTGTCACTAAATGAGAAAGAATGATGTCATCTTAAAAAGTCGTCAGCTCAGCATATTCTCACCTGTTTTCTCACCTGAGGACTGAGGGCTGAAGGTGAACAGCTGCACTTTTCCAGAGTAACCATCTGTCACTTCACACTTCAAGTTAGACTTTGATTTGTAACTAAAATGAGAATCCAGGAAAGACACAGCGGCCGAGCAGTCAATCTGCCATGTCTTCATGTCTTTGTTATCTTTGTCCACATCTTTACCCTCATACAGCCACTTCACTGTGTGATCACAGAACTGTTCATGTGTCGACACAGAGCACCACAATGTCACCTTATCAGCGTCCTCCTCTTCAGTCACTGGTGAAGATGGAGATATTGTGAGAGAAAGACAACAAGAGTAAAGTTAACTTCATCACTGTGATCATAATTATTGTAATGTTTCAGTATATTGTTCTAACAAGACAGTTTGAGCTGAAAACATTATGATGGAAATACTCACTGATAATAACAGACAGATGAACATGAGAGTCTGAAATTTGTTGTCCTGATATGAACTGTCTGCAGTCATAACGACCAACATCATCGACTGTGACCTTCTTTATAACCAGAGAACAGTTCTCTGTAACACTCAGTCTGTCTGATTTAGATTTGGTGTTTTCAACAATCTGCCCAAGATTAACCAGCTCTACTGTTGATCTGCTTCCTGAACCAACAAAGAGCCATGTAGTATATTCACATTCTTGCTGACTGTCTATCACATTTTCACAAGGCAAAGTGACGTCATCTCCAACTCTGACAGTGAAGGAGAGGGGAAGTTTTTCAGCTGCTGCTGTTGAGAAAATGATGAAAAATAAAGTGAAATGAGAAAATGTCTGTTATGTTCATAGTTAGTGACGATTATTTCTTTATCCTTAGTTTCCAAGAGTTCACTAAACTCACCGGTCCGTGTATCATCCGATCATTCAATTATTCCATTTAATCTGGCAAACAAAAAACAAAAAAATTAATCAATATTTCATTTTTCTGTTTTTCTATATGAATCAAATATGAAAACTGGCGTTTGTTTCCTTGCTTTCAGCTCAAAATGAGAAATATAATAGACAAGGAAACCAAATCAAAATAATAGGTCGAATTTACGTTTTCTGTATTTTTCTTTATGTGTTTTCCCATTTCTCACTGTGCCGTCCATTCTGATTTGTGCATGTGCAGTGGATGATCTCCAGCCGTGGAACGAGCCTACGAAGCAGTGTCCCTCAGTGGCAAGACTGTATGACTGCATGCTGGAGCCTCTAGTCTCTTGCCCTGGTGCCATCCACAAGCTTCTACGTTGCAAAATAAAAGCTTGTGTCTGGTTTGTGTTTTTGAACTGAATTATAATGGCAATCATGCAAATTAATAAAATACTTAATAAAATATCTGCCAATAAGATAAATGCAGAATATCGTGTTAATCATTAAAAAAAACTTCTATAAGATGATGGTAGACAGACTAAAGATCCATTCTGAGATCATTATTATTTTATTCCAGAAATCTGGTTGAAAGATTGTTTTAAACTTTTAAGTATTATTATCCACTGTTACAGTTACAGTATTAGCGTGTATGTCCATGCTATAGACATACAGGCAAGCATACTGATTGAGATTCAGTCAGCTTGTGTGAAGGCCTGTGGGTGTGCTGGTGATTATCTATATGTCACATGTATAGCTTATTCCTTTTGTTCTTGACATTATACAATGTTCATCCATCCATCCATCCATTGTCAACTGCTTATCCTGTGTACAGGGTCACAGGGGGCTGGAGACACTCCCAGCTGACGTCGGGCAAAAGGCAGGGTACACCCTGGACAGGTAATATAACTAATTACTTTAAAATGCCAGCAACTAGTAATTTTATAATGTATTACATTTTTGGAAGTAACTTGCCCAAAACTGATCCTGTGTATGTGCCATCCCAGTGACACATAGACACACACACACACACACACACACACACACACACACACACACAGCTCTGATACAGTGTTTAGATTTCTTTTGTTTCAGACAGTCTTTTTTGTTAGCAACAAGTGACTTACTCAGCACAGTAGGCTATACAGTAGGCCTATACGCGACATGTCATTTTTTAAAAGACAAAAGGTGTATTCCTTAGGTCAAACTCTGCTACAATAAATTTCTAGAGGTAACGTTGATATTTGCTAACAAACGTCATATTTAAATATATGTTAACATCCCACGTATCAGTAGTTTAACACTACTTTGAAGAAATATTCAATGATAAAATGTATAAGTGGGAGGTCTGGGTGTCCTCCCCAGAAGATTTTGAGCATTAATTAATTTCCTGCATTCTGGAGAAATTTTCTGCACCAATTTATGGAGTAAATGTCTTTACTTACAACAATAAAAGGGAATATAATGCAGTAATCAGTAGATTTTTTTGTTGCTTAAGTAACTTTCTTGGACAATGCACATTTGTTTCTTCTATATTTAAATTGCATTGCATGTTTTCTTATTGTGCAAATAAACCTTTCTCAAAGCTTTTTCATTTGTAATTTAACATTTCTTATTCCAAACTATTTCTCAGAGCATATTTAACCAGTTATGCTTTCAAAAAGTGATGGGGGCATGTCCCCAGCCAACCTAGTGTAAATGACACCAATGGTAACAGATTTGTAACATTTGCTCAAGAGTTTTTTAAGAGCAAACGTTTATAACAAATTCACATACGCAGTTAAAACAATGGCTGTCCATCTGAGTATGTTGTAAAGTCTGTCTGCTCTCTGTCTGTTTTTCTGCTGTTTCTGTTTTTTATCTGCAGTTTATTACAACCCGAACATTTTTGTGTGACTGTTTTCTTGATCATTTCTCTCTGTGTTTCCCTGCAAAATGCTTAAATGGGTCACCAAATATAGTTGGGTGGCCGTTAATGTACCTCAATGGCCGCCCAAGTTAGCCGATTTTATTAATATCAATCTGACCGGCCCACACCAAAACAAATAGTCCCTCTGGCACATGTCAGTATTGCCAGGTGGCCAACCCGCCCCTGTATGGCCAAAATCGTTGATTTAAAAGTTTTTTTAATTGATTGCAACAGACTTGCTTATGAACTTACCCGTGACTCCGACTCTTTCTCCTTCTGCTGCTGCTTCTTCTCTTGATTAATGGCAGGTTGCAAACATATAATTTGCGACCCTTGATAGGCTACTACATTTAAAACGATATTTCTACCAGATTGCTTTAATACAATATAATAACGATCATAGAATGGATCTTAAGTCTGTACTGTGTAGGCCTATCTTATAGATGAAGTATTTTTATTCATTAGCATGATTGCTTGAACCAGGCGCAACTATCTGTGACATTTGCAGAATAATATTTGGAAATATATTAGGCGTGAGAATATAATTGCAATCTAATGAGAATGGAGTCATAATATTTTAACAAAATCTACCTGCCCTTCTGCTGTGCATTAACCTGTGTTCTGCTGATATGGTAGCCTAGTGGTTATCCCCTATTATCTGACAGACACAGAGTCGCCTGGGACCGTACTGGAGGTAGAAAACTGAAACACATAAATCTCACAAGCCTACACATCTATATAAATGTTAACTATAGCACCTCTGATAAAGTGCAGCTCACAGTCGCTTCAGAAGGAAGCATCCTGGAACAGAGAGACTGTCCCAAACAGAGCAAAGTGTCTCTGAGCGGTGAGAATGACAGAGACACAGAGCGACATGTGTCTGTGTCTCGGTCAGGTGTGTCATGTTATTCTCTCACTACTTTGCGGCGGACTAAACCTGTTAAAAACAGGCCCCTTTTTCCAGAAAAAAACGGCTAAAATTACATACCCAAAATGAATCAGGAATAACTCCTTAACCATTTGGCCTAGATGCATAATTCTGGTCTCCTTTGAAAAGTCAGAAGCTAAGGAATATAAATCCATTGTGTATTATTCTATTTATTTTACTTTTACAGACTACATGGAGATGCAATAAAGAAAAAATCTGATTTTTTTTATCCTCGCCTGGTAAAAAAACGCTATATTTTAATACAATAAACCATCAAAACCATCCTGAGGAAGCTTTTAATGCAACTGAATATCTTCTAATACACCTACAATGCACTTGTAACTGTAAATCTGATGAAAAAAAACCAAAATACTACAGTTATCGAACAATATTTTCAAATATACCAGGCGAATTTCCATATTTTGGCAATATTTATTGTTAAAATGCTGACTTTTATTGATAGATATCTTTAAAATACTTTTTCAGTCCATACAACCAATTTCCAAATGACAAAATTGAAATATTGATAAAAACAGGAGTATTCATCAACATTCCTGTCACCAAAAGCACTCCAAAGCTTTACAGGCCTTTAGATTGAGAACGGAACATCAGCGATGGGGGGGGGGGTATCAATCGAGCAGACCTTTCATTTGATACCCTGCATGTCTATATATCTCCAACGGATCGGCCACAAAATCAAACCCTTGCCTCAAAACCATTTGATCTGGGTTGAATGACAGTAGAGAACCTGTCCCTTACTTATAGCTTGGTCAAAGTGTGACATCGCCACTACGCTCGCCAGGGACTTGAGCACATTTTGCTTTGATCACATCATTACAGTTTTTTTTCAATTGCTAAAACACAATTTCTGAAACCTTGCTCCAATTTTCTGAAAACATGAAACACAAAACCTCAGCTTCAAGCATTATTTACAAAACCTCTGACTCCTCGTGCAAAATGAAACTTTCGCCTCAAAACAGTTTTACCTGTGCTCAAAACCAAACACTGCTCTCAAATCATAAACAAAGCAATCAAAATGATATAGACTATCAAGAACATATAGTTCTCAGAGAGAAGTACATTTTTAATCTCAAAACAAATTTCATAGTTGTCCGTCATTGATTTAATTTGATGAAGGAAAACATGTTCTATCATAGTGGCTCAAAATTAATCAGAAATTATAGTCTGCTTTTCTCTTTGCAATTTTTTTGTTCCTTGTAACCCTATTTTTACAGTTCTGTCTCTCACAACCTTGTCCTTTGTTTCTTGTACTGTAATTCTTGTTCTTTGTTGATATGAACCTGCAACCAGTCAAAATCTATTGAGCAATCAGTACTGTAAACAAATGGAAAGCACAATGTTCAGGGCCGGACAATTTGCTCTCTGAACTGGCTTAGATTGATTGTGTCACATGATTTGAAACAAGTGAAATGAATTTTGAAGGTTGTGTTTAATCAATGACGTGTGTTCTCTATTTGTATTTGATTGTTGCCACTTGTGTTTACCAGTATGGAAGACATGTGCATTAGAGTGCAGAATGTGTTTTGAGAATGAGAATATGTTTAGAGTTCTGCTGAAAAGTCTAAGTGAGATCTGCAAATTGTGTTTTACCATGTGAAATGGTAGTGACAACAGACTGCACAATTAGCTAAATGAGTTCAGGCAACTGCAGACTTTGTTCAGCCAATGGGTTTTAGTGTTTTAGCAACTGAGAAAAACTGTAGAAAGTGTGCAGAATTGTGAGATGTTGCGTGAAAGATGACAGCTGTGTTGTAGTTGTGTTTAACTTTTGCCACATGTATTTACCATTTTGCAACAAAAGTGCATCACAGTGCAAAATGTGTTTTAGTGAGTGAGAATGTGTTTAGAGTTTTGCAAAAAGAGTGGATGAGATTTGCAAACAATGTTTTAACTACCTGAACTTGTTTAAGGTTTTGCCAAAATAGTGACTGATTCGACAAATGGGTTTAGGCCATTGAACACTGGGTTCAGAGAATGGGGTTTAGTGTTTTAGCAATTGTGAAAAACTGTATTGCGAGTAGCCTCCGTTCTTTGAAGAGCTGGGAGACACGCTGCGTCGGGATATAAGGCTACATATTAATACGGAAAATATTTTTAATGTTGATGTGGAGTTACATTCGGGGCTACAGTCAAAATAATCTTTCTACCAGATTGCTGGAATACAAAATAATAATGATCTGTCCGTCTGTATTTATGCTATCTTAGGCGGACATATTTTCAAGTAGGCTATTTTTATTCAGCATGATAATCTCTTTATCTTATTGACGGATATTTTAATAAGTATTTTTTTTATTCGCATGATTGCCCTTACAATTCAATTCAAAAACACTAACCTACAAGGAAGATCGAACCAGACGCTAGCTTTTATTTTGAAAAAAGAATGGACAGCACCGTGGGAAACAGGAAAACAAATAAAGAAATTCGACCTATTATTTTGTTTTGGTTTCCTTGTTTATTATATCTCCCGTTTCGAGCTGAAAGCAAGGAAACAAACGTCAGTTTTCATAAAGAAAAACGAGATACTGATTTGGTTTTTTGTTTTTTGTTTGCCTGATTAAATGGAATAATTGAATGATTGGATGATACATGGAACAGATTTGGTTTTCTTAGTTAAATCAAATGTAGCAAATAAAGAATCTTTAATAATATTGATAAAGTTATTTTTTACAGTGTGCCTTCCATTTATATATGTGATACCTTACCTGTAAACTGAAGCAGCATTGTAAGAAATAAAGAAATCCATTTGAACTCAACCATCATGATTCTCTGTGTCTCTTGTAGGAAGTCTCGCTCTATCTAGTTCTCTGTGCCCACTCCAGGGTAGGGACCTGCTAACAGAAAAGTTTTGGTTGCAAGGATCTGGTCCACATTTGTACCAAACGCTTCCCCCCAGGTGTCTCAGTAACCCTCCCTGATCGGAGTGGACAGGCTGAACTCCTTTTAACCAGTTAGGAGTTTTAATCAGTGTGAGGTGTGGCCCTGTGCTAATGTGTAGCAGAGTGGAATTACTCACCGAGCTCAGGAGGAGGAAGAAACAAGGAAACAATAAGAGAGACTTTCTCTATGTACCTTTGAGCAACAGGCCCAAAGGAAATTTCTTTAAATAAACTTCAGTTTACACAAAAGCTAAAAAGGTCCCAGTGAAAGAAAAAGAACAGAGGAATGTGTATTATAATACCAAAAGCTACAGCTTACATAGATAAACTGACAGGATGTGACTTCGGATGCTCAACGCTTGCTGGGATTGGTTGATCTCTAGTGTCCATGCAGACATGTCCTTTTGTGATTGGACGTCCTACACTGTTCACTCAGACAAAGCATGTCAAGTACTCTGTGATTGGATGTTTTCTGGTGTGCATTCAGTCCACGCGTGATCAGGTATCTTTTAATACATGCGGTTAATACATGCCTGTCTGTCTTCCTGCCTTTTCACAGAGGGCCCCATGTATGGCTTCCTTTTGACATTCAGAAATAGCTCCCATCTCACCCACATACCTGCAACGTCCTCTCTACTTAGTCCAAACTAAGTTTTAAAGTGAGCTTAGAAATAAATCATCATGAACTGAATCAATTGATCAGTAAGCACAGCTGATCACATTACAATACATCTATCAATACATCTATCATAAGTAATACAGTCGTTAGAGGCAACACACGTTGATACTGTTAGATTTTAACTTTCTTTTTACTTAATAAATCAGCCATCTAATAAATCAGTAAATCAATCATGATTAGGTAAATTTAGCGTCCTCAATCATTGTCAGTTATTTCACATCCTTCTTTAATCTTAAAAACTTCACGTTCATCACTTGTTCATATCTCACACATTTTCATCATAAGCTAAATAAACTCTATGCTATCTGCAGGTTGGAGGCTCACTTCCTGTGAGTCTTTGAATGCAGGCTCTTGTGGTTAAGTAGCAAACTACTATTTTGGGGGGCGTGATGGTGCAGTGGACACATGCCTTTAGTGTGAGAGACCCCGGTTCAATCCCCCACTGTGACACGTCCACCAATGTGTCCCTGAGCAAGACACTTAACCCTTAGTTGCTCCAGAGGCGTGTGACCTCTGACATATAAGTAATTGTAAGTTTCTCTGGATAAAAGCGTCAGCTAAATGAAAATCTGTTGAACTTTCCATCATTTAGTGTTAAAAGTAGAGATCATCTTTAATCACTCCAAATGTTTTTCTCTAATAACAATACATAAAGCATATCGAAAACATATAATATTTCTGATCACTTTCAATACACTTCCTGTCAGAGTAAAGAGTCAGAAAAGAGTAGAGACAGAGTAAAATACATTTCTACTGTCAATACTGAAGCATAATTCTCACAAAACATCATGATTACATTTCATTATTATAATGGTGATTAAACAATGTGTTTTAGCAACTACACAGCAACACTTTAGCAATGTATTCAACAATTTTACTACAAGCTATTTATCTTATTTAATAATTTTTTAGAGGTACAAATAAAGAAAAATAGAATCTTCTGAGTGAAGCACATTTAAAGACATTTCCCTGCCAATTCTATCAACTTAAAATAAAATTTTTATATGCCACCTTTGTGATACATACTCAATTTATATTTAAGAATATTAAAACATCAGAATACTGAATTAAAGTTCACGTGTTTTTTTAAACTGTTTCATGTTCGTGGATGTACAAAACTCTCCTTCTTCTGTCTCTTGTTCTCGTGCTCAGACTTTTAGTCTGTTTTAGACAAAGGGGGTAAACCAGAGATCAAACAGTGAAGCTGACCAAAGCCTGCATGGATCCATGTAGGCAAAAATATGACGTCAAAACCCTGAGACACCCCGTCGCACATGACCGATGTAACTGTTTGGTTAGATTATAAACTCTCTGTGAATCTAAAGAAACTATTCAGCCATCAGTGACGCTGCGTTGGTGTTTTTCAGGTGAACCTTGTAGGTGGGCAGATTAAACAGTGACAATCACACACTTTTGTTTGTGCAGCTACCAGAATTACTGTGTTTCTGCCAGTTTCTTCACAGTTATGCTGTGGATCATGCGCAGTAGTAGCTGGTGCCAACAGGAAGTAGCCCTGTAGTATTTCATGGGACCAAAACTGGCTTCACTGCTCTCCATTCAAATCTGCAGGTTGGTTTTGTTCAGTAATATACTGTCCATGGTTTTAGACTTCAGTCTCTCTGAATTTCTTGTCAATGTCCAAACAGACAAAACTCTGTTACAATTTTCACAATATGAGATGCAGCCATCAGTAAAGAGGTCAGAGGTCACAGCAGCCTGACAAAGATCCACCATCTACAAACAAATATGATAAAGTCAGTGATCACGAGACAAAGGAATATGTTTCTGCACTGAGCCAATCTAACACTAAACAAACAAACTATATTAAGGCTCAAGTTCACAGTTTGTTCAGTCCGGTGTATTTGTGACAATGACGTGTTTCACCACCTGAAAAGAAGAAGATGAAGAAGTTGAAGGTGTGAAGATTGTTAGTTAAGATAAATGTTTGCAAAACTGCAACTTCTTATTTAGATGGTGATATCATTGTATCTTTGCAGGTATTTTTGTTCAGAGATGTGAAGAGGATGTGTTTCAGTGAGGATGTGGTTAACAACAGCAGCAGAGCTCTGCAGGTTTTACCCCCTAATGATGACCAGATAAACATCAGAAACACACGAGGCTCACAGGAACCGACAGTTGACTCTTTATTGGGACATAAGACAAAGAGGCGTTTATTGAATCCTGATGAAAACTACTTTAACTCCTGGAAGGTTTGGGACCCTGAGACTAGTTGCAACAGTTAAAACATTGATGAGCGTCCTGACTGAACCGTCTTTAACTGTCTGGACTTAGAGCATCAAGCTTCCACAATATGTAGCAGCAGGTCTGTTCATGTTGTTTTCAAAGGAAATATCTCTGCAAGTCACTGAAGACACGACAAGTCGGACATTTAAGATGTGTGAAATGTTTTCACATTCATATTAGGTCAGAGTAGGTGGTCATGTGCATCCAGAGCTTGGAAGAAGTAACCTGATTTATAAGATTTTTGATAATTCTCAAGTCACATTAGGTGCATTTACACTGTCTGTATTTACACACATTTGGCCAGTGGGAATATGGGAGTGAGAGTGTTTTTTTTATCTTTTGGATGGATGTGGCATGCTTGGTGTGTTTTGCTTTTGTTTCTCCGTCTGTCTCTCTGTATCACTTTCCCTCTCAGTTTCTGGCTGTGTGCGGTTGCCTCTGGCTTTCCTCTATACCTGCCATCAAGTAATCAACACTCCTTTAACAACCCAGGTCCTGATATCAAGTATTTTCTTGCATTATCTTAGAATCATACGCAGTAAATCTTGTGTAGTGTTTAAGACAGTTAACTTGCCAGTAGCTAGCTGGTCTGCTTGTTTGCCTGCCTGCCCAGCAGGGACGTGCACAGGGGGGTTGCTCTGGTTGCCCGGGCAACTGCCCGTTTGCCTTTCCTGACTCAAGTTGCCCTTCCGACTCGCCCTTCCGAGAAAAAAAAATAAAATAAAAAAATAATCGCGATCGCAAAGCCTCATTCACTTCCATTCGGGCACCGAAAGTGAAAGTAAGTAGGGGAAGGGCAAACTCTGTTTAAGTGGCTGCACTGCTGCAGCGCTGCCTGCACGTCAGTCGATTCTGTTCCCTACCGGAATTCCTGTTTCCTTCCTTTATGCAATCATACTACAACAAATCATGCGTAGTTTTGCCCAGTTACCATACGTGATACGTACCAACAGAAGTGAATACGAGCTAGAAGCGCAACTGAATGTACGGGAAGCCAAAAGGTTAAAAAAGGATTGTATTTTTTTCCGAAATCTAAGCGTTTTTTTATTTAATATTTTATTAGAAGCGAGTTTTCCCCATCTGTCAATTCAATCTAGATTATTTATTTTCAAATAAAAAAAAAAGGAAAAAAAAAATAATAATAATGATTAAAAAACAATAAACAATAATATAAGGAACTCTTTTTCTCATATGTATTTTGGTGACATTTATATTGTTAATACATTTTGGATACTGTGTTTAGTGCCTTTTTTCAGGTCAGAGCAACTGCCCTTCAAAATTCCTGTGCACGTCCCTGCTGCCCAGCTAATCCTGGTTTTCTCTGCCTTCAGATTAGCCTGCTACAGCCAGCCAGATCCCTCAGTCAAGTCACTCTCTGGTCTTCAACCTCATCAGCCCTGCCCCTCTCACCAGCCAGCCACCCTTTCACCTTACCTTTCCAAGGTGTTAATAAAAGACTTTATTTATAACCTGTCTGCCTCGAGTCTGAGTTTGGGTTCAAGTATTGATCTCTAACAGTGAAGGAATCACAAAACACAGTGTAGAATTAAGTGGTAAACATTTCTTTATTTGCAGTTAATATATTATCAGATATGATAAAGAGGAGACTGTTACTGACTCCATTAAGGCTGAAAACCCATTCAAGCCAAACACACTCACATCCCAACAAATATGTCAACAACAATTCTAAATGAAAGTGAATTAAAATGAGTTCTTCTGTACACAGAGACATGAAACTGAGCTCAAGCTGCTGTAGCTTCAAACACAAACAGTGAACCTTAAAATCACGACGATTTAAGGAAGTTAACAAGAGTTAAATGCTCGTTCCTGTTAAATGAAGCTGAAATCCAGCTGCTGTGTTCTGAATTGGCTGCAGAAAATAAAGATTTTCACAACTGATGCAGGAAAAGACATTTTATAAAACTCACAGTGGGCTTCCTGATATGAGATGAAATCAAGACTTGAATATTGTTGTTCAAAGTCAGACTGAAACAGAAACAGCTGAGCAAAAAACACACAAACATTTCTCACACTGATAAATAAAAACAAAAACAATCAGTCATAAAAAACCCAAAATGATCTTATGAGATTTTGTTCTCTAAAGGCTTCAACTACTCGTGTAAATGTGCTGTTATTTAACTGCAGTGGAGTCTTTTCTCTGATGAGCTGATGTTGATATGGAAGTTGTTGATCAGTGGAGTCTGACAGAGGCAGAAGGGTCTCCATCGTTTTCATAGTTCACCACACCATCATCTTCATCTTCATCATTATTCACCTGTGAAACACAAACAAACCCTCACTCTGACACACTTTAACTGACAACTTTCACATCACTGACCCACATTTAACACAAGGAGATAAGAAATAACCTGACAGTACCTGAACGCACCGTCAGCTACTGTTACATGTTTCTGCCACTGAGAGAGGAAGTGTTTCTGTGGTAACGAAGGACACGCAGAAGGAAATTAACTAATTAATTAAAGTAATATAAATATATATTAAACTAAAAGTAGGCTACCCCAAACTGTCACATGTTCCTGCAGCTGACTGACCAGAGAGGGAGTGTTTATGTGGTACCCCAACCTCCTGACCACAGTTCACAGTTGAGTCAGCAGACCCTGAACGCCCATTAGTTACTGTCTGATCTGATCTTTATCTGACTGGCTGCTGGACAGTTTGCATTGGAACTAGATTTTATAGTAGTACAGTAACGTGGACGTTGTTTTTGGAAATAAAACTAAACTATCTGCATTGTTTAAAGCCACTAGAGGTTCAATATAAAACAGTGATTCCTGTTTCTGTCTTCTTCTCTTCTATCTTCTTCTATATCTACACTTCAGAATGAAGAACAGACAGCAGCAGATTGGCCATCTGGCAATTCTGGCATAGGCTATGCCAGAGGGGCCAGACCATTTGTTCTTGGGGTGGGCTTGTCAGATTGATATTAATATCAGTGTTTCCCACACATCGGCTTTCCAATTACAGTTAGCACCCATTTAAGCATTTTGCAGAGAAACACTGAGAGAAATGATCATCCATTATATATATTATAAGACTCAGACTGTGGATATTTCACAAGCATGGACCGGTTAAAGCAACAGCGAACACTTTGGTGCAGGTTCAAACTGGGTACAATGTTGGTTTTGATTGGCTTCCTCATTGCCTCCTCCGCGCACTCGCGGGTGAAAACGGTGTCGCGGGTGGAAATCGCGAATGCTTTGTCATTTCGACCACTTTATAAAAGAGCTCACTGCTGATGGAGAAACAGAGCCGACAAATACAGGGAGAGAGAAAATGAAAGAGGCAGGGCAAGCCGCTGTTTGTTCTGTGCTTGTGTGTAAATAATAGAAGTGAAGGCAAGGAGCAGAATTAAGTAGGCTAGTGAGTAATGTTTTTATTCATGTGTATTCCAGCGTTGAGAGCAGTGTGTGAGAAAATATTTTTCTGCAATGTTCTGTAGGCTACTGTGTTCATGGATGTTGCTGGAATCGGTACAGACAGAGAGTCCTTGTCTTCTAGTACCAGTGCTGGGAGGAAGGATGCTACTGTAGGCTTAGCAGAGACAGGGAGTGTGGTAGAGGTAGGAACAAAACGGTGACACAAAAATGGTTGTAATTAACTCTATAGAGAAGGACAGTAACAGCAGACAGACTCTAGAACATACTCAGATGGACAGCCATTGTTTTAACTGCATGTGTAAAGTTGTTAAACGTGTGCTCTTAAAACACTCTTGAGTACCAGTCACATACATGAAATGTTACAAATTTGTTACCATTGGTATCATTTACACTAGGGTCGCTGGGGACATGTCCCCATCACTTTTTGAAAGCATAATTGGTTAAATATGTTCTGAAAAATAGCTCAATAGGAAATATGCAATGCAATTTAAATATAGAAGAAACAAATGTGTTTTTGTCCAAGAAAGTTATTTAAGCAACAACAAAAAGCTATTGATTACTGAATTATATTCCATTTTATTTCATCTGTGAATGTTCTCACCTTTAGTTCTTGTCCAGATGTTGACTGCCACAACAATTATTATGAGTGCTGCTAAACCCACAGACACAATGATGAACCTCCAGAACGATTCTGAAAACATTAGAAACATTTTGACTGCACAGTTCAGTTCTGTTGAAATCCTGCAGCTAAAGTAGCAACGAATCACAGACTTTCATCAGCTCACAGTTTTCCCGCATGTCTTTGCTAACTGTGAATGTAGTCGTCTGATTTGTGAGCAGCAGTGGATCTTGTGGCTTGAGCAACAACAACTGAGTGAGACTGACTGAATAAGAGAATATCTCCACCCACAGCCGAGTGTCGCTCTGACATTCAGACTTTAGACTCCAGAAGAGGACAGAGGGAGACTGGAGTTATAAAAAAAAAAAAAACTTTACTTACAAACGATTAGATAAAAGCGTCTAAATGCTCCACTACATCAGAGCAGAAATGTTCAGAGGAAAGAGAGGGAGAATACATGTAAAATAAACCAAATGATTATTTGTTATGACTTTCTGTTTTATACTTTGATGAATGGCCAGTTTTGTCTTTCCAGAAAGTTAAAAAGTCAACAAACAATAAAAAAGTTTGTTTTAGTTCAGTATGGGGAGAGAAAGAGGCTGACAGGAAGACAGAGAGACTCTAGAGAAAGATGAGTTACTACCTTGTAGTTTTGTTGAAGTATCATTAGTTGTTTTGTGGCTGTAACTGATTTTGTGTTTTCAGTTGTTGTTGTTGTTGTTGTTGTTGTTTGTGCGTCACCTGCATGAATGAAATAACACAACCCACAAAACTGTTGAGTTAGAAAATACCTCATGTTTACCATCTGCTGTCACTAAATGAGAAAGAATGATGTCATCTTAAAAAGTCATCAAATAAACAAATGTTTTGGTGGTTTTAGTCATCTTGAACAGCTCAGCATATTCTCACCTGTTTTCTCACCTGAGGACTGAGGGCTGAAGGTGAACAGCTGCACTTTTCCAGAGTAACCATCTGTCACTTCACACTTCAAGTTAGACTTTGATTTGTAACTAAAATGAGAATCCAGGAAAGACACAGCGGCGTAGCAGCCAGACTGTGATGTCTTCATGTCTTTGTTATCTTTGTCCACATCTTTACCCTCATACAGCCACTTCACTGTGTGTTACAGAACTGTTCACGTCGACACAGAGCACCACAATGTCACCTCATCAGCGTCCTTATGTTCAGTCACTGGTGAAGATGGAGATATTGTGAGAGAAAGACAACAAGAGTAAAGTTAACTTCATCACTGTGATCATAATTATTGTAATGTTTCAGTATATTGTTCTAACAAGACAGTTTGAGCTGAAAACATTATGATGGAAATACTCACTGTTAATAACAGACAGATAAACATGAGAGTCTGGAGCTTGTTTTCCTGATATGAACTGTTGACAGTAGTAACGACCAACATCCTCGACTGTGACCTTCTTTATAACCAGAGAACAGTTCTCTGTAACACTCAGTCTGTCTGATTTAGCTTTGGTGTTTTCAACAATCTGCCCAAGATTAATCAGCTCTACTATGCTGGCTTCCTGAACCTCAAAGAGCCATGTAGTATTTCACATTTTGCTGACCGTCTATCACATTTTCACAAGGCAAAGTGACGTCATCTCCAACTCTGACAGTGAAGGAGAGGGGAAGTTTTTCTGCTGCTGCTGTTGAGAAAAATAAAGTGAAATGAGAAAATGTCTGTTATGTTCATAGTTAGTGACGATTATTTCTTTATCCTTAGTTTCCAAGAGTTCACTAAACTCACCACATTAGAAACAACAGATTTGGTTTTCTTAAATCAAATGTAGCTAATAAAGAATCTTTAATAATATTGATCAAGTTATTTTTTACAATGTGCCTTCCATTTATATATGTGATATATGTATTCTTACCTGTAAACTGAAGCACCGCTGAAGAAATAAAGAAATCCATTTGAACTCAACCATCATGATTCTCTGAGTCTCTCCTTCTTCTGTCTCTTGTTCTCGTGCTCAGAACTGTCTGAGTTTCTAAACTAGTGCTTTAGTAGAGAGACGCAGCAGCTACTTCCTGTGGTTAGGATGATGTCACTTCCTCATAGTGACTTTTAGTCTGTTTTAGATTTCAGTCTCTGAATTTCTTGTCGATGTCCAAACAGCCAAAAACTCTGTGACAGTTTTCACTTTTACATTTTAGAAATGGAGTTTTCTCTCATCCACAGTGACTGACAGAGACCCCAAATTAATGATCGGCAATATGAGATGTAGCCGTCAGTAAAGATGTCAGAGGTCAGTGCAGCCTGACAAAGATCCACCTTCTACAAACACATACAACAAAGTCACTGATCTAACGCTGAAACAAACAAACTATATTAAGGCTCAAGTTCACACTTTGTTCATTCCCGTCTATTTGTGACAATGACGTGTTTCACCAACTGAAAAGAAGAAGAAGAGGAAGTTGTAGGTGTGAAGATAGTTACTTAAGATAAACTTGCGATCCTTAGATAGTGTTTATTAGAAAACAGACAGGATCCATGGTGATGTTTGACAGCACACATGAACAGACAGGTGAAGAGTCAAACTCCTCTCCCACCAGAATCTGACTCCTGATGTCCATGGTGCAATATGGTGATACTGTAGCAGCTGCTGAAGAACACAGATAAGATGATATTTTACTGATTAACAACTGAGCTCTGGAGATGACTAATGATGACCAGATGAACATCAGAAACACATGAGCTCACAGGAACAGATACTCAACTCTTTATTATGACATAAGACAAAGAGGCGCTTACTGAATTCTGTGTAAAACTACTTCTGTACTTTTTTTTTCGCTTCACGAGCTGATGGATGAACCAGTCGTCTGTGATCCCTCTGAGTATTTAATTCCTACTACTCTTCTCCTACTCATTCTCCTGCTCACCCAGCCTCATCTGCCAATCTGCTGCAGACAACACCCTCATCATGATGGGCATACATCCCTTTCACATTTTCTAAAATCTCCTATTTCTTTTCCTATTAATTACTCTTTAAGCCTCTTTTCAATTAAATCTCTCCTGACTAAGCTGATATTTTCCCTCTGTTTAATTATTAATAAACACCCTAAGACTGAAGGCCTTTTCATGTACCTACTCAATTCCTTTCCTCCTTTCCTCCTTTCCTCCTTTCCTCCTTTCCTCCTTTCCTCGCCTCCTCGCCTCACGTCTTAGTCCCTCCAGCCCGAGGAGCAAGCGGAGAAGTTGAGGAAGAGACGCGAGGAGAGAAGAAGCCTGGTATCATCAAAAGGTGTATGAATAACACGTGATTTCTTAAGTCATTTGGCATGGTATCCAAACATAGTTGAGGCAACAGGCATTTACTGAAACAAGACATCCTTGCTTCGGAGATGTCATTTTAAAGCAAAGTCATTTAAATATGATGCATGGCACATGTCCATTGCTACAGCATACCGCTATGAAATCAGTCAGATGAGCATGTCAGTTGTCAACATTATGACATGTAGAAAGAAAAATCTTGAGGTTGCAAAACACATTATAGCATCTGTTCAAAGAAGCAACAGCCACAGGTTACAAAATCATGCGCTACACAGAAATTCAGTATAGTTAACTCCCAGGCTTTCTTTTTGGCTGTGTGCCTTTTGTCTGTAACAGGAGATCATTTCCTGAGGTGAGAGTTTCATCATCACAGTAAGAAATAACAAAAGTAAAATTGATCTTAAATGTAGCCTACAGCCCCAATTGCATCACCCATTGCGTCACATGATTATTCTCATGGAATGACATTTGCAGACTAAATACTATTATTACTGTATGACAACATGAAATGAGGATGCGTTTGATGATATTACAGCTTCATTTGACATCAGCAGCTGTTTTGCACTCGTCAATTCATGAGTTAAATGGGTGTGATGTGCAGATCGACTCTGACGTCATCTGAATCATCCACGGGCCAACCACCTGCTATTAATCAGAATAATCCTTTTTAAAACCCTACATTCAGCAACATAAACAGTAAGGTCAATGTTCTATAAGTTCAGGTGGAGCCCTCTACTGGACTCTTTGGGTAAAACCTCCTCTACTCACACACACACACTCTCAGCCAGTGAAAACACAGCCACCCAATAGGACACCTCTACCGATATGTGCGGACCGTATAAATAGTAATGTCCCAGTACCACAGCACCAAGCACCACATCACCTTAGTGACAGGCCGCCCCTGAGACGGTTCCTGGACTGATATGGGTTTGGCCTGGCCATTACCACCTGAGCTGAACATCAGGCACAGTCGGTGTACTATGCTTGTTTACTTCTGGTAGTCACCAAAGTCCCTCCTCACAGATCAATCAATCAATCAAGTTTCATTTAAAGTGCAAAATCACCAAAAACATTGGAAAAAACTGATATTGCAACAATTATCTTTTCTGCGATATATATTGCAATATAAAAAATACAGGAATTTCAAGCATCCTAGAATTTTGTGTGTGGGTTTGGGAAAATGTATAGAAAATTTAAATAAATAAGCTGAAAATTGTCTTTTTGAATAGTACTTTTTTTGAGTGCAGACTATGCTTTCTTGAGCTTTAATGCTTTTCTTTTTGCAATCAAATCCACTGTGTGGTCATCCATCTGTCACGCTCTGCCGGTTTTGTCCATCCTTTGTGTTGCACTTTTGGGTTTGATATCTGCCTTAGTATGTTGAGTTTTGGGTTCTGTCCTGTCTGGTGTCCAGTATCTGCTATGTAGTCTGTTGTGTTTTGAGTTCCTCTGAGTTATTGTGTGGTCAGTTCATTATCTGTTATTTAGTTGGTCTTTGATTCCATGTCATGTTCTTGGTCTTGTACGTTAGTTCATGTCTTTAGTGTTTACTCCGGGTCTTGTGTTCTCTGTTAAGCTCTGTACTGTGTTCTAGTTCTGTGTTCTCGCTTATTCACTCTGCCCCAGGTCTGCTTGTCATGTCAAGTCTCTCTGTTTTCCCCTGCTCTCTCTCTCTCTGCCTCGTTAGTCTCATGTCTGTCACCTGTGTTGCTCCCGCCCTGCTCGTTAGTCCCTGTGTATATATACCTGGTGTTTCTGTCTTGTCTTTGTCTGGTCATTGTTCATGTTACCCCTCAGTCTGTTGTGCGTGTACTCTCTGCCTGCCTGTAACCAGCCTTGCTTGTCTTGTCTCCCTGTACTTTTGGATTTCTGTTATTCAGCCACTCACCTGTAAGTGTGCTCCCTTTTGGTTATATTAAAACCCTTCGTTGAACTATACCTGCTCCGCTCTGTGTCCTGCGTTTGGGTCCTCCAACCTGCCTCCACACAACGATCGTGACACCATCAGTGGTTTTCTCCTGTTCCTTCATTATTTTGAAGTTGTTGTCGACAACTAATGGTGGCGGGGCCTATTTTGGCTGTTTGATAAACTGATCACGAACAATATTGTGACTGGCGGTTTGCTGTGCATGCAAAGCCTGCTTGTCACCCTAGGAGAGAACTCTGAAACTCAAAACCCAAATTGGCAAACTGGTTCCATAATAGAGGCACTTGATAATAAACGCTGTGGCTCCCTCTCTGACCTTAGGCACCACAAGCTGCCATGAATTTTGAGAGCGCAGTGCTTTCTTTGGGCAGTAAGGTATGAGGAACTTTTTGAGGTAAGCTGGTGCCTGACCATGTAAGGCTTTGTAGGTAAGCAGAACAATTTTTAATTTTCTGGGTTGCACCTGCGAGCACAGATTCTAAGAAGCGCCGACACATCCAAGAGATAGAAAAGCACAAATGGGCGTCATGAAGACCACAATGCGTTGCAGATCTCTTCAACACTCTGCTGACGCTGCCACACTTTGGATGAAGTGTGCACGGATCGCAGTGGATGGGTCTGTTCCTGGCAGCACATAGTCTTGGAAGATACACTCGCAAAGCCATCCAGCCACGCATCAGGGTGCTTTGAACCACTGTGTCCACTTATATCTGAGAGGACACTTTAGCTTGCTGGTGGTGTGCGGGAGAACTAAAGAGAGTGACCTTGTCTCAGAATGCCATCCATCTAGCTTGACAGCATACAGCGGCTATTCTGCATGGAAATGTTGCAGCGTTGTGAATAAAATGCAGAATTAGCTCGCACCCTTTCTGGGACGTCTTTCTCTCTTCTCTGGCTGTTAGTGCTTCATTTCAGATGTTTTTGATTTGGATCTTTTAACCTCTAATGATGACCAGGGGTGCCTCCAATAAAGTTGGCAACCTTAAGATTATGGCTGCAAACCCCTCACACTACCGGATTATTTGGGCCTTTAATCGGTTTCAACCAACCTCGGCTAAAAAAAAAACTAAAAAAATAGTCGGGAGGGATGAATTGAACCCAAATTCAGTTATCCTCTCTTGTGCGGCCAGCATTAGACGCAGGAGAATGGGCACGCTGTCATGATTTGTTCTTGTCTGCTCTGTGTTTCTGTATCTCTATCCTTGTTTTAGTCTGCAGTGGTCAGTACCTATCAAAAGTGGTCCAAGGAAAGAAAAGCTGTGAACCGGTGACAAGGTCATGGATGGCCAAGGCTCAATGACGCATGTCGTCCGATCCAACAGAAAAGCAGTCAGATTGCTGAAGAAGGTAATAGCGGTCAGAACACACAGTACACCCCGGTTTGTTGTGTGTGGGCCTGCGTAGCTACAGACCAGTCAGTTTGCCTGCACTGACCCCTGTCCACTGTTGAAAGTACCTACAATGAGCATGTGAGCATCAGATTTGGACCACAGAGCAAAGGAAAAAGGTGGCCTAGCCTTATGAATCACTTTTTCTATATCAAATTGATGGCTGGATATCATAATGTTGCATTAACCTGCATCAGTCTGTCTCATTTAATGTTGTGTAATTTCTGTGTTGTGCTGTTTGTCTCTTTTCCAGGTTCTGGGTAAACATGGTGATGATGAAGATGATGCAGAGACTTACAGCACCGTGAAAGTTCCTCTTCCTGGGGAACACGTGGCACCAGGATACACTATGGAAAGAGGACAAGCCAGCGGAGGCAGTGTGATGCTTTGACATTTAACCCCAAGTTGCAACTTCTGACATATGTAAAAATAGTAAGTCGCTTTGGATATAATCGTCAGCTAAATGTAATGTGAACATTCTGTTAAAGAATGTTTTATGCAAAAATGAGATGATCTCTATCCTGAAATAAATTCAATTCATTCCCTGATGGCAGTGGCCTCTTTCAGCAGGATAATGTGTCTGTGTACTGTGTATTTCAGTTGTTGCTTTATTTGAGTATCTGGAATTAACACCAGTGAAAATTTAACCCTTGTGGTGTTTCCACATTTTCCTCTCATTCAGCTGTTTAATTCAACTCTCAAAAGTGACTCAGTCAAGAACAAAACTGTCCCACTTCCTCTGAGTTTGTTTTAATTACTTTCATACCAGAACATAAAAAAACACAGCACTAGAACATTAAAGTGCCTGACATCAAGCTAAATGTCCCATATATTATGTTCAGTTACATTTCAAGCAGCCAGATAATGTTGTTATTGTGCTACTAGTTAACCTACTGCACCCCCTTCTGGACTAAAAGGCTTTTTACAGCAATACATCCTGAACATTATCATAAAAGAAGTTGAATAAAAACATTTATCAGTTATCAATGATATGTAATGAATAATAATATGAACTGTAACTACACTGTTGTCTCTTATTTGTTTGGTTAGTTGACGGTGGCGTAGAGGTCGCTGGGATCAGCTGAGGCTCCAGCAGAAGAAGAGGAAGCTTTCACGCTGCTGTAGGTCACTGCATCATCTTCATCATCACCATCTTTACCCAGAACCTGGAAAAGAGACAAACAGCACAACACAGAAATTACACAACATTAAATGAGACAGAATAATGCAGGTAAATGCAACATTATGATATCCAGCAGCACATAAACACAAAGCTCAATAACGAAACAGCAAACAACATTACAAAGAGCAACACAAAACAGTCAGTCCAGTCAGTTCAGTTTGAAGATGTGCTGTTAAAGATCTGTTTGTACATGTACTGAGCTCCTCTGGCCGCTCGTTGGTGAGATATTTTGTTCTGGACCAAAGTGTTGGACACACTGACATCACAATCCTTACATGTAGACCTGGGCTTTAAAGGGAAAATAAAGAATCTGTCCTGTTTTTATACCTGAGAAGTGTTTTCATTCACTGCCATCATCACTAGAACCAATCAGACAGCTTACCCGGCCTTTACTGTTGGTCTTCCTGGTGTAGCTGATGGAGGCGTAGGAAACACCATCTTCAGGATCAGCCTACACAGAGAAGACAACATAATGGCTGCTCAGTAACATGTGGACTTGATTGTGTTCTGGTCTGTTCTGGTGTCGTCCAGCTGCATCATCAGACTCCCCACTTCTTCTCTTGCAGAAACAACTTAGATTCAAGAGTCACTGTGTGTCTCATAGAGCTACATTTTGAACAACAAATCTAAAAACAGTGAGTGTAACTTTGTCCTGGGTGTAGTGTGAGATCTCACCGTGTCCTGACTGCTTTCTGGACTCACTGCAGGGTTTAAGCTCCGTCCCTGAAAACAACAAACAAACAGAGTCTACTTCCATGTGGTCAAACACTGGCTCTGTGAAGGCTGTTTAGATTTGGATGACTCTGTCAGAGAGCAGCTGATTCAGCTCTGTCATAACTGTAGAAACATTTGATTACTCAGCCGTAAAACTCACAGTGTTTTCATCCATCTGGGTTTTTTTCCTGAAGAGACAAAAGAGAGTCGACTTTAGCTTCAACAATAAAAATCCAGGTTCATCAAAACTTCTTGTTTATAATATCTGTGGTTGCTCTCACCTTTAGTTTTCTTCCATCTGATGAATCCAACAACAATAACAACAGTTATTAAGAGAGCTGCAACTGCAACAACCACCACCAAACTCGATAGACTATAAAAGAGGACAACATCTTATTTTGTTATTTTGTGTTGTGTGAAGACGTCTGACTGAATAAGAAAATATCTCCTCCCACAGCTGAGTGTCGCTCTGACATTCAGACTTCAGAAGAGGAGAGATACAATTAAAAATCAGTAAATCAATTATAATTTTCTCGATCACTTCCTATTTTCTGTTTTATACAATGAATGGTCAGTTTTGTCTTTCTAGAAAGTGACTTAATTAAAGAGGCTTTCATTATTTTATGTTTTGCCATAAAAATGCCTAAAAGTAGAAACATGCAAAAAAATTAGACAATGAATAAAATAAAAGTAAAATGAGGTTTATTATGGAGAGAGAAAGAGGCTGACACTAGAGAAAGATGAGTTACTACCTTGAAGGTTTGTTGAAGTATCATTGTTGTGGCTGTAACTGATTTTGTGTTTTCAGTTGTTATTGTTGTTGCTGTTTGTGCGTCACCTGTATGAATTAATAACACAACCCACAAAACTGTTCAGTTAGAAAATCCCTCATGTTTACCATCTGCTGTCACTAAATGAGAAAGAATGATGTCATCTTAAAAAGTCATCAAATAAACAAATGTTTTGGTGGTTTTAGTCAACAGCTCAGCATATTCTCACCTGTTTTCTCACCTGAGGACTGAGGGCTGAAGGTGAACAGCTGCACTTTTCCAGAGTAACCATCTGTCACTTCACACTTCAAGTTAGACTTTGATTTGTTACTAAAATGAGAATCCAGGAAAGACACAGCGGCCGAGCAGTCAGCCTGCCATGTCTTCATTTCTTTGTTATCTTTGTCCACATCTTTACCCTCATACAGCCACTTCACTGTGTGTCTACAGAACTGTTCACGCGTCGACACAGAGCACCACAATGTCACCTCATCAGCGTCCTTACGTTCAGTCACTGGTGAAGATGGAGATATTTTGAGAAAAAGACAACAAGAGTAAAGTTAACTTCATCACTGTGATCATAATTATTGTAATGTTTCAGTATATTGTTCTAACAAGACAGTTTGAGCTGAAAACATTATGATGGAAATACTCACTGATAATAACAGACAGATAAACATGACAGTCTGGAGCTTGTTTTAACGACCAACATCCTCGACTGTGACCTTTATAACCAGAGAACAGTTCTCTGTAACACTCAGTCTGTCTGATTTAGTTTTGGACTTTACACCAATCTGCCCAAGTTTAATCAGGGCTACTGCTGAACCCCTGAAGACCCATGTAGTATATTCACATTTTCGCTGACCGTCTATCACATTTTCACAAGGCAAAGTGACGTCATCTCCAACTCTGACAGTGAAGTAGAGGGGAAGTTTTTCAGCTGCTGCTGTTGAGAAAATGATGAAAAATAAAGTGAAATGAGAAAATGTCTGTTATGTTCATAGTTAGTGACGATTATTTCTTTATCCTTAGTTTCCAAGAGTTCACTAAACTCACTGGTCCGTTTATCATCCGATCATTCAATTATTCCATTTAATCTGGCAAACCAAAAACAAAAAAACTAATAAATATTTCGTGTTTCTGTTTTTCTATATAAATCAAATATGAAAACTGGCATTTGTTTCCTTGCTTTCAGCTCAAAATGAGAAATATAATAAACAAGGAAACCAAAACAAAATAATAGGTCGAATTTACGTTTTCTGTATTTTTCTTTATGTGTTTTCCCATTTCTCACTGTGCCGTCCATTCTGATTTGTGCATGTGCAGTGGATGATCTCCAACCGTGGAACGAGCCTACGAAGCAGTGTCCCTCAGTGGCAAGACTGTATGACTGCATGCTGGAGCCTCTAGTCTCTTGCCCTGGTGCCATCCACAAGCTTCTACGTTGCAAAATAAAAGCTTGTGTCTGGTTTGTGTTTTTGAACTGAATTATAATGGCAATCCTGCAAATTAATAAAATACTTAATAAAATATCTGTCAATAAGATAAATTCAGAATATCGTGTTAATCATTAAAAAAAACTTCTATAAGATGATGGTAGACAGACTAAAGATCCATTCTGAGATCATTATTATTTTATTCCAGAAATCTGGTTGAAAGATTGTTTTAAACTTTTAAGTGTTATTATCCACTGTTACAGTTACAGTATTAGCGTGTATGTCCATGCTATAGACATACAGGCAAGCATACTGATTGAGATTCAGTCAGCTTGTGTGAAGGCCTGTGGGTGTGCTGGTGATTATCTATATGTCACATGTATAGCTTAATCCTTTTGTTTTTGACATTATACAATGTTCATCCATCCATCCATCCATTGTCAACTGCTTATCCTGTGTACAGGGTCACAGGGGGCTGGAGACAATCCCAGCTGACGTCGGGCAAAAGGCAGGGTACACCCTGGACAGGTAATATAACTAATATACTTTCAAATGACAATAACTAGTAATCTATAATGTATTACATTTTTGGAAGTAACTTGCCCAAAACTGATCCTGTGTATGTGCCATCCCAGTGACACACACACACACACACACACACACACACACACAGTAGAATAAGCAATTGTATTTACAGTGATTTCCCTATTAATTGTGGAAAAATATAGGATCTAGAAAAAGTCTTGGAAAGAGTATAATATTATTATTTATTCTTATTATCCCTCTCCTCCTGCACTTAATTATCAGAAATTGCTGCAGAATCCAGGGTATTTTTCTTTTCCAGCTTAAAGCAAATACAGAACAAAACCATACTCTTGATCTGCTCTGATACAGTGTTTAGATTTCTTTTGTTTCAGACACAGTCTTTTTTGTTAGCAACAAGTGACTTACTCAGCACAGTAGGCTATACAGTAGGCCTATACCCGGCATGTCATTTTTTAAAAGACAAAAGGTATATTCCTTAGGTCAAACTCTGCTACCTTAAATTTCTAGAGGTAACGTTGATATTTGCTAACAAACGTCATATTTAAATATATGTTAACATCAGGGACACATCCAGCAATCTGGGACAATTAAGGTAGTTTAACACTACTTTGAAGAAATATTCAATGATAAAATGTATAAGTGGGGGGTCTGGGTGTCCTCCCCAGAAGATTTTGAGCATTAATTAATTTCCTGCATTCTGGAGAAAGTTTCTGCACCAATTTATGGAGTAAATGTCTTTACTTACAACAATAAAAGGGAATATAATGCAGTAATCAGTAGATTTTTTTGTTGCTTAAGTAACTTTCTTGGACAATGCACATTTATTTCTTCTATATTTAAATTGCATTGCATGTTTTCTTATTGTGCAAATAAACCTTTCTCAAAGCTTTTTCATTTGTAGTGTAACATTTCTTATTCCAAACTATTTTTCAGGACATATTTAACCAATTATGCTTTCAAAAAGTGATGGGGGCATGTCCCCAGCCAACCTAGTGTAAATGACACCAATGGTAACAGATTTGTAAAATTTCATGAATGTGACTGGCAGAATATGCTCAAGAGTTTTTTAAGAGCACACGTTTATAACAATTCACATATGCAGTTAAAACAATGGCTGTCCATCTGAGTATGTTGTAGAGTCTGTCTGCTCTCTGTCTGTTTTTCTGCTGTTTCTGTTTTTATCTGCAGTTTATTACAACCCGAACATTTTTGTGTGACTGTTTTCTTGATCATTTCTCTCGGTGTTTCTCTGCAAAATGCTTAAATGGGTCACCAAATATAGTTGGGTGGCCGTTAATGTACCTCAATGGCCGCCCAAGTTAGCCGATGTGTGAGAAACACTGATATTAATATCAATCTGACCGGCCCACACCAAAACAAATAGTCCCTCTGGCACATGTCAGTATTGCCAGGTGGCCAACCCGCCCCTGTATGGCCAAAATCGTTGATTTAAAAGTTTAAGTTTTTTAATTGATTGCAACAGACTTGCTTATGAACTTACCCGTGACTCCGACTCTTTCTCCTGCTGCTGCTGCTTCTTCTCTTGATTAATGGCGGGTTGCAAACAACTTAGAGGAGTGTGTAACACACATATAATTTGCGACCCTTGATAGGCTACTACATTTAAAACGATATTTCTACCAGATTGCTTTAATACAATATAATAACAATGATAGAATGGATCTTAAGTCTGTACTGTGTAGGCCTATCTTATAGACGAAGTATTTTTATTCATTAGCATGATTGCCTGAACCAGACGCAACTATCTGTGACATTTGCAGAATAATATTTGGAAATATATTAGGTATGAGAATATAATTGCAATCTAATAAGAATGAAGTCATAATATTTTAACAAAATCCACCTGCCCTTCTGCTGTGCATTAACCGGTGTTCTGCTGATATGGTAGCCTAGTGGTTATCCCCTATTATCTGACAGACACAGAGTCGCCTGGGAAAACTGAAACACATAAATCTCACAAGCCTACACATCTATATAAATGTTAACTATAGCACCTCTGATAAAGTGCAGCTCACAGTCGCTTCAGAAGGAAGCATCCTGGAACAGAGAGACTGTCCCAAACAGAGCAAAGTGTCTCTGAGCGGTGAGAATGACAGAGACACAGAGCGACAGGTGTCTGTGTCTCGGTCAGGTGTGTCATGTTATTCTCTCACTACTTTGCGGCGGACTAAACCTGTTAAAAACAGGCCCCTTTTTCCAGAAAAAACGCCTTAAATTTCATACCCAAAATGAATCAGGAATAACTCCTTAACCATTTGGCCTAGATGCATAATTCTGGTCTCCTTTGAAAAGTCAGAAGCTAAGGAATATAAATCCATTGTGTATTATTCTATTTATTTTACTTTTACAGACTACATGGAGATGCAATAAAGAAAAAATCTGATTTTTTTTATCCTCGCCTGGTAAAAAACGTTATATTTTAATACAATAAACCATCAAAACCATCCTGAGGAAGCTTTTAATGCAACTGAATATCTTCTAATACACCTACAATGCACTTGTAACTGTAAATCTGATGAAAAAAACCAAAATACTACAGTTATCAAACAATATTTTCAAATATACCAGGCGAATTTCCATATTTTGGCAATATTTATTGTTAAAATGCTGACTTTTATTGATAGATATCTTTAAAATACTTTTTCAGTCCATACAACCAATTTCCAAATGACAAAATTGAAATATTGATAAAAACAGGAGTATTCATCAACATTCCTGTCACCAAAAGCACTCCCATGCTTTACAGGCCTGTAGATTGAGAACAGAATATCAGCGATGGGGGGGGGTATCAATCGAGCAGACCTTACATTTGATATCCTGCATGTCTATATATCTCCTTGAGCACATTTTGGTTTGATCACATCATTACAGTTTTTCTCAATTGCTAAAACACAATTTCTGAAACCTCGCTCCATTTTCTGAAAATGTGAAACACAAAACCTCAGCTTCAAGCACTATTTACAAAACCTCTGACTCCTCGTGCAAAATGAAACTTTCGCCTCAAAACAGTTTTACCTGTGCTCAAAACCAAACACTGCTCTCAAATCATAAACAAAGCAATCAAAATGATATAGACTATCAAGAACATATAGTTCTCAGAGAGAAGTACATTTTTAATCTCAAAACAAATTTCATAGTTGTCCGTCATTGATTTAATTTGATGAATGAAAACATGTTCTATCATAGTGGCTCAAAATTGATCAGAATTTATAGTCTGCTTTTCTCTTTGCAATTTTTTTGTTCCTTGTAACCCTATTTTTACAGTTCTGTACCCTGCATCTCACAACCTTGTCCTTTGTTTCTTGTACTGTAATTCTTGTTCTTTGTTGATATGAACCTGCAACCAGTCAAAATCTATTGAGCAATCAGTACTGTAAACAAATGGAAAGCACAATGTTCAGGGCCGGACAATTTGCTCTCTGAACTGGCTTAGATTGATTGTGTCACATGATTTGAAACAAGTGAAATGAATTTTGAAGGTTGTGTTTAATCAATGACGTGTGTTCTCTATTTGTATTTGATTGTTGCCACTTGTGTTTACCAGTATGGAAGACATGTGCATTAGAGTGCAGAATGTGTTTTGAGAATGAGAATATGTTTAGAGTTCTGCTGAAAAGTCTAAGTGAGATCTGCAAATTGTGTTTTACCACGTGAAATGGTAGTGACAACAGACTGCACAATTAGCTAAATGAATTCAGGCAACTGCAGACTTTGTTCAGCCAATGGGTTTTAGTGTTTTAGCAATTGAGAAAAACTGTAGAAAGTGTGCAGAATTGTGAGTTGTTGCATGAAAGATGACAGCTGTGTTGTAGTTGTGTTTAACTTTTGCCACATGTATTTACCATTTTGCAACAAAAGTGCATCACAGTGCAAAATGTGTTTTAGTGAGTGAGATTGTGTTTAGAGTTTTGCAAAAAGAGTGGATGAGATTTGCAAACGATGTTTTAACTACCTGAACTTGTTTAAGGTTTTGCCAAAATAGTGACTGATTTGAGAAATGGGTTTAGGCCATTGAACACTGGGTTCAGAGAATGGGGTTTAGTGTTTTAGCAATTGTGAAAAACTGCATTGCGAGCAGCCTCCGTTCTTTGAAGAGCTGGGAGACACGCTGCGTCGGGATATAAGGCTACATATTAATACGGAAAATATTTTAATGTTGCTGTGGAGTTACATTCGGGGCTACAGTCAAAATAATCTTTCTACCAGATTGCTGGAATACAAAATAATAATGATCAGATCATGATGAGTCTGTCTACCGTCTGTATTTATGCATCTTAGGCGGACATATTTTCAAGTAGGCTATTTTTATTCAGCATGATAATCTCTTTATCTTATTGACAGATATTTTAATAAGTATTTTTTTATTCGCATGATTGCCCTTACAATTCAATTCAAAAACACTAAACTACAAGGAAGATCGAACCAGACGCTAGCTTTTATTTTGCAACGTAGAAGCTTGCGGATGATGATGAGGGCGTGAGACGATCCAAGATGCAGCCATACAGTCTTGCCATTGAGGAACTGTAGGCCTGCTCCACGTGGTTGGAGAATCTACTGCACATGCACAAAACAGAAACAAATAAAGAAATTCGACCTATTATTTTGTTTTGGTTTCCTTGTTTATTATATCTCCCGTTTCGAGCTGAAAGCAAGGAAACAAACGTCAGTTTTCATAAAGAAAAACGAGATACTGATTTGGTTTTTTGTTTTTGGTTTGCCTGATTAAATGGAATAATTGAATGATTGGATGATACATGGAACAGATTTGGTTTTCTTAGTTAAATCAAATGTAGCAAATAAAGAATCTTTAATAATATTGATAAAGTTATTTTTTACAGTGTGCCTTCCATATATATGTGATACCTTACCTGAAACTGAAGCAGCATTGTAAGAAATAAAGAAATCCATTTGAACTCAACCATCATGATTCTCTGTGTCTCTTGTAGGAAGTCTCGCTCTATCTAGTTCTCTGTGCCCACTCCAGGGTAGGGACCTGCTAACAGAAAAGTTTTGGTTGCAAGGATCTGGTCCACATTTGTACCAAACGCTACCCCCAGGTGTCTCAGTAACCCTCCCTGATCGGAGTGGACAGGCTGAACTCCTTTTAACCAGTTAGGAGTTTTATCAGTGTGAGGTGTGGCCCTGTGCTAATGTGTAGCAGAGTGGAATTACTCACCGAGCTCAGGAGGAGGAAGAAACAAGGAAACAATAGGAGACTTTCTCTATGTACCTTTGAGCAACAGGCCCAAAGGAAATTTTTATAAACTTCAGTTTACACAAAAGCTAAAAAGGTCCCAGTGAAAGAAAAAGAACAGAGGAATGTGTATTATAATACCAAAAGCTACAGCTTACATAGATAAACTGACAGGATGTGACAGTATACTTCGGATGCTCAACGCTTGCTGGGATTGGTTGATCTCTAGTGTCCATGCAGACATGTCCTTTTGTGATTGGACGTCCTACACTGTTCACTCAGACAAAGCATGTCAAGTACTCTGTGATTGGATGTTTTCTGGCGTGCATTCAGTCCACGCGTGATCAGGTATCTTTTAATACATGCGGTTAATACATGCCTGTCTGTCTTCCTGCCTTTTCACAGAGGGCCCCATGTATGGCTTCCTTTTGACATTCAGAAATAGCTCCCATCTCACCCACATACCTGCAACGTCCTCTCTACTTAGTCCAAACTAAGTTTTAAAGTGAGCTTAGAAATAAATCATCATGAACTGAATCAATTGATCAGTAAGCACAGCTGATCACATTACAATACATCTATCAATACATCTATCATAAGTAATACAGTCGTTAGAGGCAACACACGTTGATACTGTTAGATTTTAACTTTCTTTTTACTTAATAAATCAGTAAATCAATCATGATTAGGTAAATTTAGCATCCTCAATCATTGTCAGTTATTTCACATCCTTCTTTAATCTTAAAAACTTCACGTTCATCACTTGTTAATATCTCACACATTTTCATCATAAGCTAAATAAACTCTATGCTATCTGCAGGTTGAGGCTCACTTCCTGTGAGTCTTTGAATGCAGGCTCTTGTGGTTAAGTAGCAAACTACTATTTTGGGGGGGGTGATGGTGCAGTGGACACATGCCTTTAGTGTGAGAGACCCCGGTTCAATCCCCCACTGTGACACGTCCACCAATGTGTCCCTGAGCAAGACACTTAACCCTTAGTTGCTCCAGAGGCGTGTGACCTCTGACATATATAGTAATTGTAAGTTTCTCTGGATAAAAGCGTCAGCTAAATGAAAATCTGTTGAACTTTCCATCATTTAGTGTTAAAAGTAGAGATCATCTTTAATCACTCCAAATGTTTTTCTCTAATAACAATACATAAAGCATATCGAAAACATATAATATTCTGATCACTTTCAATACACTTCCTGTCAGAGTAAAGAGTCAGAAAAGAGTAGAGACAGAGTAAAATACATTTCTACTGTCAATACTGAAGCATAATTCTCACAAAACATCATGATTACATTTCATTATTATAATGGTGATTAAACAATGTGTTTTAGCAACTACACAGCAACACTTTAGCAATGTATTCAACAATTTTACTACAAGCTATTTCTTATTTAATTTTTTTAGAGGTACAAATAAAGAAAAATAGAATCTTCTGAGTGAAGCACATTTAAAGACATTTCCCTGCCAATTCTATCAATTAATATAAAATTTTATATGCCACCTTTGATACATACTCAATTTTATTTAAGAATATTAAAACATCAGAATACTGAATTAAAGTTCACGTTTTTTTAACTGTTTCATGTTCGTGGATGTACAAAACTCTCCTCTTCTGTCTCTTGTTCTCGTGCTCAGACTTTTAGTCTGTTTTAGACAAAGGGGGTAAACCAGAGATCAAACAGTGAAGCTGACCAAAGCCTGCATGGATCCGTGTAGGCAAAAATATGACGTCAAAACCCTGAGACACCCCGTCGCACATGACCAATGTAACTGTATTGGTTAGATTATAAACTCTCTGTGAATCTAAAGAAACTATTCAGCCATCAGTGACGCTGCGTTGGTGTTTTTCAGGTGAACCTTGTAGGTGGGCAGATTAAACAGTGACAATCACACTTTTGTTTGTGCAGCTACCAGAATTACTGTGTTTCTGCCAGTTTCTTCACAGTTATGCTGTGGATCATGCGCAGTAGACGCTGGTGCCAACAGGAAGTAGCGCTGTAGTATTTCATGGGACCAAAACTGGCTTCACTGCTCTCCATTCAAATCTGCAGGTTGGTTTTGTCCAGTAATATACTGTCCATGGTTTTAGATTTCAGTCTCTGAATTTCTTGTCAATGTCCAAACAGACAAAAACTCTGTTACAATTTTCACAATATGAGATGCAGCCATCAGTAAAGAGGTCAGAGGTCACAGCAGCCTGACAAAGATCCAACATCTACAAACACATATGATAAAGTCAGTGATCACGAGACAAAGGAATATGTTTCTGCACTGAGCCAAACTAACACTGAAACAAACAAACTATATTAAGGCTCAAGTTCACAGTTTGTTCAGTCCGCTGTATTTGTGAAAATGACGTGTTTCACCACCTGAAAAGAAGATGAAGAAGCTGAAGGTGTGAAGATTGTTGGTTAAGATAAATGTTTGCAAAACTGCAACTTCTTATTTAGATGGTGATTTCATTGTATCTTTGCAGGTATTTTTGTTCAGAGATGTGAAGAGGATGTGTTTCAGTGAGGATGTGGTTAACAACAGCAGCAGAGCTCTGCAGGTTTTACCCCTAATGATGACCAGATAAACATCAGAAACACACGAGGCTCACAGGAACTGACAGTTGACTCTTTATTGGGACATAAGACAAAGAGGCGTTTATTGAATCCTGATGAAAACTATTTTAAATCCTGGAAGGTTTGGGGTCCCTGAGACTAGTTGCAACAGTTAAAACATTGATGAGCGTCCTGACTGAACCGTCTTTAAATGTCTGGACTTGCCAGTAGCTAGCTGGTCTGCTTGTTTGCGTGCCTGCCCAGCTAATCCTGGTTTTCTCTGCCTTCAGATTAGCCTGCTACAGCCAGCCAGATCCCTCAGTCAAGTCACTCTCTGGTCTTCAACCTCATCAGCCCTGCCCCTCTCACCAGCCAGCCACCCTTTCACCTTACCTTTCCAAGGTGTTAATAAAAGACTTTATTTATAACCTGTCTGCCTCGAGTCTGAGTTTGGGTTCAAGTCTTGATCTCTGACAGTGAAGGAATCACAAACACAGAGTAGAATTAAGTGGTAAACATTTCTTATTTGCAGTTAATATATTGTTACCAGATATGATAAAGAGGAGACTGTTACTGACTCCATTAAGGCTGAAAACCCATTCAAGCCAAACACACACACACATCCCAACAAATATGTCAACAACAATGCTAAATGAAAGTGAATTAAAATGAGTTCTTCTGTACACAGAGACATGAAACTGAGCTCAAGCTGCTGTAGCTTCAAACACAAACAGTGAACCTTAAAATCACGACGATTTAAGGAAGTTAACAAGAGTTAAATGCTCGTTCCTGTTAAATGAAGTTGAAATCCAGCTGCTGTGTTCTGAACTGGCTGCAGAAAATAAAGATTTTCACAACTGATGGGAAAAGACATTTTATAAAACTCACAGTGGGCTTCCTGATATGAGATGAAATCAAGACTTGAATATTGTGTTCAAAGTCAGACTGAAACAGAAACAGCTGAGCAAAAAACACACAAACATTTCTCACACTGATAAATAAAAACAAAAACAATCAACAAACAAAACCCAAAATGATCTTATGAGATTTTGTTCTCTAAAGGCTTCAACTACTCGTGTAAATGTGCTGTTATTAACTGCAGTGGAGTCTTTTCTCTGATGAGCTGATGTTGATATGGAAGTTGTTGATCAGTGGAGTCTGACAGAGGCAGAAGGGTCTCCATCGTTTTCATAGTTCACCACACCATCATCTTCATCTTCATCATTATTCACCTGTGAAACACAAACAAACCCTCACTCTGACACACTTTAACTGACAACTTTCACATCACTGACCCACATTTAACACAAGGAGATAAGAAATAACCTGACAGTACCTGAACGCACCGTCAGCTACTGTTACATGTTTCTGACACTGAGAGAGGAAGTGTTTCTGTGGTAACGAAGGACACGCAGAAGGAAATTAACTAATTAATTAAAGTAATATAAATAAAATATTAAACTAAAAGTAGGCTACCCCAAACTGTCACATGTTCCTCCAGACTGACCAGAGAGGGAGTGTTTATGTGGTACCCAAATCCAAAATGTTCCTCCCAGTTTACTGCTGATGAAACTGAACACAGTTCACAGTTGAGTCAGCAGACCCTGAACGCACCATTAGTTACTGTCTGATCTGATCTTTATCTGACTGGCTGCTGGACAGTTTGCATTGGAACTAGATTTTATAGTAGTACAGTAACGTGGACGTTGTTTTTGGAAATAAAAATAATCTATCTGCATTGTTTAAAGTCACTAGAGTGATTCCTGTTTCTGTTTGTCTTCTTCTATCTATATCTACACTTCAGAATGAAGAACAGATGTCACAAACACTGGTTTGCTGTGTAAAGTACCAACTGTAAAAACATTATAAACTCACTGTGTTTTCATCCATCTGTGTTTTTGTCCCTGAAAAGAAAAGAGAAAGAGTCGACTTTAGTTTCCACAGTGAAAATCCAGCTTTATCAAAACTTCCTGTTTCTGAGTTTCATCTGTGAATGTTCTCACCTTTAGTTCTTGTCCAGATGTTGACTGCCACAACAATTATTATGAGTGCTGAAACCCACAGACACAATGATGAACCTCCAGAACGATTCTGAAAACATTAGAAACATTTTGACTGCACAGTTCAGTTCTGTTTGAAATCCTGCAGCTAAAGTAGCAACGAATCACAGACTTTCATCAGCTCACAGTTTTCCTGCATGTCTTTGCTAACTGTGAATGTAGTCGTCTGATTTGTGAGCAGCAGTGGATCTTGTGGATTGAGCAACAACAACTGAGTGAGACTGACTGAATAAGAGAATATCTCCACCCACAGCCGAGCGTCGCTCTGACATTCAGACTTTAGACTCCAGAAGAGGAGAGAGGGAGAGAGAGAGGGACTGGAAAAAAAACTTTACTTACAAATGATTAGATAAAAGTATCTAAATGCTCCACTACATCAGAGCAGAAATGCAATGTTCAGAGGAAAGAGAGGGAGAATACATGTAAAATAAACCAAATTATTATTTGTTATGACTTTCTGTTTTGTCTTTCCAGAAAGTAAGTTAAAAAATCAACAAACAAACAATAAGAAAGTTTGTTTTAGTTCAGTATGGGGAGAGAAAGAGGCTGACAGGAAGACAGAGAGACTCTAGAGAAAGATGAGTTACTACCTTGAAGTTCTGTTGAAGTATCAGTGGTTGTTGTGGCTGGAAATGATTTTCTGTTTTCAGTTGTTCTTTTCGGTGATTTAGTGTTTTTTGTGTTCTTGTTGATTTAGTTGTGTTGTTGTTATTGTTGTTTCTGCGTCACCTGCATGAATGAAATAACACAACCCAAGAAACAGTTCAGTTAGAAAATACCTCATGTTACCATCTGCTGTCACTAAATGAGAAAGAATAACCTCCACCAAGATGGCGCTGAGTATAGCTGCCTAGGTGTTTTTAACTAACCTAACCCTAGCCGTTTTATTTTGTGTGTTAATTCAGTTTTCGGCTGTGATTCCCGATGCTCTTTCACCAGGGAGGAGCTCATGAACATCAGGGGAACAACTCCAGCGGATTTAATTCCCACTTTCTTGCGTCATCAGTGGAATTGTTGGACATTTTGGTGAAGGGCTCTCTCGCTGTTGCGCTGTGAAGCCTCCGCACACCAATATATAATATTCATGCAATATTCTCTCCAACGTGCGCTCACTGTGCAACAAACTGGACGAACTTCAGCTTCTGGTGGGGGAAGAACAGAGACTTTTATTCATCTTCGTTCTGTGCTTCAGGGAGACCTGGCTGTCTGAACTGATACAGGACTCCGCGCTGCAGCTGGCAGGCTTCCATCTGTACAGAGCGACACAAAAGGTGGAGGTGTCTGTTTTTATATTAACAATGGTGGTGTACGACGTGACAGCGATTCAGCAGCACTGTTCTCCTAATCTGGAATTTCTTATCAAATGTAAACCGTTTTACCCCCCTGAGTTGCTTCATTCACTCTGGTCGGTGTTTAATGTCGCCACACGCCAACTTTCAGGAGGCACAGAGCATGCGGCCGACCGGATACTGTGTGGAGCAGACAAACCCGAACTCCTTGTTATTGTTCTCGGTGACTTTAACAGGGGAAATCTCAGCCAAGAACTCTCCAAATACAGACAGTTTATAAAGTGTCCAACCAGAGAGGTGAACACTTTGGATCATTTGTACACCACAGTTAGCAGTGCCTATCACGCCGTCACACGCGCTCCACTGGGACACTGATCACGTGATGGTCCATCTGATTCCTGTTTACAGTACCTGTACTGAGGACATCAAAGAAG
>NW_024041150.1:54048195-54065393 GCF_014851395.1 Micropterus salmoides
TTCGGACACCTCCTTTAGAAATGATGATAAAGAAATGTCATCCTATACTCGATTAATTTTCCAGCTTGAATTTAAGGTTAAAAATGACTAAATTCTCCAGCTCCTGAGAAGATTGTTTTAGGATTAATCAGAGATATCGTCATGTAACCCAAGCAAACAAAAGAAGTATTACAGGCTATCGTCTGAAATGTATAAATGTCACTTTATTTACCTGTCCACAATCTAATGCCATTCGTGTATCTTGCTTATATTCTCTAAGAATATGTAACAGCCAATAGCCTATATCCAGAAAGCTAAACTAAACGGACTCTGCCAGTGTGAGGCCGTTTTACCAGCAACCATGCGGGGAGAAACACAAGCAGTAAGACCAAAACCCTGCACTCTGTGATCAAACGTTGCACTTTGGTTTGGTTTAGGCAAACAAAACTCTAACAAAACTAAACAAAACTACTTAAATAAAAATTATTAACTATTTGTGTTTGAATTGTTATGTCTATTCTTATTTTATGAGATTTATTACAGGTGGATGGGCCCCTTTGAATGTGGTTGCCAACTGCCAAGGTCTGCTAAGGGTATGGCGGTTGTCCCTGTTTTTTGGCTGTAAGATTTTCCTCAGCTTGTTAACCATTTTTTCCCCCTTTTAGTGTTCTGCCAGACGGACAGGGTGGTGGATTGTGGGAACCCCTTTCCCCTTCAATGCATGTGGTGGTGGGTATGGCAGCTGTGTGTGCATGCTTTACTTACGTGTGATGTTTGTGTGTGTCTTGCTGTGTCTAGGTGGCTGCACACCAGTGTGAGTGGTGGTGTCAAGGCACCTGGGTGCCCCCCCCCCCCCCCCCCAGGTCTGGCCCCTGTTGATGCTGAGGTGTTTGTAACTGTGCTCTTATCCCTTAGCATCTCTGGCAGTATTGGCATCTACATCTTATTTGTGTTTGTTGTTGTGCTTGTGCAGCAAATAAAATTGCCCAACGTTTTTTTGTTTTTTTTTATTAATCGTTTAAATAAATCTTCTGGTCAAAACTCATGTCTTCAAATTTTATTAATTGTAACCCATGACAACTGGTAATGAATATTTGGGGATTTGAACCCCTCACTATTTGCCTCGGTTACATATCATATGCCTACGTTTACGGTCAAACTGACGCTACAGGGCTTCTCCCACTGCGTTGAACTATGACGCGATAGGGTTCCCTAGTGCGTTACAAACTGTTGCTGATGGGTCTTGACCGTCTATGATTATTGCAGACTCTTTGTTCTGAGGGGGGCCATAGAGCGGTCCAAGGTCTGTGTTACAGGGGCACGGGGGGGATCCACTTGCAGAAAATAAACATGCATAAACTCTGCATCCATTTTCATTTGCCAACATGGCAAGACTAGTCTATATAGACATAATTCTGCTCCTAAAGATCCAGTCTGGACAAAATGGGACTTATGTTGACCAAGCAACGGAGACTGTTGTGCTCATATCATTACAGAGACCTGCCCTATCAACATCCCGGATCAAGCACTTCTTGACCGCCTTCCGTTTACTTGCGGAGCGCTTGTCTTGGTGTCTGTTCACAAGAGAAGCGCAGAGCGACCTCGCGAGGTCAGGTGACTTCGCAGACGGAGTGTCGCTTCCCGTGTGAAAAGGCCTTAAAGCGGGCCTGGCGCGAGGGTGCGTTTTTTTTTTTTTTTTTTGTTGCAATGATACATAAAATCCATGGTTGCAAGTAGTTCTACCCTACTTTACTGGATGTAAAAATGTCAACACAGAGTAGAGGACTTGCTCTGGCCCTTGCTCTGTATGAAGAGACGGCGGAAGCAGGTAGAGACAGAGGACGGACTCGCCGTATGTGGGTTTGTGAGGTTTTTGGGCTAGGAAACATCTCGGCGAGTACGTTTGGTCCAAGAGCTGAGGTTAGATCAGCCCTGTTCCAGGATAGTAACCGTTGTAACGGTGTGGTATTTGTCTCGCCTCTCCTCTATTGTGATTGGACAGCTAGGTAAAAAGTGACAGTGACGAGCGCAGCGTCTTTCCCAAAGTTGAACATTTTTGTACTCTTCTTTTCCACGAAGCTCAGCGCCTTGACATGCTGCTGGCGTTTTTACCAGCGCTTCCATTGCAATGAATTGAAAAAAGCTCTTTGGTGGACACTAACTGTATATATCTTGTTTTATTTTATATGTTACCATATTTGAATATAGGCCTACACTTGTGTGTAGCATGAAAGTACTACAAATTTAATTTTGTTATGCAGCCTTGTGCTGGATAATGACTAATAAACAACCTTGTATAGAGTGGTAACTTTTGGGTAGGCTACATGATCATTAAAACAAATGCTGTTGCAGATATATTTTTTCAAACCGCCTGTTGCCCTAAAGAAGTCCAATGGCTTTCAATTATTGTGATAGATATAGCCCTAAACATATATGACAATGGGCCTAATAATATAAAACATTGCCTATAAACATGCATTCTAGACTTATTCTAAAATAGTCTTTTCCTGTGTGATACAGGTCAGTTTTGCAGTCCCTTCAAGAGAGCATGCGGCTCCCACGTGTGTTTGTTGACCCGCAGAGAATCATTTTAGTTATGTGCTAATTACATTACATTACATTTACATTTACTGTTTTGGCAGACACTTTTATCCAAAGCGACTTTATTAAGCATATTATTATATTAGATAGGTTGTTCATATTTTGACTGTTTTTCTATTCTCTATCATGATGAAAATCAAGATCAAGCGAGCTTTTGCCCTTCTGTCCTCCCTGAGCTGCCTTCCCGTTTGACAGGCATGCCTCCTGAGTTATTGACTGTTGCAGTAGCGTACTTTGTCTTTCTTTTTATTTCCTCTTCTAAAGTGTAAATTGTATGAACCAAACACCTGGGCAAATTGGCAAACCGTGAAACCTATTTTGGTAATAAAACCTAGGTTCTGATAAAATGAAATATTGTAAATGACAATAAAATTAAATAGTACAGTACAAATAAATAAAAACAATTTTAAAGAAACAGGCCTACAATGATAGCTTCCCGTGTTTAATTCAAATGGCGTTCACACCAGAAATAAATCGTTCCAGAATTCACTTGACAGCATCCTAGACCACCTCATTGAGGTGGAGCAGAGAGCGGTTTGTTTGATACACACCAAAGTTCAAGTCCAGCGTTCACACCAACCCAAACAAACCGCACCAAGGGGTTAAACACTCAGGGTTTGGTTCAACCGGAATAAACAAGGTCGGTGTGAAAGTAACCTTAATTTAAGAAGCTTTTTACATTTATTTTTGCCATAAAATGAAAAAATGTTCTAAAAAAGTTAAATAATGAAATTTATCATGGGGAGAGAAAGAGGCTGACAGGAAAACAGAGACTCCAGAGAAAGATGAGTTACTACCTTGTCTGTTGAAGTCATTGGTTGTTGTGGCTGTAACTGATTTTGTGTTTTCAGTTGTTGTTGTGTTGTTGTTGTTTTTGTTGTTGTTTGTGCGTCACCTGCACAAATGAAATAACACAACCCAAGAAACTGTTGATTTAGAAAATCCCTCATGTTTACCATCTACTGTCATCTAAAAAGTCATCAAATAAACAAATGGTGTTTTAGTCATCTTGAACAGCTCAGCATATTCTCACCTGTTTTCTCACCTGAGGACTGAGGGCTGAAGGTGAACAGCTGCACTTTTCCAGAGTAACCATCTGTCACTTCACACTTCAAGTTAGACTTTGATTTGTAACTAAAATGAGAATCCAGGAAAGACACAGCGGCCGAGCAGCAGACTGTGATGTCTTCATGTCTTTGTTATCTTTGTCCACATCTTTACCCTCATACAGCCACTTCACTGTGTGTCACAGACTGTCATATGTGACACAGAGCACAATGTCACCTCATCAGCGTCCTTACGTTCAGTCACTGGTGAAGATGGAGATATTGTGAGAGAAAGACAACAAGAGTAAAGTTAACTTCATCACTGTGATCATAATTATTGTAATGTTTCAGTATATTGTTCTAACAAGACAGTTTGAGCTGAAAACATTATGATGGAAATACTCACTGATAATAACAGACAGAAGAACATGAGAGTCTAAAACTTGTGTTGATCTGTCCAGTCTGCAGGTGTAGTAACCAACATCCTCGACTGTGACCTTCTTTATAACCAGAGAACAGTTCTCTGTAACACTCAGTCTGTCTGATTTAGCTTTGCTGTTTTCAACAATCTGCCCAAGTTTAACCAGCTCTACTAATACTCGGCTTCCTGAACCAACAAAGGTCCATATAGTATATTCACATTTTGCTGACGTCTATCATATTTTCACAAGGCAAAGTGATGTCATCTCCAACTCTGACAGTGAAGGAGAGGGGAAGTTTTTCAGCTGCTGCTGTTGAGAAAATGATGAAAAATAAAGTGAAATGAGAAAATGTCTGTTATGTTCATAGTTAGTGACGATTATTTCTTTATCCTTAGTTTCCAAGAGTTCACTAACTCACGGTCCGTTTATCATCCGATCATTCAATTTTCCATTAATCTGGCAAACCAAAAACAAAAAACGAATCAATATTTTTTTTGTTTTTCTATATAATCAAATATGAAAACTGGCGTTTGTTTCCTTGCTTTCAGCTCAAAACGGGAAATATAATAACAAGGAAACCAAATCAAAATAATAGGTCGAATTTACGTTTTCTGTATTTTTCTTTATGTGTTTTCCCATTTCTCACTGTGCCGTCCATTCTGATTTGTGCATGTGCAGTGGATGATCTCCAACCGTGGAACGAGCCTACGAAGCAGTGTCCCTCAGTGGCAAGACTGTATGACTGCATGCTGGAGCCTCTAGTCTCTTGCCCTGGTGCCATCCACAAGCTTCTACTTTGCAAAATAAAAGCTTGTGTCTGGTTTGTGTTTTTGAACTGAATTATAATGGCAATCATGCAAATTAATAAAATACTTAATAAAATATCTGTCAATAAGATAAATTCAGTGTTAATCATTAAAAAAACTTCTATAAGATGATGGTAGACAGACTAAAGGTCCATTCTGAAATCATTATTATTTTATTCCAGAAATCTGGTTGAAAGATTGTTTTAAACTTTTAAGTGTTATTATCCACTGTTACAGTTACAGTATTAGCGTGTATGTCCATGCTATAGACATACAGGCAAGCATACTGATTGAGATTCAGTCAGCTTGTGTGAAGGCCTGTGGGTGTGCTGGTGATTATCTATATGTCACATGTATAGCTTAATCCTTTTGTTCTTGACATTATACAATGTTCATCCATCCATCCATCCATTGTCAACTGCTTATCCTGTGTACAGGGTCACAGGGGGCTGGAGACAATCCCAGCTGACGTCGGGCAAAAGGCAGGGTACACCCTGGACAGGTAATATAACTAATTACTTTCAAATGACAATAACTAGTAATCTATAATGTATTACATTTTTGGAAGTAACTTGCCCAAAACTGATTCTGTCTATGTGCCATCCCAGTGACACACACACACACACACACACACACACACACACACACAGTAGAATAAGCAATTGTATTTACATTGATTTCCCTATTAATTGTGGAAACAATATAGGATCTAGAAATAAGTCTTGGAAAGAGTATAATATTATTATGTTATTCTTTATTATCCCTCTCCTCCTGCACTTAATTAGCAGAAATTGCTGCAGAATCCATAGAAGATATTTTCTCTTCCAGCGTACCCTGTGTTTAAAGCAAATACAGAACAAAACCATACTCTTGATCTGCTCTGATACAGTGTTTAGATTTCTTTTGTTTAAGACACAGTCTTTTTTGTTAGCAACAAGTGACTTACTCAGCACAGTAGGCTATACAGTAGGCCTATACCCGGCATGTCATTTTTTAAAAGACAAAGGTGTATTCCTTAGGTCAAACTCTGCTACCATAAATTTCTAGAGGTAACGTTGATATTTGCTAACAAACGTCATATTTAAATATATGTTAACATCAGGGACACATCCAGCAATCTGGGACAATTAAGGTAGTTTAACACTACTTTGAAGAAATATTCAATGATTAAATGTATAAGTGGGGGGTCTGGGTGTCCTCCCCAGAAGATTTTGAGCATTAATTAATTTCCTGCATTCTGGAGACATTTTCTGCACCAATTTATGGAGTTAATGTCTTTACTTACAACAATAAAAGGGAATTTAATGCAGTAATAAGTAGATTTTTTTGTTGCTTAAGTAACTTTCTTGGACAATGCACATTTGTTTCTTCTATATTTAAATTGCATTGCATGTTTTCTTATTGTGCAAATAAACCTTTCTCAAAGCTTTTTCATTTGTAATTTAACATTTCTTATTCCAAACTATTTCTCAGAACATATTTAACCAATTATGCTTTCAAAAAGTGATGGGGGCATGTCCCCAGCCAACCTAGTGTAAATGACACCAATGGTAACAGATTTGTAAATTTGCTCAAGAGTTTTTTAAGAGCAAACGTTTATAACAATTCACATATGCAGTTAAAACAATGGCTGTCCATCTGAGTATGTTGTAAAGTCTGTCTGCTCTCTGTCTGTTTTTCTGCTGTTTCTGTTTTTATCTGCAGTTTATTACAACCCGAACATTTTTGTGTGACTGTTTTCTTGATCATTTCTCTCGGTGTTTCTCTGCAAAATGCTTAAATGGGTCACCAAATATAGTTGGATGGCCGTTAATGTACCTCAATGGCCGCCCAAGTTAGCCGATGTGTGAGAAACACTGATATTAATATCAATCTGACCGGCCCACACCAAAACAAATAGTCCCTCTGGCACATGCCAGAATTGCCAGGTGGCCAACCCACCCCTGTATGGCCAAAATCGTTGATTTAAAAGTTTAAGTTTTTTAATTGATTGCAACAGACTTGCTTATGAACTTACCCGTGACTCCGACTCTTTCTCCTGCTGCTGCTGCTTCTTCTCTTGATTAATGGCGGGTTGCACACAACTTAGAGGAGTGTGTAACACACATATAATTTGCGACCCTTGATAGGCTACTACATTTAAAACGATATTTCTACCAGATTGCTTTAATACAATATAATAACAATGATAGAATGGATCTTAAGTCTGTACTGTGTAGGCCTATCTTATAGACGAAGTATTTTTATTCATTAGCATGATTGCCTGAACCAGGCGCAACTATCTGTGACATTTGCAGAATAATATTTGGAAATATATTAGGTATGAGAATATAATTGCAATCTAATGAGAATGAAGTCATAATATTTTGCCCTTCTGCTGTGCATTAACCTGTGTTCTGCTGATATGGTAGCCTAGTGGTTATCCCCTATTATCTGACAGACACAGAGTCGCCTGGGAAAACTGAAACACATAAATCTCACAAGCCTACACATCTATATAAATGTTAACTATAGCACCTCTGATAAAGTGCAGCTCACAGTCGCTTCAGAAGGAAGCATCCTGGAACAGAGAGACTGTCCCAAACAGAGCAAAGTGTCTCTGAGCGGTGAGAATGATAGAGACACAGAGCGACAGGTGTCTGTGTCTCGGTCAGGTGTGTCATGTTATTCTCTCACTACTTTGCGGCGGACTAAACCTGTTAAAAACAGGCCCCTTTTTCCAGAAAAAACGCCTTAAATTTCATACCCAAAATGAATCAGGAATAACTCCTCAACCATTTGGCCTAGATGCATAATTCTGGTCTCCTTTGAAAAGTCAGAAGCTAAGGAATATAAATCCATTGTGTATTATTATTTATTTTACTTTACCTACAATGCAATTGTAACTGTAAATCTGATGAAAAAAAACCAAAATACTACAGTTATCGAACAATATTTTCAAATATACCAGGCGAATTTCCATATTTTGGCAATATTTATTGTTAAAATGCTGACTTTTATTGATAGATATCTTTAAAATGCTTTTTCAGTCCATACAACCAATTTCCAAATGACAAAATTTAAATATTGATAAAAACAGGAGTATTCATCAACATTCCTGTCACCAAAAGCACTCCCATGCTTTACAGGCCTGTAGATTGAGAACAGAATATCAGCGGAGAGCAGACCTTTCATTTGATAGCCTGCATGTCTATATATCTCCAACGGATCGGCCACAAAATGGCAAAAAACCCGCTTAGACTCGGAGCAACAGCATCGGTGGGTTTCGGAGTTAAAACAGCCGGACAAAAAGTACAGTTTTGCCAGGGACAGTTTAGTAATTCAGCCCTTAGCTTTGCGCAATGCCCCCCCCCACTCTCTCTCTCGGCATGCTGAGTAGGCCTAATGGTGGGGGTGTCACATTACATGAACTTCAAACAAAATGTAGCAATATTACAGTTTTTCACAAAGACACATTTCTTGAAACTTTCACCCAAATTCTCGAAACTTTAAACACAATACCCAATCTTTAAACTACATTCACAAAAACCCTGACTTTTCTGGCAAAATCAAACCCTTGCCTCAAAACCATTTGATCTGGGTTGAATGACAGTAGAGAACCTGTCCCTCACTTATAGCTTGGTCAAAGTGTGACATCGCCACTACGCTCGCCAGGGACTTGAGCACATTTTGCTTTGATCACATCATTACAGTTTTTCTCAATTGCTAAAACACAATTTCTGAAACCTTGCTCCATTTTCTGAAAACGTGAAACACAAAACCTCAGCTTCAAGCACTATTTACAAAACCTCTGACTCCTCGTGCAAAATGAAACTTTCGCCTCAAAACAGTTTTACCTGTGCTCAAAACCAAACACTGCTCTCAAATCATAAACAAAGCAATCAAAATGATATAGACTATCAAGCAGTCAGTAAACTAAATACAATACACGTTGTTCAGAACATATAGTTCTCAGGGAGAAGTACATTTTTAATCTCAAAACAAATTTCATAGTTGTCCGTCATTGATTTAATTTGATGAATGAAAACATGTTCTATCATAGTGGCTCAAAATTGATCAGAATTTATAGTCTGCTTTTCTCTTTGCAATTTTTTTGTTCCTTGTAACCCTATTTTTACAGTTCTGTACCCTGCATCTCACAACCTTGTCCTTTGTTTCTTGTACTGTAATTCGTGTTCTTTGTTGATATGAACCTGCAACCAGTCAAAATCTATTGAGCAATCAGTACTGTAAACAAATGGAAAGCACAATGTTCAGGGCCGGACAATTTGCTCTCTGAACTGGCTTAGATTGATTGTGTCACATGATTTGAAACAAGTGAAATGAATTTTGAAGGTTGTGTTTAATCAATGACGTGTGTTCTCTATTTGTATTTGATTGTTGCCACTTGTGTTTACCAGTATGGAAGACATGTGCATTAGAGTGCAGAATGTGTTTTGAGAATGAGAATATGTTTAGAGTTCTGCTGAAAAGTCTAAGTGAGATCTGCAAATTGTGTTTTACCATGTGAAATGGTAGTGACAACAGACTGCACAATTAGCTAAATGAGTTCAGGCAACTGCAGACTTTGTTCAGCCAATGGGTTTTAGTGTTTTAGCAACTGAGAAAAACTGTAGAAAGTGTGCAGAATTGTGAGTTGTTGCATGAAAGATGACAGCTGTGTTGTAGTTGCCACATGTATTTACCATTTTGCAACAAAAGTGCATCACAGTGCAAAATGTTTTAGTGAGTGAGAATGTGTTTAGAGTTTTGCAAAAAGAGTGGATGAGATTTGCAAACAATGTTTTAACTACCTGAACTTGTTCAAGGTTTTGCCAAAAGAGTGACTGATTCGACAAATGGGTTTAGGCCATTGAACACTGGGTTCAGAGAATGGGGTTTAGTGTTTTAGCAATTGTGAAAAACTGCATTGCGAGTAGCCTCCGTTCTTTGAAGAGCTGGGAGACACGCTGCGTCGGGATATAAGGCTACATATTAATACGGAAAATATTTTTAATGTTGCTGTGGAGTTACATTCGGGCTACAGTCAAAATAATCTTTCTACCAGATTGCTGGAATACAAAATAATAATGATTTCAGATCATGATGAGTCTGTCTACCGTCTGTATTTATGCCATCTTAGGCGGACATATTTTCAAGTAGGCTATTTTTATTCAGCATGATAATCTCTTTATCTTATTGACAGATATTTTAATAAGTATTTTTTTTATTCGCATGATTGCCCTTACAATTCAATTCAAAAACACTAAACTACAAGGAAGATCGAACCAGACGCTAGCTTTTATTTTGCAACGTAGAAGCTTGCGGATGATGATGAGGGCATGAGACGAGAGGCTCCAAGATGCAGGCATACAGTCTTGCCATTGAGGAACTGCTTTGTAGGCCTGCTCCACGTGGTTGAAGATTATCTACTGCACATGCACAAAACAGAATGGACAGCACCGTGGGAAATAAAGAAATTCGACCTATTATTTTGTTTTGGTTTCCTTGTTTATTATATTTCCCGTTTCGAGCTGAAAGCAAGGAAACAAACGTCAGTTTTCAGAAAGAAAAACGAGATACTGATTTGGTTTTTTGTTTTTTGTTTGCCTGATTAAATGGAATAATTGAATGATCGGATGATACATGGAACAGATTTGGTTTTCTTAGTTAAATCAAACGTAGCTAATAAAGAATCTTTAGTAAGTATTTTTTACAGTGTGCCTTCCATTTATATATGTGATACCTTACCTGGAAACTGAAGCAGCGCTGTAAGAAATAAAGAAATCCATTTGAACTCAACCATCATGATTCTCTGTGTCTCTTGTAGGAAGTCTCGCTCTATCTAGTTCTCTGTGCCCACTCCAGGGTAGGGACCTGCTAACAGAAAAGTTTTGGTTGCAAGGATCTGGTCCACATTTGTACCAAACGCTTCCCCCCAGGTGTCTCAGTAACCCTCCCTGATCGGAGTGGACAGGCTGAACTCCTTTTAACCAGTTAGGAGTTTTAATCAGTGTGAGGTGTGGCCCTGTGCTAATGTGTAGCAGAGTGGAATTACTCACCGAGCTCAGGAGGAGGAAGAAACAAGGAAACAATAGGAGACTTTCTCTATGTACCTTTGAGCAACAGGCCCAAAGGAAATTTTTATAAACTTCAGTTTACACAACAGCTAAAAAGGTCCCAGTGAAAGAAAAAGAACAGAGGAATGTGTATTATAATACCAAAAGCATGTGACAGTATACTTCGGATGCTCAACGCTTGCTGGGATTGGTTGATCTCTGGTGTCCATGCAGACATGTCCTTTTGTGATTGGACGTCCTACACTGTTCACTCAGACAAAGCATGTCAAGTACTCTGTGATTGGATGTTTTCTGGCGTGCATTCAGTCCACGCGTGATCAGGTATCTTTTAATACATGCGGTTAATACATGCCTGTCCGTCTTCCTGCCTTTTCACAGAGGGCCCCATGTATGGCTTCCTTTTGACATTCAGAAATAGCTCCCATCTCACCCACATACCTGCAACGTCCTCTCTACTTAGTCCAAACTAAGTTTTAAAGTGAGCTTAGAAATAAATCATCATGAACTGAATCAATTGATCAGTAAGCACAGCTGATCACATTACAATACATCAATCAATCAATACATCTATCATAAGTAATACACTCGTTAGAGGCAACACACGTTGATACTGTTAGATTTTAACTTTCTTTTTACTTAATAAATCAGCCATCTAATAAATCAGTAAATCAATCATGTTAGGGAAATTTAGTGTCCTCAATCATTGTCAGTTATTTAACATCCTTCTTTAATCTTAAAAACTTCACGTTCATCACTTGTTAATATCACACATTTTCATCATAAGCTAAATAAACTCTATGCTATCTGCAGGTTGGAGGCTCACTTCCTGTGAGTCTTTGAATGCAGGCTCTTGTGGTTAAGTAGCAGACTACTATTTTTGGGGGGGTGATGGTGCAGTGGACACATGGCTTTAGTGTGAGAGACCCGGTTCAATCCCCCACTGTGACACGTCCACCATGTGTCTGAGCAAGACACTTAACCCTTAGTTGCTCCAGAGGCGTGCGACCTCTGACATATGAAGCAATTGTAAGTTTCTCTGGATAAAAGCGTCAGCTAAATGAAAATCTGTTGAACTTTCCATCATTTAGTGTTAAAAGCAGAGATCATCTCACTCCAAATGTTTTTCTCAAATAACAATACATAAAGCATATCGAAAACATATAATATTTCTGATCACTTTCAATATACTTTGTATTAAAACATCAGAATACTGAATTAAAGTTCACATGTTTTTTTAACTGTTTCGTGGATATACAACACTCTCCTCCTTCTGTCTCTTGTTCTCGTGCTCAGACTTTTAGTCTGTTTTAGACAAAGTGGGTAACCCAGAGATCAAACAGTGAAGCTGACCAAAGCCTGCATGGATCCATGTAGGCCCAAATATGACGTCAAAACCCTGAGACACCCCGTCGCACATGACCAATGTAACTGTGTTGGTTAGATTATAAACTCTCTGTGAATCTAAAGAAACTATTCAGCCATCAGTGACGCTGCGTTGGTGTTTTTCAGGTGAACCTTGTAGGTGGGCAGATTAAACAGTGACAATCACACACTTTTGTTTGTGCAGCTACCAGAATTACTGTGTTTCTGCCAGTTTCTTCACAGTTATGCTGCGGATCATGCGCAGTAGACGCTGGTGCCAACAGGAAGTAGCCCTGTAGTATTTCATGGGACCAAAACTGGCTTCACTGCTCTCCATTCAAATCTGCAGGTTGGTTTTGTCCAGTAATATACTGTCCATGGTTTTAGATTTCAGTCTCTGAATTTCTTGTCAATGTCCAAACAGACAAAAACTCTGTTACAATTTTCACAATATGAGATGCAGCCATCAGTAAAGAGGTCAGAGGTCAGAGGTCACAGCAGCCTGACAAAGATCCAACATCTACAAACACATATGATAAAGTCAGTGATCACGAGACAAAGGAATATGTTTCTGCACTGAGCCAAACTAACACTGAAACAAACAAACTATATTAAGGCTCAAGTTCACAGTTTGTTCAGTCCGGTGTATTTGTGAAATGACGTGTTTCACCACCTGAAAAGAAGAAGATGAAGAAGTTGAAGGTGTGAAGATTGTTAGTTAAGATAAAGTTTGCAAAACTGCAACTTCTTATTTAGATGGTGATTTCATTGTATCTTTGCAGGTATTTTTGTTCAGAGATGTGAAGAGGATGTGTTTCAGTGAGGATGTGGTTAACAACAGCAGCAGAGCTCTGCAGGTTTTACCCCCTAATGATGACCAGATAAACATCAGAAACACACGAGGCTCACAGGAACTGACAGTTGACTCTTTATTGGGACATAAGACAAAGAGGCGTTTATTGAATCCTGATGAAAACTATTTAACTCCTGGAAGGTTTGGGGTCCCTGAGACTAGTTGCAACAGTTAAAACATTGATGAGCGTCCTGACTGAACCGTCTTTAACTGTCTGGACTTAGAGCATCAAGCTTCCACAATATGTAGCAGCAGGTCTGTTCATGTTGTTTTCAAAGGAAATATCTCTGCAAGTCACTGAAGACACGACAAGTCGGACATTTAAGATGTGTGAAATGTTTTCACATTCATATTAGGTCAGAGTAGTGGTCATGTGCATCCAGAGCTTAGAAGAAGTAACCTGAATTATTAGATTTTTGTTAATTCTCAAGTCACATTAGGTGCATTTACACTGTCTGTATTTACACACATTTGGCCAGTGGGAATATGGGAGTGAGAGTGTTTTTTTTATCTTTTGGATGGATGTGGCATGCTTGGTGTGTTTTGCTTTTGTTTCTCCGTCTGTCTCTCTGTATCGCTTTCCCTCTCAGTTTCTGGCTTTGTGCGGTTGCCTCTGGCTTTCCTCTATACCTGCCATCAAGTAATCAACACTCCTTTAACAACCCAGGTCCTGATATCAAGTATTTTCTTGCCGTATCTTAGAATCATACACAGTAAATCTTGTGTAGTGTTTAAGACAGTTAACTTGCCAGTAGCTAGCTGGTCTGCTTGTTTGCCTGCCTGCCCAGCTAATCCTGGTTTTCTCTGCCTTCAGATTAGCCTGCTACAGCCAGCCAGATCCCTCAGTCAAGTCACTCTCTGGTCTTCAACCTTAATAAAAGACTTTATTTATAACCTGTCTGCCTCGAGTCTGAGTTTGGATTCAAGTCTTGATGTCTGACAGTGAAGGAATCACAAAACACAGAGTAGAATTAAGTGGTAAACATTTCTTTATTTGCAGTTAATATATTGTTACCAGATATGATAAAGAGGAGACTGTTACTGACTCCATTAAGGCTGAAAACCCATTCAAGCCAAACACACACACACATCCCAACAAATATGTCAACAACAATGTTAAATGAAAGTGAATTAAAATGAGTTCTTCTGTACACAGAGACATGAAACTGAGCTCAAGCTGCTGTAGCTTCAAACACAAACAGTGAACCTTAAATCAGGTCTGAATCACGACGATTTAAGGAAGTTAACAAGAGTTAAATGCTCGTTCCTGTTAAATGAAGCTGAAATCCAGCTGCTGTGTTCTGAACTGGCTGCAGAAAATAAAGATTTTCACAACTGATGCAGGAAAAGACATTTTATAAAACTCACAGTGGGCTTCCTGATATGAGATGAAATCAAGACTTGAATATTGTTGTTCAAAGTCAGACTGAAACAGAAACAGCTGAGCAAAAAACACACAAACATTTCTCACACTGATAAATAAAAACAAAAACAATCAACAACAAAACCCAAAATGATCTTATGAGATTTTGTTCTCTAAAGGCTTCAACTACTCGTGTAAATGTGCTGTTATTTAACTGCAGTGGAGTCTTTTCTCTGATGAGCTGATGTTGATATGGAAGTTGTTGATCAGTGGAGTCTGACAGAGGCAGAAGGGTCTCCATCGTTTTCATAGTTCACCACACCATCATCTTCATCTTCATCATTATTCACCTGTGAAACACAAACAAACCCTCACTCTGACACACTTTAACTGACAACTTTCACATCACTGACCCACATTTAACACAAGGAGATAAGAAATAACCTGACAGCACCTGAACGCACCATCAGCTACTGTTACATGTTTCTGACACTGAGAGAGGAAGTGTTTCTGTGGTAACGAAGGACACACAGAAGGAAATTAACTAATTAATTAAAGTAAAATAAATAAATATATTAAACTAAAAGTAGGCTACCCCAAACTGTCACATGTTCCTCCAGCTGACTGACCAGAGAGGGAGTGTTTATGTGGTACCCCAACCTCCTGACCACAAGTTCACAGTTGAGTCAGCAGACCCTGAACGCACCATTAGTTACTGTCTGATCTGATCTTTATCTGACTGGCTGCTGGACAGTTTGCATTGGAACTAGATTTTATAGTAGTACAGTAACGTGGACGTTGTTTTTGGAAATAAAACTAAACTATCTGCATTGTTTAAAGCCACTAGAGGTTCAATATAAAACAGTGATTCCTGTTTCTTCTATATCTTCTTCTATATCTACACTTCAGAATGAAGAACAGACAGCAGCAGATTGGCCATCTGGCAATTCTGGCATAGGCTATGCCAGAGGGGCCAGACCATTTGTTCTTGGGGTGGGCTTGTCAGATTGATATTAATATCAGTGTTTCCCACACATCGGCTTTCCAATTACAGTTAGCACCCATTTAAGCATTTTGCAGAGAAACACTGAGAGAAATGATCATCCATTATATATATAAGACTCAGACTGTGGATATTTCACAAGCATGGACCGGTTAAAGCAACAGCGAACACTTTGGTGCAGGTGCAACTGGGTACAATGTTGGTTTTGATTGGCTTCCTCATTGCCTCCTCCGCGCACTCGCGGGTGAAAACGGTGTCGCGGGTGGAAATCGCGAATGCTTTGTCATTTCGACCACTTTATAAAAGAGCTCACTGCTGATGGAGAAACAGAGCCGACAAATACAGGGAGAGAGAAAATGAAAGAGGCAGGGCAAGCCGCTGTTTGTTCTGTGCTTGTGTGTAAATAATAGAAGTGAAGGCAAGGAGCAGAATTAAGTAGGCTAGTGAGTAATGTTTTTATTCATGTGTATTCCAGCGTTGAGAGCAGTGTGTGAGTAAATATTTTTCTGCAATGTTCTGTAGGCTACTGTGTTCATGGATGTTGCTGGAATCGGTACAGACAGAGAGTCCTTGTCTTCTAGTACCAGTGCTGGGAGGAAGGATGCTACTGTAGGCTTAGCAGAGACAGGGAGTGTGGTAGAGGTAGGAACAAAACGGTGACACAAAAATGGTTGTAATTAACTCTATAGAGAAGGACAGTAACAGCAGACAGACTCTAGAACATACTCAGATGGACAGCCATTGTTTTAACTGCATGTGTAAAGTTGTTAAACGTGTGCTCTTAAAACACTCTTGAGTACCAGTCACATACATGAAATGTTACAAATTTGTTACCATTGGTGTCATTTACACTAGGGTCGCTGGGGACATGTCCCCATCACTTTTTGAAAGCATAATTGGTTAAATATGTTCTGAAAAATAGCTCAATAGGAAATATGCAATGCAATTTAAATATAGAAGAAACAAATGTGCATTGTCCAAGAAAGTTATTTAAGCAACAACAAAAAGCTATTGATTACTGAATTATATTCCATTTTATTTCATCTGTGAATGTTCTCACCTTTAGTTCTTGTCCAGATGTTGACTGCCACAACAATTATTATGAATGCTGCTAAACCCACAGACACAATGATGAACCTCCAGAACGATTCTGAAAACATTAGAAACATTTTGACTGCACAGTTCAGTTCTGTTTGAAATCCTGCAGCTAAAGTAGCAACGAATCACAGACTTTCATCAGCTCACAGTTTTCCGCATGTCTTTGCTAACTGTGAATGTAGTCGTCTGATTTGTGAGCAGCAGTGGATCTTGTGGATTGAGCAACAACAACTGAGTGAGACTGACTGAATAAGAGAATATCTCCACCCACAGCCGAGCGTCGCTCTGACATTCAGACTTTAGACTCCAGAAGAGGAGAGAGGGAGACTGGAGTTATAAAAAAAAAAAAAACTTTACTTACAAACGATTAGATAAAAGTCTAAATGCTCCACTACATCAGAGCAGAAATGCAATGTTCAGAGGAAAGAGAGGGAGAATACATGTAAAATAAACCAAATGATTATTTGTTATGACTTTCTGTTTTATACTTTGATGAATGGCCAGTTTTGTCTTTCCAGAAAGTTAAAAAGTCAACAAACAATAAAAAAGTTTGTTTTAGTTCAGTATGGGAGAGAAAGAGGCTGACAGGAAGACAGAGAGACTCTA
>NW_024041150.1:54065893-54082629 GCF_014851395.1 Micropterus salmoides
GGGTCACAGGGGGCTGGAGACAATCCCAGCTGACGTCGGGCAAAAGGCAGGGTACACCCTGGACAGGTAATATAACTAATTACTTTCAAATGACAATAATAGTAATCTATAATGTATTACATTTTGGAAGTAACTTGCCCAAAACTGATCCTGTGTATGTGCCATCCCAGTGACACACACACACACACACACACACACACCACACACACACAGTAGAATAAGCAATTGTATTTACAGTGATTTCCCTATTAATTGTGGAAAAATATAGGATCTAGAAAAAAGTCTTGGAAAGAGTATAATATTATTATTTATTCTTATTCTCCTCTCCTCCTGCACTTAATTATCAGAAATTGCTGCAGAATCCAGGTATTTTTCTTTCCAGCTTAAAGCAAATACAGAACAAAACCATACTCTTGATCTGCTCTGATACAGTGTTTAGATTTTTTTTGTTTCAGACACAGTCTTTTTTGTTAGCAACAAGTGACTTACTCAGCACAGTAGGCTATACAGTAGGCCTATACCCGGCATGTCATTTTTTAAAAGACAAAAGGTATATTCCTTAGGTCAAACTCTGCTACCTTAAATTTCTAGAGGTAACGTTGATATTTGCTAACAAACGTCATATTTAAATATATGTTAACATCAGGGACACATCCAGCAATCTGGGACAATTAAGGTAGTTTAACACTACTTTGAAGAAATATTCAATGATAAAATGTATAAGTGGGGGGTCTGGGTGTCCTCCCCAGAAGATTTTGAGCATTAATTAATTTCCTGCATTCTGGAGAAAGTTTCTGCACCAATTTATGGAGTAAATGTCTTTACTTACAACAATAAAAGGGAATATAATGCAGTAATCAGTAGATTTTTTGTTGCTTAAGTAACTTTCTTGGACAATGCACATTTATTTCTTCTATATTTAAATTGCATTGCATGTTTTCTTATTGTGCAAATAAACCTTTCTCAAAGCTTTTTCATTTGTAGTGTAACATTTCTTATTCCAAACTATTTTTCAGGACATATTTAACCAATTATGCTTTCAAAAAGTGATGGGGGCATGTCCCCAGCCAACCTAGTGTAAATGACACCAATGGTAACAGATTTGTAAAATTTCATGAATGTGACTGGCAGAATATGCTCAAGAGTTTTTTAAGAGCACACGTTTATAACAATTCACATACGCAGTTAAAACAATGGCTGTCCATCTGAGTATGTTGTAAGTCTGTCTGCTCTCTGTCTGTTTTTCTGCTGTTTCTGTTTTTATCTGCAGTTTATTACAACCCGAACATTTTTGTGTGACTGTTTTCTTGATCATTTCTCTCGGTGTTTCTCTGCAAAATGCTTAAATGGGTCACCAAATATAGTTGGGTGGCCGTTAATGTACCTCAATGGCCGCCCAAGTTAGCCGATGTGTGAGAAACACTGATATTAATATCAATCTGACCGGCCCACACCAAAACAAATAGTCCCTCTGGCACATGTCAGTATTGCCAGGTGGCCAACCCGCCCCTGTATGGCCAAAATCGTTGATTTAAAAGTTTAAGTTTTTTAATTGATTGCAACAGACTTGCTTATGAACTTACCCGTGACTCCGACTCTTTCTCCTGCTGCTGCTGCTTCTTCTTTGATTAATGGCGGGTTGCAAACAACTTAGAGGAGTGTGTAACACACATATAATTTGCGACCCTTGATAGGCTACTACATTTAAAACGATATTTCTACCAGATTGCTTTAATACAATATAATAACAATGATAGAATGGATCTTAAGTCTGTACTGTGTAGGCCTATCTTATAGACGAAGTATTTTTATTCATTAGCATGATTGCCTGAACCAGACGCAACTATCTGTGACATTTGCAGAATAATATTTGGAAATATATTAGGTATGAGAATATAATTGCAATCTAATAAGAATGAAGTCATAATATTTTAACAAAATCCACCTGCCCTTCTGCTGTGCATTAACCGTGTTCTGCTGATGGTAGCCTAGTGGTTATCCCCTATTATCTGACAGACACAGAGTCGCCTGGGAAAACTGAAACACATAAATCTCACAAGCCTACACATCTATATAAATGTTAACTATAGCACCTCTGATAAAGTGCAGCTCACAGTCGCTTCAGAAGGAAGCATCCTGGAACAGAGAGACTGTCCCAAACAGAGCAAAGTGTCTCTGAGCGGTGAGAATGACAGAGACACAGAGCGACAGGTGTCTGTGTCTCGGTCAGGTGTGTCATGTTATTCTCTCACTACTTTGCGGCGGACTAAACCTGTTAAAAACAGGCCCCTTTTTCCAGAAAAAACGCCTTAAATTTCATACCCAAAATGAATCAGGAATAACTCCTTAACCATTTGGCCTAGATGCATAATTCTGGTCTCCTTTGAAAAGTCAGAAGCTAAGGAATATAAATCCATTGTGTATTATTCTATTTATTTTACTTTTACAGACTACATGGAGATGCAATAAAGAAAAAATCTGATTTTTTTTATCCTCGCCTGGTAAAAAACGTTATATTTTAATACAATAAACCATCAAAACCATCCTGAGGAAGCTTTTAATGCAACTGAATATCTTCTAATACACCTACAATGCACTTGTAACTGTAAATCTGATGAAAAAAAACCAAAATACTACAGTTATCAAACAATATTTTCAAATATACCAGGCGAATTTCCATATTTTGGCAATATTATTGTTAAAATGCTGACTTTTATTGATAGATATCTTTAAAATACTTTTTCAGTCCATACAACCAATTTCCAAATGACAAAATTGAAATATTGATAAAAACAGGAGTATTCATCAACATTCCTGTCACCAAAAGCACTCCCATGCTTTACAGGCCTGTAGATTGAGAACAGAATATCAGCGATGGGGGGGGGTATCAATCGAGCAGACCTTACATTTGATATCCTGCATGTCTATATATCTCCTTGAGCACATTTTGGTTTGATCACATCATTACAGTTTTTCTCAATTGCTAAAACACAATTTCTGAAACCTGCTCCATTTTCTGAAAATGTGAAACACAAAACCTCAGCTTCAAGCACTATTTACAAAACCTCTGACTCCTCGTGCAAAATGAAACTTTCGCCTCAAAACAGTTTTACCTGTGCTCAAAACCAAACACTGCTCTCAAATCATAAACAAAGCAATCAAAATGATATAGACTATCAAGAACATATAGTTCTCAGAGAGAAGTACATTTTTAATCTCAAAACAAATTTCATAGTTGTCCGTCATTGATTTAATTTGATGAATGAAAACATGTTCTATCATAGTGGCTCAAAATTGATCAGTATTTATAGTCTGCTTTTCTCTTTGCAATTTTTTGTTCCTTGTAACCCTATTTTTACAGTTCTGTACCCTGCATCTCACAACCTTGTCCTTTGTTTCTTGTACTGTAATTCTTGTTCTTTGTTGATATGAACCTGCAACCAGTCAAAATCTATTGAGCAATCAGTACTGTAAACAAATGGAAAGCACAATGTTCAGGGCCGGACAATTTGCTCTCTGAACTGGCTTAGATTGATTGTGTCACATGATTTGAAACAAGTGAAATGAATTTTGAAGGTTGTGTTTAATCAATGACGTGTGTTCTCTATTTGTATTTGATTGTTGCCACTTGTGTTTACCAGTATGGAAGACATGTGCATTAGAGTGCAGAATGTGTTTTGAGAATGAGAATATGTTTAGAGTTCTGCTGAAAAGTCTAAGTGAGATCTGCAAATTGTGTTTTACCACGTGAAATGGTAGTGACAACAGACTGCACAATTAGCTAAATGATTCAGGCAACTGCAGACTTTGTTCAGCCAATGGGTTTTAGTGTTTTAGCAACTGAGAAAAACTGTAGAAAGTGTGCAGAATTGTGAGTTGTTGCATGAAAGATGACAGCTGTGTTGTAGTTGTGTTTAACTTTTGCCACATGTATTTACCATTTTGCAACAAAAGTGCATCACAGTGCAAAATGTGTTTTAGTGAGTGAGAATGTGTTTAGAGTTTTGCAAAAAGAGTGGATGAGATTTGCAAACGATGTTTTAACTACCTGAACTTGTTTAAGGTTTTGCCAAAATAGTGACTGATTCGACAAATGGGTTTAGGCCATTGAACACTGGGTTCAGAGAATGGGGTTTAGTGTTTTAGCAATTGTGAAAAACTGCATTGCGAGTAGCCTCCGTTCTTTGAAGAGCTGGGAGACACGCTGCGTCGGGATATAAGGCTACATATTAATACGGAAAATATTTTTAATGTTGCTGTGGAGTTACATTCGGGGCTACAGTCAAAATAATCTTTCTACCAGATTGCTGGAATACAAAATAATAATGATCTGTCCGTCTGTATTTATGCTATCTTAGGCGGACATATTTTCAAGTAGGCTATTTTTATTCAGCATGATAATCTCTTTATCTTATTGACGGATATTTTAATAAGTATTTTTTTATTCGCATGATTGCCCTTACAATTCAATTCAAAAACACTAACCTACAAGGAAGATCGAACCAGTTTTCTTTTATTTTGAAAAAAGAATGGACAGCACCGTGGGAAACAGGAAAACAAATAAAGAAATTCGACCTATTATTTTGTTTTGGTTTCCTTGTTTATTATATCTCCCGTTTCGAGCTGAAAGCAAGGAAACAAACGTCAGTTTTCATAAAGAAAAACGAGATACTGATTTGGTTTTTTGTTTTTGGTTTGCCTGATTAAATGGAATAATTGAATGATTGGATGATACATGGAACAGATTTGGTTTTCTTAGTTAAATCAAATGTAGCAAATAAAGAATCTTTAATAATATTGATAAAGTTATTTTTTACAGTGTGCCTTCCATTTATATATGTGATACCTTACCTGTAAACTGAAGCAGCATTGTAAGAAATAAAGAAATCCATTTGAACTCAACCATCATGATTCTCTGTGTCTCTTGTAGGAAGTCTCGCTCTATCTAGTTCTCTGTGCCCACTCCAGGGTAGGGACCTGCTAACAGAAAAGTTTTGGTTGCAAGGATCTGGTCCACATTTGTACCAAACGCTACCCCCAGGTGTCTCAGTAACCCTCCCTGATCGGAGTGGACAGGCTGAACTCCTTTTAACCAGTTAGGAGTTTTATCAGTGTGAGGTGTGGCCCTGTGCTAATGTGTAGCAGAGTGGAATTACTCACCGAGCTCAGGAGGAGGAAGAAACAAGGAAACAATAGAGACTTTCTCTATGTACCTTTGAGCAACAGGCCCAAAGGAAATTTTTATAAATTTCAGTTTACACAAAAGCTAAAAAGGTCCCAGTGAAAGAAAAAGAACAGAGGAATGTGTATTATAATACCAAAAGCTACAGCTTACATAGATAAACTGACAGGATGTGACAGTATACTTCGGATGCTCAACGCTTGCTGGGATTGGTTGATCTCTAGTGTCCATGCAGACATGTCCTTTTGTGATTGGACGTCCTACACTGTTCACTCAGACAAAGCATGTCAAGTACTCTGTGATTGGATGTTTTCTGGTGTGCATTCAGTCCACGCGTGATCAGGTATCTTTTAATACATGCGGTTAATACATGCCTGTCTGTCTTCCTGCCTTTTCACAGAGGGCCCCATGTATGGCTTCCTTTTGACATTCAGAAATAGCTCCCATCTCACCCACATACCTGCAACGTCCTCTCTACTTAGTCCAAACTAAGTTTTAAAGTGAGCTTAGAAATAAATCATCATGAACTGAATCAATTGATCAGTAAGCACAGCTGATCACATTACAATACATCTATCAATACATCTATCATAAGTAATACAGTCGTTAGAGGCAACACACGTTGATACTGTTAGATTTTAACTTTCTTTTTACTTAATAAATCAGTAAATCAATCATGATTAGGTAAATTTAGCATCCTCAATCATTGTCAGTTATTTCACATCCTTCTTTAATCTTAAAAACTTCACGTTCATCACTTGTTAATATCTCACACATTTTCATCATAAGCTAAATAAACTCTATGCTATCTGCAGGTTGGAGGCTCACTTCCTGTGAGTCTTTGAATGCAGGCTCTTGTGGTTAAGTAGCAAACTACTATTTTGGGGGGGGTGATGGTGCAGTGGACACATGCCTTTAGTGTGAGAGACCCCGGTTCAATCCCCCACTGTGACACGTCCACCAATGTGTCCCTGAGCAAGACACTTAACCCTTAGTTGCTCCAGAGGCGTGTGACCTCTGACATATAAGCAATTGTAAGTTTCTCTGGATAAAAGCGTCAGCTAAATGAAAATCTGTTGAACTTTCCATCATTTAGTGTTAAAGTAGAGATCATCTTTAATCACTCCAAATGTTTTTCTCTAATAACAATACATAAAGCATATCGAAAACATATAATATTTCTGATCACTTTCAATACACTTCCTGTCAGAGTAAAGAGTCAGAAAAGAGTAGAGACAGAGTAAAATACATTTCTACTGTCAATACTGAAGCATAATTCTCACAAAACATCATGATTACATTTCATTATTATAATGGTGATTAAACAATGTGTTTTAGCAACTACACAGCAACACTTTAGCAATGTATTCAACAATTTTACTACAAGCTATTTATCTTATTTAATGATTTTTTAGAGGTACAAATAAAGAAAAATAGAATCTTCTGAGTGAAGCACATTTAAAGACATTTCCCTGCCAATTCTATCAACTTAAAATAAAATTTTTATATGCCACCTTTGTGATACATACTCAATTTATATTTAAGAATATTAAAACATCAGAATACTGAATTAAAGTTCACGTGTTTTTTTAACTGTTTCATGTTCGTGGATGTACAAAACTCTCCTTCTTCTGTCTCTTGTTCTCGTGCTCAGACTTTTAGTCTGTTTTAGACAAAGGGGGTAAACCAGAGATCAAACAGTGAAGCTGACCAAAGCCTGCATGGATCCATGTAGGCAAAATATGACGTCAAAACCCTGAGACACCCCGTCGCACATGATCGATGTAACTGTATTGGTTAGATTATAAACTCTCTGTGAATCTAAAGAAACTATTCAGCCATCAGTGACGCTGCGTTGGTGTTTTTCAGGTGAACCTTGTAGGTGGGCAGATTAAACAGTGACAATCACACACTTTTGTTTGTGCAGCTACCAGAATTACTGTGTTTCTGCCAGTTTCTTCACAGTTATGCTGTGGATCATGCGCAGTAGACGCTGGTGCCAACAGGAAGTAGCCCTGTAGTATTTCATGGGACCAAAACTGGCTTCACTGCTCTCCATTCAAATCTGCAGGTTGGTTTTGTTCAGTAATATACTGTCCATGGTTTTAGATTCAGTCTCTCTGAATTTCTTGTCAATGTCCAAACAGACAAAAACTCTGTTACAATTTTCACAATATGAGATGCAGCCATCAGTAAAGAGGTCAGAGGTCACAGCAGCCTGACAAAGATCCACCATCTACAAACAAATATGATAAAGTCAGTGATCACGAGACAAAGGAATATGTTTCTGCACTGAGCCAATCTAACACTAAACAAACAAACTATATTAAGGCTCAAGTTCACAGTTTGTTCAGTCCGGTGTATTTGTGACAATGACGTGTTTCACCACCTGAAAAGAAGAAGATGAAGAAGTTGAAGGTGTGAAGATTGTTAGTTAAGATAAATGTTTGCAAAACTGTAACTTCTTATTTAGATGGTGATATCATTGTATCTTTGCAGGTATTTTTGTTCAGAGATATGAAGAGGATGTGTTTCAGTGAGGATGTGGTTAACAACAGCAGCAGAGCTCTGCAGGTTTTACCCCCTAATGATGACCAGATAAACATCAGAAACACACGAGGCTCACAGCAACAGACAGTTGACGTTTTATTGGGACATAAGACAAAGAGGCGTTTATTGAATCCTGATGAAAACCACTTTAACTCCTGGAAGGTTTGGGGTCCCTGAGACTAGTTGCAACAGTTACAACATTGATGAGCGTCCTGACTGAACCGTCTTTAACTGTCTGGACTTAGAGCATCAAGCTTCCACAATATGTAGCAGCAGGTCTGTTCATGTTATTTTCAAAGGAAATATCTCTGCAAGTCACTGAAGACACGACAAGTCGGACATTTAAGATGTGTGAAATGTTTTCACATTCATATTAGGTCAGAGTAGGTGGTCATGTGCATCCAGAGCTTAGAAGAAGTAACCTGAATTATTAGATTTTGTTAATTCTCAAGTCACATTAGGTGCATTTACACTGTCTGTATTTACACACATTTGGCCAGTGGGAATATGGGAGTGAGAGTGTTTTTTTTATCTTTTGGATGGATGTGGCATGCTTGGTGTGTTTTGCTTTTGTTTCTCTGTCTGTCTCTCTGTATCGCTTTCCCTCTCAGTTTCTGGCTGTGGGCGGTTGCCTCTGGCTTTCCTCTATACCTGCCATCAAGTAATCAACACTGGTTTGGATTCAAGTCTTGATGTCTGACAGTGAAGGAATCACAAAACACAGTGTAGAATTAAGTGGTAAACATTTCTTTATTTGCAGTTAATATATTGTTACCAGATATGATAAAGAGGAGACTGTTACTGACTCCATTAAGGCTGAAAACCCATTCAAGCCAAACACACACACACATCCCAACAAATATGTCAACAACAATGTTAAATGAAAGTGAATTAAAATGAGTTCTTCTGTACAAAAGACATGAAACTGAGCTCAAGCTGCTGTAGCTTCAAAAACAAACAGTGAACCTTAAAATCAGGTCTGAAGAGTTAAATGCTCGTTCCTGTTAAATGAAGCTGAAATCCAGCTGCTGTGTTCTGAACTGGCTGCAGAAAATAAAGATTTTCACAACTGACGCAGGAAAAGACATTTTATAAAACTCACAGTGGGCTTCCTGATATGAGATGAAATCAAGACTTGAATATTGTTGTTCAAAGTCAGACTGAAACAGAAACAGCTGAGCACAAAACACACAAACATTTCTCACACTGATAAATAAAAACAAAAACAATCAGTCATAAAAAACCCAAAATGATCTTATGAGATCTTTGTTCTCTAAAGGCTTCAGCTACTCGTGTAAATGTGCTGTTATTTAACTGCAGTGGAGTCTTTTCTCTGATGAGCTGATGTTGATATGGAAGTTGTTGATCAGTGGAGTCTGACAGAGGCAGAAGGGTCTCCATCGTTTTCATAGTTCACCACACCATCATCTTCATCTTCATCATTATTCACCTGTGAAACACAAACAAACCCTCACTCTGACACACTTTAACTGACAACTTTCACATCACTGACCCACATTTAACACAAGGAGATAAGAAATAACCTGACAGTACCTGAACGCACCATCAGCTACTGTTACATGTTTCTGACACTGAGAGAGGAAGTGTTTCTGTGGTAACGAAGGACACGCAGAAGGAAATTAACTAATTAATTAAAGTAATATAAATAAATATATTAAACTAAAAGTAGGCTACCCCAAACTGTCACATGTTCCTCCAGCTGACTGACCAGAGAGGGAGTGTTTATGTGGTACCCCAACCTCCTGACCACAGTTCACAGTCAGCAGACCCTGAACGCACCATTAGTTACTGTCTGATCTGATCTTTATCTGACTGGCTGCTGGACAGTTTGCATTGGAACTAGATTTTATAGTAGTACAGTAACGTGGACGTTGTTTTTGGAAATAAAACTAAACTATCTGCATTGTTTAAAGCCACTAGAGGTTCAATATAAAACAGTGATTCCTGTTTCTTCTATATCTTCTTCTATATCTACACTTCAGAATGAAGAACAGACAGCAGCAGATTGGCCATCTGGCAATTCTGGCATAGGCTATGCCAGAGGGGCCAGACCATTTGTTCTTGGGGTGGGCTGGTCAGATTGATATTAATATCAGTGTTTCCCACACATCGGCTTTCCAATTACAGTTAGCACCCATTTAAGCATTTTGCAGAGAAACACTGAGAGAAATGATCATCCATTATATATATTATAAGACTCAGACTGTGGATATTTCACAAGCATGGACCGGTTAAAGCAACAGCGAACACTTTGGTGCAGGTGCAACTGGGTACAATGTTGGTTTTGATTGGCTTCCTCATTGCCTCCTCCGCGCACTCGCGGGTGAAAACGGTGTCGCGGGTGGAAATCGCGAATGCTTTGTCATTTCGACCACTTTATAAAAGAGCTCACTGCTGATGGAGAAACAGAGCCGACAAATACAGGGAGAGAGAAAATGAAAGAGGCAGGGCAAGCCGCTGTTTGTTCTGTGCTTGTGTGTAATAATAGAAGTGAAGGCAAGGAGCAGAATTAAGTAGGCTAGTGAGTAATGTTTTTATTCATGTGTATTCCAACGTTGAGAGCAGTGTGTGAGAAAATATTTTTCTGCAATGTTCTGTAGGCTACTGTGTTCATGGATGTTGCTGGAATCGGTACAGACAGAGAGTCCTTGTCTTCTAGTACCAGTGCTGGGAGGAAGGATGCTACTGTAGGCTTAGCAGAGACAGGGAGTGTGGTAGAGGTAGGAACAAAACAGTGACACAAAATGGTTGTAATTAACTCTATAGAGAAGGACAGTAACAGCAGACAGACTCTAGAACATACTCAGATGGACAGCCATTGTTTTAACTGCATGTGTAAAGTTGTTAAACGTGTGCTCTTAAAACACTCTTGAGTACCAGTCACATACATGAAATGTTACAAATTTGTTACCATTGGTGTCATTTACACTAGGGTCGCTGGGGACATGTCCCCATCACTTTTTGAAAGCATAATTGGTTAAATATGTTCTGAAAAATAGGAAATATGCAATGCAATTTAAATATAGAAGAAACAAATGTGCATTGTCCAAGAAAGTTATTTAAGCAACAACAAAAAGCTATTGATTACTGAATTATATTCCATTTTATTTCATCTGTGAATGTTCTCACCTTTAGTTCTTGTCCAGATGTTGACTGCCACAACAATTATTATGAGTGCTGCTAAACCCACAGACACAATGATGAACCTCCAGAACGATTCTGAAAACATTAGAAACATTTTGACTGCACAGTTCAGTTCTGTTTGAAATCCTGCAGCTAAAGTAGCAACGAATCACAGACTTTCATCAGCTCACAGTTTTCCTGCATGTCTTTGCTAACTGTGAATGTAGTCGTCTGATTTGTGAGCAGCAGTGGATCTTGTGGATTGAGCAACAACAACTGAGTGAGACTGACTGAATAAGAGAATATCTCCACCCACAGCCGAGTGTCGCTCTGACATTCAGACTTTAGACTCCAGAAGAGGACAGAGAGAGACTGGAGTTATAAAACAAAAAAAAACTTTACTTACAAACGATTAGATAAAAGCGTCTAAATGCTCCACTACAGCAGAGCAGAAATGCAATGTTCAGAGGAAAGGGAGGGAGAATACATGTAAAATAAACCAAATGATTATTTGTTATGACTTTCTGTTTTATACTTTGATGAATGGCCAGTTTTGTCTTTCCAGAAAGTTAAAAAGTCAACAAACAATAAAAAAGTTTGTTTTAGTTCAGTATGGGGAGAGAAAGAGGCTGACAGGAAGACAGAGAGACTCTAGAGAAAGATGAGTTACTACCTTGTAGTTTTGTTGAAGTATCATTGGTTGTTGTGGCTGTAACTGATTTTGTGTTTTCAGTTTTTGTTGTTGTTGTTGTTTGTGCGTCACCTGCATGAATGAAATATCACAAACCAAGAAACTGTTCAGTTAGAAAATCCCTCATGTTTACCATCTGCTGTCACTAAATGAGAAAGAATGATGTCATCTTAAAAAGTCATCAAATAAACAAATGTTTTGGTGGTTTTAGTCATCTTGAACAGCTCAGCATATTCTCACTTGTTTTCTCACCTGAGGACTGAGGGCTGAAGGTGAACAGCTGCACTTTTTCAGAGGAACCATCTGTCACTTCACACGTCAAGTTAGACTTTGATTTGTTAACAAAATGAGAATCCAGGAAAGACATATACTTATTGTCAACATGAATCCGAAATAAACAGAAAACAGCGTAACTTTTGAAGCAAACAACATACAGAGACCAATGAGTAAATTTTTTTCCACACAAATCTGACCCAAGGAATTCAGTTAAATGGTTACTGTTAGGATTCAAACACATCTTGACTCTATTTCAGGACAATAACAGTGCGAAAATAGCAAAAAAAAGACCACAGCTAAATATTTTCTTTTAATTAACCTCAGAGGGGACAACTTTTGTAAAAACTTTCCCCGTGGTAATTTTACTGCCTTCAGTGACATTAAGGTGGAGCAAAGGGAGAGGGGATCATATCCACACAGTATTTGCATTAAGAGACTCTGAAGCAGCAACTTCACCCACAAATACCCTTCATACTGTAGACATTGGAGGTCTTGGTATGGATAAAACTGGGTTCATGAAAATTGTTATAAAAGATTAATAGGTAACTTGGATTAGAGATTTAATTCCTTCACCTCAAAATTTACAATTTAAATTGTGTTACTGTGCAAAATGCTGACTGACAACAATAATAAAGTGGACAGCGATTATTCGTGTTGGAATATTAATATAATTTCAGTGCAAATGTTCTCTGCATTTGTCTGCAAAGTTACTTCCATTTTTGATAAATGTTTATCCTGCTGAAGGTCATGGGGGACAAGACAAATCTAATTGCATTAAATTTACCTGCTTGGACTTTAACAACAAGCTCTTGGTGTGAGATGACAGTGCTACCGAAGCTTTAGACAAACGCCAACAGAAATCACAAAATGACTCCTGGAAAGCATCAAACTGTGTGTGTTCAAGGATTTCCCAGTCATGTTTTTTCAGTACCAATCCTGATCTGAGTCTAAGTGCCCATGCAGACCTTTATCTCATGCATTTTCAAATTAATTATCTGCATAGTTTTTCCTTAATATGGCTGCACAGTGCACCATAGTGTAAAATGCAGGGGGAGCAAAGTAAGCTTTCACTTCACACTACCATATGAAGGATATTTGTGACAAGATACCATTGATATTGGAGAGCTTGCGTATGGACACAACTGGCTTCATCAAAACTGTTCAGATTCATAGGTAACTTGGATCATTTACAAGCCTCAAACGCTTCTACGAGGTAAATCATCATCATCATCATCAATAAAGGACTCCCTACGCCTGCACAAATCTCAGACAGTTTGATCTGAATGTACTATACCTTCCTGTTTCCTAATCAGTGTATTTTCTGTGACAAGATAGAAACAAAGGTCAAGGGCAAAACTGAACATCTTACGAAGTTTCAGAGTTGGAATCACGAGTGGGGGCTAGTAAGAGATGTGATTGGGCCAGCCCAATGTCAGTACAGAAAATTACCCAATGGGCCACTGTCCATGCTTTATGGGATGATCTTTGGCACATTTTTTTAAAAACAGTTAATATAAATAAATAATTTACGTTACACCAGCCCCAAACCGCATTTGCCTGGTATGCCAGATTACCAGTCCAGCCCTGATGGCGGACATGTTCCACACATGCACAGTAGATTGGTTGTTGCCCTGGTAGCGGTAGTCGCCGTCTGGATCTGGTGCAGATGTGACAAAAAACAGGAGGCACACGGACGTCTGCGCAGACTCTATGCATACCCCCTCTGATGACGACTTTTTCGTCACGTTGACTCTAGCGGACCCTCGCGTACTTGCACACACGGAAACTATAATCCTTTGCATCAGGCTCCGCAGCCAAGTTAGCAACGCTTAGCAACAACAAATATGCAACGTCTTGTAAGGTTAGCAACAACAAATATGTAACGTCCTGTTGTGTACCAACAGTGTGGATTTGTGCATATATCAAATAATTTGGAGACTCAAAAATCCCTTCCCTCTCTCTCTCTGAGAAAAAGGAGGGGGTAGGAAAGTTTTCTTGGCCTTTTGACATGCAAAAACTAGAAACATCGCCTGGTGTTTGGTAAGAGTCTGCAGAGACTCAATCAGACATGCATCGCTTACGGATGCCGTAAAGGTGTCAATAGACACTTAGCAGGACAGCAAAAGAAGTGTCCAATGCCTCTCCTTCTAGGGTGCCTCAGGACATCAAAGTACCGGATGTTCTGATCCCTTTTCCCTTAGAATGGCTGCGCCACAAAACGCCACTCTCATCTCTTCTTTTAACTGATGTGCAAACGTGATAAGCCAGGAATGCGAAAGGGGGCCTTAACAACTCCTACCTTCTTGAGCTAAAACAATGTTTCATTATAAACTGTTGTTCTGTTTAACCAATAATCCTTGCTAAGTCAGTAGTGGCGTTCGCCTCCATTTGAGTAGTTACGTTACCATGTTGTTGTTTAAAGAATCTAAATAAGTTAATTTTTGTGTGTTTTAATTTTCAGCAAGGTTAATGACATTCCTTCATTTTATGTGTAACCAATGCTTTTTCCCAACACTTTCGGACACCTCCTTTAGAAATGCTGATAAAGAAATGTCATCCTATACTCGATTAATTTTCCAGCTTGAATTTAAGGTTAAAAATGACTAAATTCCCCAGCTCCTGAGAAGATTGTTTTAGGATTAATCAGAGATATCGTCATGTAACCCAAGCTCCCCAAGTGGAACAGAAGAAGTATTACAGGCTATCGTCTGAAATGTATAAATGTCACTTTATTTACCTGTCCATAATCTAATGCCATTCGTGTATCTTGCTTATATTCTCTAAGAATATGTAACAGCCAATAGCCTATATCCAGAAAGCTAAACTAAACTTACTCTGCCAGTGTGAGGCTGTTTTACCAGCAACCCGGCGGGGAGAAACACAAGCAGTAAGACCAAAACCCTGCACTCTGTGATCAGGGATGTCCCATAGTCTGTCAGTCCAGTATATTTAATCCTTGAAACTCCTGGACAAATTTAACCGAGTTATCATCTAATTGCGTTCATTAGCTGCCCGTATGAGTCAAATGCTCCACACAATAGAACCCCTTCTCATTGTTTAGCCATTGTTTATTTCTTTGATGTGTCACCTTAGTTAGTTAACAAACTTCACTGTCATCAAGGAATTGTGTGTATTGCCTCTCTCCAAGTCCCTGCCAAGAGAATTTACCCCTTCAATATAAGACTGACTGATTGATTTAAGATAATTGAGCGATTATTAGCTAACTGATCACTGGTGAATAATTGTATAATTATTAAAATGCTACCCAGAGGTCCGGAGACTCTGGGTTAATTAAAACTGCGGTGGTGCCCCGCAAAACGAGAGATTTATGGATTAATATTTTCTGAATATTAAAATTCATAATTGGGTATTAATACTCATAAATTTATTAAAACAGTGTAGTCATGCTACAGTCCGGTTAGACTTTCAAAATAAAACACTAGCATTTCGAAACATCGCCATTTTGAAACGGCACGTTATTAAAGTCGTGAAACGTTGCACTTTGGTTTGGTTTAGGCAAACAAAACTCTAACAAAACTAAACAAAACTACTGAAATAAAATTATTAACTATTTGTGTTTGAATTGTTATGTCTATTCTTATTTTATGAGATTTATTACAGGTGGATGGGCCCCTGTGAATGTGGTTGCCAACTGCCAAGGTCTGCTAAGGGTGTAGCGGTTGTCCCTGTTTTTTGGCTGTAAGATTTTCCTCAGCCATTTTTTCCCCCTTTTAGTGTTCTGCCAGACGGACAGGGTGGTGGATTGTGGGAACCCCTTTCCCCTTCAATGCATGTGGTGGTGGGTATGGCAGCTGTGTGTGCATGCTTTACTTAGTTTTATTGTGTGATGTTTGTGTGTGTCTTGCTGTGTCTAGGTGGCTGCACACCAGTGTGAGTGGTGGTGTCAATGCACCTGGGTGCCCCCCCCCCCAGGTCTGGCCCCTGTTGATGCTGAGGTGTTTGTAACTGTGCTCTCATCCCTTAGCATCTCTGGCAGTATTGGCATCTACATCTTATTTGTAAATAGTTTATTTTTTATTTTTTATTAATTGTTTAAATAAATCTTCTGGTCAAAACTCATGTCTTCGAATTTTATTAATTGTGGGAAACCCATGGCAACTAGTAATTGAATATTTGGGGATTTGAACCCCTCGGTTACATATCATATGCCTACGTTTACGGTCAAACTGACGCTACAGGGCTTCCCCCACTGCGTTGAACTATGACGCGATAGGGTTCCCTAGTGCGTTACAAACTGTTGCCGATGGGTCTTGACCGTCTATGATTATTGTAGACTCTTTGTTCTGAGGGGGGCCGTAGAGCGGTCCAAGGTCTGTGTTACAGGGGCACGGGGGGGATCCACTTGCAGAAAGTAAACATGCATAAACTCTGCATCCATTTTCATTTGCCAACATGGCAAGACTAGTCTATATAGACATAATTCTGCTCCTAAAGATCCAGTCTGGACAAAATGGGACTTATGTTGACCAAGCAACAGAATTCAGAGACTGCTGTGCTCATATCATTACAGAGACCTGCCCTATCAACATCCCGGATCAAGCACTCAGCAGGTGGTCCATATTCCGAGCTGTGAGCGCAAGACTCCGGCAAGATGAGGAAGTGAACTGTTTTACATCAATGATGCTTTGTGCACAAACGCAGTCAAGATGGACTCCATCCATCCCAAATATCAGACGGTTTATTGTGCAGATGAAACCATATTATCTGGTTTCTGCTGTTTACCCCAGATGCAAATTCAAAAAATGCACTATGGAATGTTCGGGGTGTTTACGTGTAGGCCTATGTATATAAATAGCCTAAGGGCCTGTGTCCACCAAAGTGTTTTATTACCAGCTGAAAACTCCTAGCTGGGAGCGCTAAGCAAGCCCGCAT
>NW_024041150.1:54083129-54127308 GCF_014851395.1 Micropterus salmoides
TTGTTCTGGACAATCAAGGTTATCTATTTTATTTTTTTCTGTTTCAAATAACTGTACATAAAATTATTGGGAAATTGTATCAGATCCTCATCATCCTAATAAGTCATCCTAATGGGCAGTAATGTATGGGGAAAGACTACAGCTTGGGAGTTTTTTTATTTGAATGAGAGGGGAGTAAAATAGTTTAGTGACCAAATAAGTTGTGGGAAACAAATTTAAGATAATGGTTTGTAACATATGTTTAAAGTAAACAACAGAGAATTATTGTGTTAACTTCTATCATTAAACTAAAAACCAAAAAAGATCTCCGTGAGTGTTTTTTCCTTTATTGGTGAGACGCAAACCTCCAAAACAGTCACAAGTATAAAACGATTAAGGAGTCTGTTTAAACAGGTCAGTAAACAACACTAAAGAGTCTAAGCAAACAGAGGAAAAGAGAGGCTGCACGTCCAGCGATCAAACCAGCTACACCTGAAGCAGCTGCAGCTGCAGCCGGAGGCTCCCTGAGTAAAATCAGCTGATCGCTGCTGTGCCTCAAAGTGTTCGATCGATCAGTGACAAGTGTCAAAAGATGACCGAGAGACAGGGACCAAGAGAGGAAGGGGCCCCCCAGAATTTTCTTCTGCACCCCTGGACCTGCTAACAGAATAGTTCAAGGATCTGGTCCACTTTGTACCAAACGCTTCCCCCCAGGTGTCTCAGTAACCTCCCTGATCGGAGTGGACAGGCTGAACTCCTTTTAACCAGTTAGGAGTTTTAATCAGTGTGAGGTGTGGCCCTGTGCTAATGTGTAGCAGAGTGGAATTACTCACCGAGCTCAGGAGGAGGAAGAAACAAGGAAACAATAGGAGACTTTCTCTATGTACCTTTGAGCAACAGGCCCAAAGGAAATTTTTATAAATTTCAGTTTACACAAAAGCTAAAAAGGTCCCAGTGAAAGAAAAGGACAGAGGAATGAGTATTATAATACCAAAGCTACAGCTTACATAGATTAACAGACAGGATGTGACAGTATACTTCGGATGCTCAACGCTTGTGGGATTGGTTGATCTCTAGTGTCCATGCAGACATGTCCTTTTGTGATTGGACGTCCTACACTGTTCACTCAGACAAAGCATGTCAAGTACTCTGTGATTGGATGTTTTCTGGCGCGCATTCTGTCCACGCGTGATCAGGTATCTTTTAATACATGCGGTTAATACATGCCTGTCCGTCTTCCTGCCTTTTCACAGAGGGCCCCATGTATGGCTTCCTTTTGACATTCAGAAATAGCTCCCATCTCACCCACATACCTGCAACGTCCTCTCTACTTAGTCCAAACTAAGTTTTAAAGTGAGCTTAGCAATAAATCATCATAAACTGAATCAATCGATCAGTAAGCACAGCTGATCACATTACAATACATCAATCAATCAATACATCTATCATAAGTAATACAGTCGTTAGAGGCAACACTAGTTGATACTGTTAGATTTTAACTTTCTTTTTACTTAAATCAGTCGACTACTAAATCATTAAATCAATCATGATTAGGGAAATTGGTAATTTAACATCCTCAATTTTCATCATAAGCTAAATAAACTCTATGCTATCTGCAGGTTGGAGGCTCACTTCCTGTGAGTCTTTGAATGTAGGCTCTTGTGGTGAAGTAGTAGACTACTAGGGGGAGGGGGGGAGAGACCCAGGTTCAATCCCCCACGGTGACACATCCACCTTTGTTACCCTGAGCAAGACACTTAACCCCTGGTTGCTCCAGAGGCGTGTGACCTCTGACATATAAACCAATTGTAAGTCGCTTTGGATAAAAGAAATCTGTCTTTTTGTCATACTTTTCATCATTAAGTGCTAAAAGTAAAGATCATCTTAAGCCAGCAGTAATATTGGTCTTAGCATGCTAAGCTAACCTTAGCTGAGCATTAGCATAGGACTTTTAGCATTAGCATTACCTTTAGCATATGGGCTAGCATCAATGGACACATGGCTTGTCATTTCATGTCCTTTCATTTCAGTTCATTTAAGTACTAGTCAGAAGAGTTGAAATCATGGTTAGATAAATACAACACATACACAGCTCATTTCAAGTCATTTATTTTAGCTCATTGGATTTACCCAAGGTCATCCAAATGTTTGTAGGTTTTATTCACCTGTTCTCATCCTCAAGCAGGGATCTGGGCCGAAGTGGCAAACAGGAAGTGATGGAGTGTGGAGTCATTTATAGGGGGGAAGACCTGGAATGGTCCAAATGTGAGCCAGTACAGAGGGGTGTACTGGAGTACCTTAAGTTGCTGTTTTAAACAAAGAAGCTTTGTTTAGCATGTAAAATTTAATTTCCGGTTTTATAGTCGATATATTGTGTATTGATGTAGCCAGAAATGTTTTGGACTGTTGAGGTAACATAATGGTGTTTAATTGATTGTCAATTAACTTTGGTTTGTCTTGTAGGAGGGGCTTCTGGTATAAAGGAAGGAGGCAGAGGCTCCTCTTGAGAGAACAGCTTTGGCCTGGAAGGGCACATGTGCTAGAGACCATAGTCAGCCTGATATAGGTTTTTTTGTTTGTGTTGTTTAATATCAGTTTGTGATGATAATTTGAGTAGTTTATACTTACTGTAGTTTCCTTGTTGTGTTTTTGTTTTTGATATATTTTTGCAATAATTCACTTGCACAATTGCGCTTTCCACATATCTGGTGAAAAAATAAATTGAAGCACCAGGTGAAGAACTCCATGTCTCCTCCTTCCACCATGGGGCTAAACATTACAGTTAGATTATAAACTCTCTGTGAAACTATTCAGCCATCAGTGACACTGTGTTGGTGTTTTTCAGGTGAACCTTGTAGGTGGGCAGATTAAACAGTGACAATCACACTTTTATTTGTGCAGCTACCAGAATTACTGTGTTTCTGCCAGTTTCTTCACAGTTATGCTGCGGATCATGCGCAGTAGACTCTGGTGCCAACAGGAAGTAGCCCTGTAGTATTTCATGGGACCAAAACTGGCTTCACTGCTCTCCATTCAAATCTGCAGGTTGGTTTTGTCCAGTAATATACTGTCTATGGTTTTAGATTTCAGTCTCTCTGAATTTCTTGTCGATGTCCAAACAGACAAAAACTCTGTTACAATTTTCACAATCTGAGATGCAGCCACCAGTTCAGAGGTCAGAGGTCAGAGCAGCCTGACAAAGATCCACCATCTACAAACGCATGTGATAAAGTCACTGATCACGAGACGAAGGAACATGTTTCTGCACTGAGCCAAACTAACGCTGAAACAAACAAACTATATTAAGGCTCAAGTTCACAGTTTGTTCAGTCCGGTGTATTTGTGAAAATGATGTGTTTCACCACCTGAAATGAAGAAGTTGAAGGTGTGAAGATTGTTAGTTAAGATAAATGTTTGCAAAACTGCAACTTCTTATTTAGATGGTGATATCATTGTATCTTTGCAGGTATTTTTGTTCAGAGATATGAAGAGGATGTGTTTCAGTGAGGATGTGGTTAACAACAGCAGCAGAGCTCTGCAGGTTTTACCCCCTAATGATGACCAGATAAACATCAGAAACACACGAGGCTCACAGGAACAGACAGTTGACTTTTTATTGGGACATAAGACAAAGAGGCGTTTATTGAATCCTGATGAAAACCACTTTAACTCCTGGAAGGTTTGGGACCCTGAGACTAGTTGCAACAGTTAAAACATTGATGAGCGTCCTGACTGAACCGTCTTTAACTGTCTGGACTTAGAGCATCAAGCTTCCACAATATGTAGCAGCAGGTCTGTTCATGTTGTTTTCAAAGGAAATATCTCTGCAAGTCACTGAAGACACGACAAGTCGGACATTTAAGATGTGTGAAATGTTTTCACATTCATATTAGTTCAGAGTAGGTGGTCATGTGCATCCAGAGCTTAGAAGAAGTAACCTGAATTATTAGATTTTTGTACATTCTCAAGTCACATTAGGTGCATTTACACTGTCTGTATTTACCAGGCATGTGATTGGCAAAGGGCAAAAACAGGAAAATATACTGACTCTATTATAACATGGATGATGAAGCAGGACCCATGACAACAACTTATTTGGTGAATGTGTTGCAGTGGGAATCAAAGACAAGTGTCCACTGCTCCATCGCCACCTCTCTATAATAATTATTTTGTATTCATTTACCAAGCTTCAACAGTTAAATGTGCAACATGAAATAATTGATTCTATAAAATTAGTTCAGTAGAAGTTAATAGATTATTTTAATGAATAAGAGACAGCAGCAAAGGTCGCAGCCTGTTTACTGTTAAAGAAACAGTTATAATTCAGGAAACTCAGATCAAACAGTCAGATCAGTCTCTGTGTATTGATAAACTGTAGGAGAATGACCGCGTTCACGGCATCTCGCCAGTTACACAGAAGCCATTGCTATGGAGGAGCGCTTGCTTGCCTGTCTGTTGATGAGGAGCGACCCCGCGGTTCAAAGCCGTCTGAAACCCCGTAACAACCATTCACAAGAAATGAATTTATAACTTGCCAAAAGGACATAAAGACGCCACTCTCTCCCGATGAGTCCAAGCATCACTGGCAGTAGCGACTGGAGTTTCTTTTTGAGTTTCACGTTGCTGTTTTGCTTTAGCTGATGCTTCAATTAGCCTAAGTCAGTGTAGAAATGTTCGCGATTAAAAGCTTTTTGCTGGTTCTACAAAGTTTACAACGGGCTGCTGTAGCTTCAAAAGCAAACAGTGAACCTTAAAATCAGGTCAGAATTCTCCAGCTGGAAGACGATTTAAGGAAGTTAACAAGAGTTAAACGTTCCTGTTAAATGAAGCTGAAATCCAGCTGCTGTGTTCTGAACTGGCTGCAGAAAATAAAGATTTTCACAAACTGATGCAGGAAAAGACATTTTATAAAACTCACAGTGGGCTTCCTGATATGAGATGAAATCAAGACTTGAATATTGTTGTTCAAAGTCAGACTGAAACAGAAACAGCTGAGCACAAAACACACAAACATTTCTCACACTGATAAATAAAAACAAAAACAATCAGTAATAAAAATCTATAAATGATCTTATGAGATCTTTGTTCTCTAAAGGCTTCAACTACTCGTGTAAATGTGCTGTTATTTAACTGCAGTGGAGTCTTTTCTCTGATGAGCTGATGTTGATATGGAAGTTGTTGATCAGTGGAGTCTGACAGAGGCAGAAGGGTCTCCATCGTTTTCATAGTTCACCACACCATCATCTTCATCTTCATCATTATTCACCTGTGAAACACAAACAAACCCTCACTCTGACACACTTTAACTGACAACTTTCACATCACTGACCCACATTTAACACAAGGAGATAAGAAATAACCTGACAGCACCTGAACGCACCGTCAGTTACTGTTACATGTTTCTGCCACTGAGAGAGGAAGTGTTTCTGTGGTAACGAAGGACACGCAGAAGGAAATTAACTAATTAATTAAAAGTCAAAGAACATAAATACAAAGTATATTAAATCAAGTGTTCATGTTCCTGCAGCTGACTGACCAGAGAGGGAGTGTTTATGTGGTACCCCAAATCCAAAATATTCCTCCCAGTTTACTGCTGATGTTTTGAAACTGAACACAGTTCACAGTTGAGTCAGCAGACCCTGAACGCACCATTAGTTACTGTCTGATCTGATCTTTATCTGACTGGCTGCTGGACAGTTTGCATTGGAACTAGATTTTATAGTAGTACAGTAACGTGGACGTTGTTTTTGGAAATAAAAATAATCTATCTGCATTGTTTAAAGTCACTAGAGTGATTCCTGTTTCTGTTTGTCTTCTTCTATCTATATACACTTCAGAATGAAGAACAGATGTCACAAACACTGGTTTGCTGTGTAAAGTACCAACTGTAAAAACATTATAAACTCAATGTGTTTTCATCCATCTGTGTTTTTGTCCCTGAAAAGAAAAGAGAAAGAGTCGACTTTAGTTTCCACAGTGAAAATCCAGCTTTATCAAAACTTCCTGTTTCTGAGTTTCATCTGTGAATGTTCTCACCTTTAGTTCTTGTCCAGATGTTGACTGCCACAACAATTATTATGAGTGCTGCTAAACCCACAGACACAATGATGAACCTCCAGAACGATTCTGAAAACATTAGAAACATTTTGACTGCACAGTTCAGTTCTGTTTGAAAGTGTCCTTGGTTGACGTGAATTTTATTATTGATAAAGATTTCATGCCAACACAAATCCAGACCTTTTAAAACTACATCTATACTTCTAGTTTTCTAAAAAAAATTTGTTCCAGATTTAATCTCACATGTGTAGAGGAGTACCAAACATAGCCGAGTGACAATCATTCATAATGTAGACTTCACAAGGAAAGAGAGAGAGAGATGTAAGATGTTTAGTCACTACCTTGTTTTGTTTCATCATTTCCAGATGGTGTTTTGTTTTTCCCCTCTAATGTGCTTCCTTTAGATTTTGGTGAATACGATATGAAAGAACACAAGAAGATATGAAAAAATACCTCATGTTAACAAAATGAGAAAGAATAATGTTCTAATCCTAAACATTAAAATTCATCAAATAAAATCAAACCTACCTGTTTTCTCACATGAGGACTGGGGGCCAACGCTACACAGCAGCATCTGGCCACTCTTATTATCTGTCACGTTACACTTCAATAACTCACAATAGTTTGACTTCTGGCTAAGAGGAGGAGCTGTAAAAGCCACAGTGGCTGAACAGGAACCTTGTGATGTCACCATGTTATTCTTATTACCCTCATACAACCACTCGACTGTGTGTTCACACTTTCCATATGTCAACACAGAGCAGATGAAGCCGACTGTATAACTGATCTGATATTGTTCAACTGGAGAAGATGGAGATATTGTGAGAGAAAGACAACAAGAGTAAAGTTAACTTCATCACTGTGATCATAATTATTGTAATGTTTCAGTATATTGTTCTAACAAGACAGTTTGAGCTGAAAACATTATGATGGAAATACTCACTGTTAATAACAGACAGATAAACCACAGAGTCTTCACCTTGTTGTTGTCCTGATTTCTTGAACTGTCTGCAGGTGTAACGACCAACATCCTCGACTGTGACATTCTTTATAACCAGAGAACAGTTCTCTGTAACACTCAGTCTGTCTGATTTAGCTTCGAAAATCCCATTTTTACTGATCTTCCCATGTGTAATCAGCTCTGTTGCTGCTGCTGCCCCAATATCACGACTGGCCAACCAGGAAGTCCCGTCACAATTATCCTGATTTTGTATCACATTTCCACAAGGCAAAGTGACTTCATCTCCAGCTCTGACAGTGAAGGAGTTGAAGTTCTGTCCAGTTGCTGCTGTTGAAGATGAGAGATAAATGTAAAAAATGAGCTGTGAGAGGAATATGGCTTTTATATTTATATTTATGTGAGAATAACAAACAGTGTACAGTATGTTCCTTTTACAAGAATCCACTCAACACACCAGGTTCAAAACAAACATTAAACTTGGCTATCAAACTTTAAGGTTAGCTTCTTAAATACTAGTAAATTAGTAATGTTTATTTTATTCATGTATGTATTTTGTGAATCCTTACCTGTAAACTGAAGCACGAGTATCACAAATAAAGACACGTTAATCCATCTGAATCGAACCATCTTGCTTCTCTCTCTCTTGTTCTCACGCCCTCAACTGTCTCTGAACTTGTGCGTCTTGAAGAGAGATGCGGCATCTACTTCCCGTTATTAAAGTGTCACTTCCTTATAGTGACTTGCATCTTTTTTCATTCTTTGTTGTTGAGTCCATCAGTTTTTCTCGTTTTCTTTCTTATAAATATTTTAACAGCAAGAAGAGCAACTGATGTCTTCGAGTTTTCAGCAAAACCAATAATGTGGAGGGAACCAGAGGCTCGTGGTCCAAAATCATGAAACTGGCGGAAAACAAATGTGATGTGGTGATGTAGTGGTTTAAGAATTGTTGGTTCCTCTTTGTAGCTTTGTAATGTTTTCTGAGAACTGAATGAGAAGTATTTTTTGTTAATGTGGTTAACAGCAGCAGCTCTGGAAGGTTTATCTTCTAATCAGGCTCTCAGGAACAACCAACCAACACTCTGATGACACATGTTGCTCTCTGGACTCATTAGATTAGAATCAGCTTTATCATTATGCAGAGTACGGGTACACGGCTAATGAAATGTAGTTTGCATCTAACCAGAAGTGCAGAAGTGTTCATACAGATAAGTGCAGGAAGGTAGTACTACAGCATAAGTTATGCTATATCCTAGAATACTCTCTAAGGCCTTTTCAGTGTTTGTTGAGAGACAATGGTGATAATTTAACTTAAATACTGAATAGAGCCTTATAGTTCAGGCAGGTGCCAGTCAGTTTAATATCACGTTACATGCAGCTTCCAGTCACCCATATAAAAAGATTTGGTTGATAAATTGTTTCAGAACTGTTCATTATGATGTAATACTCACTGTAAATAACAGAAAAATGAAAGGAAAAGCTGACTGGCTGCTGAGAAGATGTGAGAGAAACATTAAAAATTTTAAGAAAGTAAAACACTTGACGTCTTGGTTAAATTTAGGTTAAGTAATAAATACTAATAACTCAGCTTTTTTAATGTTTCTGGTAGTTGTCGTGTAAATTGTATCTTGCTGGTGAGGGATTGAGCAAATAATTCAGTAACAACCAACCCTTGTCTTTGAAGAATTTATTAATAAAAGAGAATAAACAGAAGTACTAAAACACATATACAGCCGGTCCAGAGACCTGCCGCCTAGGGCGTCTTCAGGCGTCTGGCCCCGAGCAAAGGGATGCATAATCATTTACTCAGTCTAGGTTTCTATGTTTTGGGGAACAGAGATCCTCTCTCAGCCTTGAATGATCATTCCAGGAGAGGAGATGAACAACAGGAGAGGAAAACACCAAAACAATCTGACAGCTCTGACTTAAACCCTAGTAAATGTGGACGGACTAACATAAGCAGTATAGGAGAGGAAAGGTTAAGGATTAAAAACACAATACATATATATCTATAAGACATAATTATATTAGTAATAACAATAGTAATAATAATAGTAAAAAACATACATAAAAGATTGAATGTAAGAGGACACAATTTTCTGCCACAACAGTTGTCTGATAGATTTTCTATATATTCTTACCTGTTAAATGAAGCATCAGAAATAAAAACACTTTAATCCATCTGAACTCAACCATCATGCCTCTCTGTCTCTCTTTCCTCTCTGCTTCTTCTACTTGTAAATCTACGAGTTGCTCCTTAAAGAAAAAAGTTGTATCTGTTTCCTGTAATTAGTCACTTCCTCATTGTGACTGTCCTTTCTTTTTCCTCTCATATGTCAGTTGTTCCTTTAAATGTAGACAGACCTCCTTCTCTTATGGCTGACATGAGCTGGTATGAAGTTCACACTGACCTGAAGTATCTGGAATTAAAACTGAAAATTTAAACCTTGTGTGTTTGCTTTAATTACTTTCATACCAGAACATAAAAAATAACCTGAACAGAGATATAGATGTTAAAATGACTGCATATCAAACAATAACAGCTGATATAGAAATAACAGTAAAAACTAATACATGTTTAACTACAACACAGCACTAGCACATTAAAGTGCCTGACAGCAAGTTCATCAAGCTAAATGTCCCATATATTATGTTCAGTTACATTTCAAGCAGCCAGATAATGTTGTTATTGTGCTACTAGTTAACCTACTGCACCCCCTTCTGGACTAAAAGGCTTTTTAAAGCAATACATCCTGAAAATGATCATAAAATAAGTCGAATAAAAACATTCATCAGTTATCAATGAACTGTAATGATATGAGCTGTAACTACACTGTGGTCTCTTATTTGTTTGGTTAGTTGACGGTGGTGTAGAGGTCGCTGGGATCAGCTGAGGCTCCGGCAGAAGAAGAGGAAGCTTTCACGGTGCTGTAGGTCACTGCATCATCTTCATCATCACCATCTTTACCCAGAACCTGGAAAAGAGACAAACAGCACAACACAGAAATTACACAACATTAAATGAGAGAAGTGTTTTCATTCACTGCCATCATCACTAGAACCAATCAGACAGCTTACCCGGCCTTTACTGTTGGTCTTCCTGGTGTAGCTGATGGAGGCGTAGGAAACACCATCTTCAGGATCAGCCTACACAGAGAAGACAACATAATGGCTGCTCAGTAACATGTGGACTTGATTGTGTTCTGGTCTGTTCTGGTGTCGTCCAGCTGCATCATCAGACTCCCCACTTCTTCTCTTGCAGAAAGAATTTAGATTCAAGAGTCACTGTGTGTCTCATAGAGCTACATTTTGAACAACAAATCTAAAAACAGTGAGTGTAACTTTGTCCTGGGTGTAGTGTGAGATCTCACCGTGTCCTGACTGCTTTCTGGACTCACTGCAGGGTTTAAGCTCCGTCCCTGAAAACAACAAACAAACAGAGTCTACTTCCATGTGGTCAAACACTGGCTCTGTGAAGGCTGTTTATATTTGGATGACTCTGTCAGAGAGCAGCTGATTCAGCTCTGTCATAACTGTAGAAACATTTGATTACTCAGCCGTAAAACTCACAGTGTTTTCATCCATCTGGGTTTTTTTTCCTGAAGAGACAAAAGAGAGTCGACTTTAGCTTCAACAATAAAAATCCAGGTCCATCAAAACTTCTTGTTTACAATATCTGTGGTTGCTCTCACCTTTAGTTTTCTTCCATATGATGAGTCCAACAACAATAACAACAGTTATTAAGAGAGCTGCAACTCCCACAAACACAATGATGAGCCACAAAGCTGGAAAGAAAAAAAAATTGACAGAACAGATTTAGTTTAGATGGTAACATAGGTCCATGCGCATAGGATGTTTTTTTATTAATTCTTGAAGTGTCTATTTTAAGATTCTGCCAGTTAACAGGCTGATATAATGTACTATGGGGTTTATTTTTAACCCTTTATTATACTTATTGTCAACCTGAATCCGAAATAAACAGAAAACAGCGTAACTTTTGAAGCAAACAGCATACAGAGACCAATGAGTACATTTTTTCCACACAAATCTGACCCAAGGAATTCAGTTAAATGGTTACTGTTAGGATTCAGACACATCTTGACTCTATTTCAGGACAATACAACAGTGCGAAAATAGCTAAATATTTTCTTTTAATTAACCTCAGAGGGGACAACTTTTGTAAAAACTTTCCCTGTGGTAATTTTACTGCCTTCAGTGACATTAAGGTGGAGCAAAGGGAGAGGGGATCATATCCACACAGTATTTGCGATAAGAGACTCTGAAGCAGCAACTTCACCCACAAATACCCTTCATACTGTAGACATTGGAGGTCTTGGTATGGATAAAACTGGGTTCATGAAAATTGTTATAAAAGATTAATAGGTAACTTGGATTAGAGATTTAATTCCTTCACCAACGCTTAGCAACAACAAATATGTAACGTCCTGTTGTGTACCAACAGTGTGGATTTGTGCATTTTATATCAAATAATTTGGAGACTCAAAAATCCCTTCCCTCTCTCTCTCTGAGAAAAAGGAGGGGGTAGGAAAGTTTTCTTGGCCTTTTGACATGCAAAAACTAGAGACATCGCCTGGTGTTTGGTAAGAGTCTGCAGAGACTCAATCAGACATGCCTCTCTGTCTCTCTTTCCTCTCTGCTTCTTCTACTTGTAAATCTACGAGTTGCTTCTTAAAGAAAAAAGTTGTAGCTGTTTCCTCTAATTAGTCATTTGTCACTTCCTCATTGTGACTGACCTTTCTTTTTTCTCTCATATGTCAGTTGTTGCTTTAATCAGCTGATCAGCTGAGGCTCCAGCAGAAGAAGAGGAAGCTTTCACGCTGCTGTAGGTCACTGCATCATCTTCATCATCACCATCTTTACCCAGAACCTGGAAAAGAGACAAACAGCACAACACAGAAATTACACAACATTAAATGAGAGAAGTGTTTTCATTCACTGCCATCATCACTAGAACCAATCAGACAGCTTACCCGGCCTTTACTGTTGGTCTTCCTGGTGTAGCTGAAGGAGGCGTAGGAAACACCATCTTCAGGATCAGCCTACACAGAGAAGACAACATAATGGCTGCTCAGTAACATGTGGACTTGATTGTGTTCTGGTCTGTTCTGGTGTCGTCCAGCTGCATCATCAGACTCCCCACTTCTTCTCTTGCAGAAACAACTTAGATTCAAGAGTCACTGTGTGTCTCATAGAGCTACATTTTGAACAACAAATCTAAAAACAGTGAGTGTAACTTTGTCCTGGGTGTAGTGTGAGATCTCACCGTGTCCTGACTGCTTTCTGGACTCACTGCAGGGTTTAAGCTCCGTCCCTGAAAACAACAAACAAACAGAGTCTACTTCCATGTGGTCAAACACTGGCTCTGTGAAGGCTGTTTAGATTTGGATGACTCTGTCAGAGAGCAGCTGATTCAGCTCTGTCATAACTGTAGAAACATTTGATTACTCAGCCGTAAAACTCACAGTGTTTTCATCCATCTGGGTTTTTTTTCCTGAAGAGACAAAAGAGAGTCGACTTTAGCTTCAACAATAAAAATCCAGGTTCATCAAAACTTCTTGTTTATAATATCTGTGGTTGCTCTCACCTTTAGTTTTCTTCCATCTGATGAATCCAACAACAATAACAACAGTTATTAAGAGAGCTGCAACTGCAACATACCACCACCAAACTCGATAGACTATAAAAGAGGACAACATCTTATTTTGTTATTTTGTGTTGTGTGAAGACGTCTGACTGAATAAGAAAATATCTCCTCCCACAGCTGAGTGTCGCTCTGACATTCAGACTTCAGAAGAGGAGAGATACAATTAAAAATCAGTAAATCAATAATAATTTTCTCGATCACTTCCTATTTTCTGTTGTATACAATGAATGGTCAGTTTTGTCTTTCTAGAAAGTGACTTAATTAAAGAGGCTTTCATTATTTTATGTTTTGCCATAAAAATGCCTAAAAGTAGAAACATGCAAAAAAAATTAGACAATGAATAAAATAAAAGTAAAATGAGGTTTATTATGGAGAGAGAAAGAGGCTGACACTAGAGAAAGATGAGTTACTACCTTGAAGGTTTGTTGAAGTATCATTGGTTGTTGTTGTGGCTGTAACTGATTTTGTGTTTTCAGTTGTTGTTGTTTGTGCGTCACCTGTATGAATTAATAACACAACCCACAAAACTGTTCAGTTAGAAAATCCCTCATGTTTACCATCTGCTGTCACTAAATGAGAAAGAATGATGTCATCTTAAAAAGTCATCAAATAAACAAATGTTTTGGTGGTTTTAGTCATCTTGAACAGCTCAGCATATTCTCACCTGTTTTCTCACCTGAGGACTGAGGGCTGAAGGTGAACAGCTGCACTTTTCCAGAGTAACCATCTGTCACTTCACACTTCAAGTTAGACTTTGATTTGTTACTAAAATGAGAATCCAGGAAAGACACAGCGGCCGAGCAGTCAGCCTGCCATGTCTTCATTTCTTTGTTATCTTTGTCCACATCTTTACCCTCATACAGCCACTTCACTGTGTGTTCACAGAACTGTTCACGCGTCGACACAGAGCACCACAATGTCACCTCATCAGCGTCCTTACGTTCAGTCACTGGTGAAGATGGAGATATTTTGAGAAAAAGACAACAAGAGTAAAGTTAACTTCATCACTGTGATCATAATTATTGTAATGTTTCAGTATATTGTTCTAACAAGACAGTTTGAGCTGAAAACATTATGATGGAAATACTCACTGTTAATAACAGACAGATAAACATGACAGTCTGGAGCTTGTTTTAACGACCAACATCCTCGACTGTGACCTTTATAACCAGAGAACAGTTCTCTGTAACACTCAGTCTGTCTGATTTAGTTTTGGACTTTACACCAATCTGCCCAAGTTTAATCAGGGCTACTGCTGAACCCCTGAAGACCCATGTAGTATATTCACATTTTCGCTGACCGTCTATCACATTTTCACAAGGCAAAGTGACGTCATCTCCAACTCTGACAGTGAAGGAGAGGGGAAGTTTTTCAGCTGCTGCTGTTGAGAAAATGATGAAAAATAAAGTGAAATGAGAAAATGTCTGTTATGTTCATAGTTAGTGACGATTATTTCTTTATCCTTAGTTTCCAAGAGTTCACTAAACTCACTGGTCCGTTTATCATCCGATCATTCAATTATTCCATTTAATCTGGCAAACCAAAAACAAAAAAACTAATAAATATTTCGTGTTTCTGTTTTTCTATATAAATCAAATATGAAAACTGGCATTTGTTTCCTTGCTTTCAGCTCAAAATGAGAAATATAATAAACAAGGAAACCAAAACAAAATAATAGGTCGAATTTACGTTTTCTGTATTTTTCTTTATGTGTTTTCCCATTTCTCACTGTGCCGTCCATTCTGATTTGTGCATGTGCAGTGGATGATCTCCAGCCGTGGAACGAGCCTACGAAGCAGTGTCCCTCAGTGGCAAGACTGTATGACTGCATGCTGGAGCCTCTAGTCTCTTGCCCTGGTGCCATCCACAAGCTTCTACGTTGCAAAATAAAAGCTTGTGTCTGGTTTGTGTTTTTGAACTGAATTATAATGGCAATCTGCAAATTAATAAAATACTTAATAAAATATCTGTCAATAAGATAAATTCAGAATATCGTGTTAATCATTAAAAAAAACTTCTATAAGATGATGGTAGACAGACTAAAGATCCATTCTGAGATCATTATTATTTTATTCCAGAAATCTGGTTGAAAGATTGTTTTAAACTTTTAAGTGTTATTATCCACTGTTACAGTTACAGTATTAGCGTGTATGTCCATGCTATAGACATACAGGCGAGCATACTGATTGAGATTCAGTCAGATTGTGTGAAGGCCTGTGGGTGTGCTGGTGATTATCTATATGTCACATGTATAGCTTAATCCTTTTGTTTTTGACATTATACAATGTTCATCCATCCATCCATCCATTGTCAACTGCTTATCCTGTGTACAGGGTCACAGGGGGCTGGAGACAATCCCAGCTGACGTCGGGCAAAAGGCAGGGTACACCCTGGACAGGTAATATAACTAATTACTTTCAAATGACAATAACTAGTAATCTATAATGTATTACATTTTTGGAAGTAACTTGCCCAAAACTGATCCTGTGTATGTGCCATCCCAGTGACACACACACACACACACACACACACACACACACACAGTAGAATAAGCAATTGTATTTACAGTGATTTCCCTATTAATTGTGGAAAAATTATAGGATCTAGAAAAAGTCTTGGAAAGAGTATAATATTATTATTTATTCTTCATTATCCTCTCCTCCTGCACTTAATTATCAGAAATTGCTGCAGAATCCAGGGTATTTTCTTTTCCAGCTTAAAGCAAATACAGAACAAAACCATACTCTTGATCTGCTCTGATACAGTGTTTAGATTTTTTTGTTTCAGACACAGTCTTTTTTGTTAGCAACAAGTGACTTACTCAGCACAGTAGGCTATACAGTAGGCCTATACCCGGCATGTCATTTTTTAAAAGACAAAAGGTATATTCCTTAGGTCAAACTCTGCTACCTTAAATTTCTAGAGGTAACGTTGATATTTGCTAACAAACGTCATATTTAAATATATGTTAACATCAGGGACACATCCAGCAATCTGGGACAATTAAGGTAGTTTAACACTACTTTGAAGAAATATTCAATGATAAAATGTATAAGTGGGGGGTCTGGGTGTCCTCCCCAGAAGATTTTGAGCATTAATTAATTTCCTGCATTCTGGAGAAAGTTTCTGCACCAATTTATGGAGTAAATGTCTTTACTTACAACAATAAAAGGGAATATAATGCAGTAATCAGTAGATTTTTTTGTTGCTTAAGTAACTTTCTTGGACAATGCACATTTATTTCTTCTATATTTAAATTGCATTGCATGTTTTCTTATTGTGCAAATAAACCTTTCTCAAAGCTTTTTCATTTGTAGTGTAACATTTCTTATTCCAAACTATTTTTCAGGACATATTTAACCAATTATGCTTTCAAAAAGTGATGGGGGCATGTCCCCAGCCAACCTAGTGTAAATGACACCAATGGTAACAGATTTGTAAAATTTCATGAATGTGACTGGCAGAATATGCTCAAGAGTTTTTTAAGAGCACACGTTTATAACAATTCACATACGCAGTTAAAACAATGGCTGTCCATCTGAGTATGTTGTAGAGTCTGTCTGCTCTCTGTCTGTTTTTCTGCTGTTTCTGTTTTTATCTGCAGTTTATTACAACCCGAACATTTTTGTGTGACTGTTTTCTTGATCATTTCTCTCGGTGTTTCTCTGCAAAATGCTTAAATGGGTCACCAAATATAGTTGGGTGGCCGTTAATGTACCTCAATGGCCGCCCAAGTTAGCCGATGTGTGAGAAACACTGATATTAATATCAATCTGACCGGCCCACACCAAAACAAATAGTCCCTCTGGCACATGTCAGTATTGCCAGGTGGCCAACCCGCCCCTGTATGGCCAAAATCGTTGATTTAAAAGTTTAAGTTTTTTAATTGATTGCAACAGACTTGCTTATGAACTTACCCGTGACTCCGACTCTTTCTCCTGCTGCTGCTGCTTCTTCTTTGATTAATGGCGGGTTGCAAACAACTTACAGGAGTGTGTAACACACATATAATTTGCGACCCTTGATAGGCTACTACATTTAAAACGATATTTCTACCAGATTGCTTTAATACAATATAATAACAATGATAGAATGGATCTTAAGTCTGTACTGTGTAGGCCTATCTTATAGACGAAGTATTTTTATTCATTAGCATGATTGCCTGAACCAGACGCAACTATCTGTGACATTTGCAGAATAATATTTGGAAATATATTAGGTATGAGAATATAATTGCAATCTAATAAGAATGAAGTCATAATATTTTAACAAAATCCACCTGCCCTTCTGCTGTGCATTAACCGGTGTTCTGCTGATATGGTAGCCTAGTGGTTATCCCCTATTATCTGACAGACACAGAGTCGCCTGGGAAAACTGAAACACATAAATCTCACAAGCCTACACATCTATATAAATGTTAACTATAGCACCTCTGATAAAGTGCAGCTCACAGTCGCTTCAGAAGGAAGCATCCTGGAACAGAGAGACTGTCCCAAACAGAGCAAAGTGTCTCTGAGCGGTGAGAATGACAGAGACACAGAGCGACAGGTGTCTGTGTCTCGGTCAGGTGTGTCATGTTATTCTCTCACTACTTTGCGGCGGACTAAACCTGTTAAAAACAGGCCCCTTTTTCCAGAAAAAACGCCTTAAATTTCATACCCAAAATGAATCAGGAATAACTCCTTAACCATTTGGCCTAGATGCATAATTCTGGTCTCCTTTGAAAAGTCAGAAGCTAAGGAATATAAATCCATTGTGTATTATTCTATTTATTTTACTTTTACAGACTACATGGAGATGCAATAAAGAAAAAATCTGATTTTTTTTATCCTCGCCTGGTAAAAAACGTTATATTTTAATACAATAAACCATCAAAACCATCCTGAGGAAGCTTTTAATGCAACTGAATATCTTCTAATACACCTACAATGCACTTGTAACTGTAAATCTGATGAAAAAAAACCAAAATACTACAGTTATCAAACAATATTTTCAAATATACCAGGCGAATTTCCATATTTTGGCAATATTTATTGTTAAAATGCTGACTTTTATTGATAGATATCTTTAAAATACTTTTTCAGTCCATACAACCAATTTCCAAATGACAAAATTGAAATATTGATAAAAACAGGAGTATTCATCAACATTCCTGTCACCAAAAGCACTCCCATGCTTTACAGGCCTGTAGATTGAGAACAGAATATCAGCGATGGGGGGGGGTATCAATCGAGCAGACCTTACATTTGATATCCTGCATGTCTATATATCTCCTTGAGCACATTTTGGTTTGATCACATCATTACAGTTTTTCTCAATTGCTAAAACACAATTTCTGAAACCTGCTCCATTTTCTGAAAATGTGAAACACAAAACCTCAGCTTCAAGCACTATTTACAAAACCTCTGACTCCTCGTGCAAAATGAAACTTTCGCCTCAAAACAGTTTTACCTGTGCTCAAAACCAAACACTGCTCTCAAATCATAAACAAAGCAATCAAAATGATATAGACTATCAAGAACATATAGTTCTCAGAGAGAAGTACATTTTTAATCTCAAAACAAATTTCATAGTTGTCCGTCATTGATTTAATTTGATGAATGAAAACATGTTCTATCATAGTGGCTCAAAATTGATCAGAATTTATAGTCTGCTTTTCTCTTTGCAATTTTTTTGTTCCTTGTAACCCTATTTTTACAGTTCTGTACCCTGCATCTCACAACCTTGTCCTTTGTTTCTTGTACTGTAATTCTTGTTCTTTGTTGATATGAACCTGCAACCAGTCAAAATCTATTGAGCAATCAGTACTGTAAACAAATGGAAAGCACAATGTTCAGGGCCGGACAATTTGCTCTCTGAACTGGCTTAGATTGATTGTGTCACATGATTTGAAACAAGTGAAATGAATTTTGAAGGTTGTGTTTAATCAATGACGTGTGTTCTCTATTTGTATTTGATTGTTGCCACTTGTGTTTACCAGTATGGAAGACATGTGCATTAGAGTGCAGAATGTGTTTTGAGAATGAGAATATGTTTAGAGTTCTGCTGAAAAGTCTAAGTGAGATCTGCAAATTGTGTTTTACCACGTGAAATGGTAGTGACAACAGACTGCACAATTAGCTAAATGATTCAGGCAACTGCAGACTTTGTTCAGCCAATGGGTTTTAGTGTTTTAGCAATTGAGAAAAACTGTAGAAAGTGTGCAGAATTGTGAGTTGTTGCATGAAAGATGACAGCTGTGTTGTAGTTGTGTTTAACTTTTGCCACATGTATTTACCATTTTGCAACAAAAGTGCATCACAGTGCAAAATGTGTTTTAGTGAGTGAGAATGTGTTTAGAGTTTTGCAAAAAGAGTGGATGAGATTTGCAAACGATGTTTTAACTACCTGAACTTGTTTAAGGTTTTGCCAAAAGAGTGACTGATTCGACAAATGGGTTTAGGCCATTGAACACTGGGTTCAGAGAATGGGGTTTAGTGTTTTAGCAATTGTGAAAAACTGCATTGCGAGCAGCCTCCGTTCTTTGAAGAGCTGGGAGACACGCTGCGTCGGGATATAAGGCTACATATTAATACGGAAAATATTTTTAATGTTGCTGTGGAGTTACATTCGGGGCTACAGTCAAAATAATCTTTCTACCAGATTGCTGGAATACAAAATAATAATGATCTGTCCGTCTGTATTTATGCTATCTTAGGCGGACATATTTTCAAGTAGGCTATTTTTATTCAGCATGATAATCTCTTTATCTTATTGACGGATATTTTAATAAGTATTTTTTTTATTCGCATGATTGCCCTTACAATTCAATTCAAAAACACTAACCTACAAGGAAGATCGAACCAGACGCTAGCTTTTATTTTGAAAAAAGAATGGACAGCACCGTGGGAAACAGGAAAACAAATAAAGAAATTCGACCTATTATTTTGTTTTGGTTTCCTTGTTTATTATATCTCCCGTTTCGAGCTGAAAGCAAGGAAACAAACGTCAGTTTTCATAAAGAAAAACGAGATACTGATTTGGTTTTTGTTTTTGGTTTGCCTGATTAAATGGAATAATTGAATGATTGGATGATACATGGAACAGATTTGGTTTTCTTAGTTAAATCAAATGTAGCAAATAAAGAATCTTTAATAATATTGATAAAGTTATTTTTTACAGTGTGCCTTCCATTTATATATGTGATACCTTACCTGTAAACTGAAGCAGCATTGTAAGAAATAAAGAAATCCATTTGAACTCAACCATCATGATTCTCTGTGTCTCTTGTAGGAAGTCTCGCTCTATCTAGTTCTCTGTGCCCACTCCAGGGGGACCTGCTAACAGAAAAGTTTTGGTTGCAAGGATCTGGTCCACATTTGTACCAAACGCTTCCCCCCAGGTGTCTCAGTAACCCTCCCTGATCGGAGTGGACAGGCTGAACTCCTTTTAACCAGTTAGGAGTTTTATTCAGTGTGAGGTGTGGCCCTGTGCCTGTGCAGAGTGGAATTACTCACCGAGCTCAGGAGGAGGAAGAAACAAGGAAACAATAAGAGACTTTCTCTATGTACCTTTGAGCAACAGGCCCAAAGGAAATTTTTATAAATTTCAGTTTACACAAAAGCTAAAAAGGTCCCAGTGAAAGAAAAAGAACAGAGGAATGTGTATTATAATACCAAAAGCTACAGCTTACATAGATAAACTGACAGGATGTGACAGTATACTTCGGATGCTCAACGCTTGCTGGGATTGGTTGATCTCTAGTGTCCATGCAGACATGTCCTTTTGTGATTGGACGTCCTACACTGTTCACTCAGACAAAGCATGTCAAGTACTCTGTGATTGGATGTTTTCTGGCGTGCATTCAGTCCACGCGTGATCAGGTATCTTTTAATACATGCGGTTAATACATGCCTGTCTGTCTTCCTGCCTTTTCACAGAGGGCCCCATGTATGGCTTCCTTTTGACATTCAGAAATAGCTCCCATCTCACCCACATACCTGCAACGTCCTCTCTACTTAGTCCAAACTAAGTTTTAAAGTGAGCTTAGAAATAAATCATCATGAACTGAATCAATTGATCAGTAAGCACAGCTGATCACATTACAATACATCAATCAATACATCTATCATAAGTAATACAGTCGTTAGAGGCAACACACGTTGATACTGTTAGATTTTAACTTTCTTTTTACTTAATAAATCAGTAAATCAATCATGTTTAGGGAAATTTAGTGTCCTCAATCATTGTCAGTTATTTAACATCCTTCTTTAATCTTAAAAACTTCACGTTCATCACTTGTTAATATCTCACACATTTTCATCATAAGCTAAATAAACTCTATGCTATCTGCAGGTTGGAGGCTCACTTCCTGTGAGTCTTTGAATGCAGGCTCTTGTGGTTAAGTAGCAAACTACTATTTTGGGGGGGGTGATGGTACAGTGGACACATGCCTTTAGTGTGAGAGACCCAGGTTCAATCCCCCACTGTGACACGTCCACCATTGTGTTTCTGAGCAAGACACTTAACCCTTAGTTGCTCCAGAGGCGTGTGACCTCTGACATATAAAGCAATTGTAAGTTTCTCTGGATAAAAGCATCAGCTAAATGAAAATCTGTTGAACTTTCCATCATTTTGTGTTAAAACCAGAGATCATCTCACTCCAAATGTTTTTCTCAAATAACAATACATAAAGCATATCAAAAACATAGAATATTTCTGATCACTTTCAATATACTTTGTATTAATACATCAGAATACTGAATTAAAGTTCACGTGTTTTTTTAACTGTTTAATGTTCGTGGATGTACTCTCCTTCTTCTGTCTCTTGTTCTCGTGCTCAGATTTTTAGTCTGTTTTAGACAAAGGGGGTAAACCAGAGATCAAACAGTGAAGCTGACCAAAGCCTGCATGGATCCATGTAGGCCCCAATACGACGTCAAAACCCTGAGACACCCCGTCGCACATGACCAATGTAACTGTGTTGGTTAGATTATAAACTCTCTGTGAATCTAAAGAAACTATTCAGCCATCAGTGACGCTGCGTTGGTGTTTTTCAGGTGAACCTTGTAGGTGGGCAGATTAAACAGTGACAATCACACACTTTTGTTTGTGCAGCTACCAGAATTACTGTGTTTCTGCCAGTTTCTTCACAGTTATGCTGTGGATCATGCGCAGTAGATGCTGGTGCCAACAGGAAGTAGCCCTGTAGTATTTCATGGGACCAAAACTGGCTTCACTGCTCTCCATTCAAATCTGCAGGTTGGTTTTGTTCAGTAATATACTGTCTATGGTTTTAGACTTCAGTCTCTCTGAATTTCTTGTCGATGTCCAAACAGCCAAAAACTCTGTTACAATTTTCACAATATGAGATGCAGCCATCAGTAAAGAGGTCAGAGGTCACAGCAGCCTGACAAAGATCCACCATCTACAAACACATATGATAAAGTCACTGATCACGAGACAAAGGAATATGTTTCTGCACTGAGCCAAACTAACACTGAAACAAATTATATTAAGGCTCAAGTTCAAAGTTTGTTCAGTCCGGTGTATTTGTGACAATGACGTGTTTCACCACCTGAAAAGAAGATGAGGAAGTTGAAGGTGTGAAGATTGTTGGTTAAGATAAATGTTTGCAAAACTGCAACTTCTTATTTAGATGGTGATATCATTGTATTTTTGCAGGTATTTTTGTTCAGAGATGTGAAGAGGATGTGTTTCAGTGAGGATGTGGTTAACAACAGCAGCAGAGCTCTGCAGGTTTTACCCCCTAATGATGACCAGATAAACATCAGAAACACACGAGGCTCACAGGAACAGACAGTTGACTCTTAATTGTGACATAAGACAAAGAGGCGTTTATTGAATCCTGATGAAAACTACTTTAACTCCTGGAAGGTTTGGGACCCTGAGACTAGTTGCAACAGTTAAAACATTGATGAGCGTCCTGACTGAACCGTCTTTAACTGTCTGGACTTAGAGCATCAAGCTTCCACAATATGTAGCAGCAGGTCTGTTCATGTTGTTTTCAAAGGAAATATCTCTGCAAGTCACTGAAGACACGACAAATCGGACATTTAAGATGTGTGAAATGTTTTCACATTCATATTAGGTCAGAGTAGGTGGTCATGTGCATCCAGAGCTTAGAAGAAGTAACCTGAATTATTAGATTTTTGTTAATTCTCAAGTCACATTAGGTGCATTTACACTGTCTGTATTTACACACATTTGGCCAGTGGGAATATGGGAGTGAGAGTGTTTTTTTTATCTTTTGGATGGATGTGGCATGCTTGGTGTGTTTTGCTTTTGTTTCTCCGTCTGTCTCTCTGTATCACTTTCCCTCTCAGTCTGCGGCTGTGGGCGGTTGCCTCTGGCTTTCCTCTATACCTGCCATCAAGTAATCAACACTCCTTTAACAACCCAGGTCCTGATATCAAGTATTTTCTTGCCGTATCTTAGAATCATACACAGTAAATCTTGTGTAGTGTTTAAGACAGTTAACTTGCCAGTAGCTAGCTGGTCTGCTTGTTTGCCTGCCTGCCCAGCTAATCCTGGTTTTCTCTGCCTTCAGATTAGCCTGCTACAGCCAGCCAGATCCCTCAGTCAAGTCTCTCTCTGGTCTTCAACCTCATCAGCCCTGCCCCTCTCACCAGCCAGCCACCCTTTCACCTTACCTTTCCAAGGTGTTAATAAAAGACTATATTTATATCTGCCTCGAGTCTGAGTTTGGATTCAAGTCTTGATGTCTGACAGTGAAGGAATCACAAAACACAGTGTAGAATTAAGTGGTAAACATTTCTTTATTTGCAGTTAATATATTATCAGATATGATAAAGAGGAGACTGTTACTGACTCCATTAAGGCTGAAAACCCATTCAACCCAAACACACACACACATCCCAACAAATATGTCAACAACAATGCTAAATGAAAGTGAATTAAAATGAGTTCTTCTGTACACAGAGACATGAAACTGAGCTCAAGCTGCTGTAGCTTCAAAAACAAACAGTGAACCTTAAAATCAGGTCTGATGAGTTAAATGCTCGTTCCTGTTAAATGAAGCTGAAATCCAGCTGCTGTGTTCTGAACTGGCTGCAGAAAATAAAGATTTTCACAACTGACGCAGGAAAAGACATTTATAAAACTCACAGTGGGCTTCCTGATATGAGATGAAATCAAGACTTGAATATTGTTGTTCAAAGTCAGACTGAAACAGAAACAGCTGAGCACAAAACACACAAACATTTCTCACACTGATAAATAAAAACAAAAACAATCAACAAACAAAACCCAAAATGATCTTATGAGATTTTTGTTCTCTAAAGGCTTCAACTACTCGTGTAAATGTGCTGTTATTTAACTGCAGTGGAGTCTTTTCTCTGATGAGCTGATGTTGATATGGAAGTTGTTGATCAGTGGAGTCTGACAGAGGCAGAAGGGTCTCCATCGTTTTCATAGTAAACCACACCATCATCTTCATCTTCATCATTATTCACCTGTGAAACACAAACAAACCCTCACTCTGACACACTTTAACTGACAACTTTCTCCTCACTGACCCACATTTAACACAAGGAGATAAGACACATGTCTTTGGTGTGAGAGACCCGGGTTCAATTCCTCACTGTGACCCATCCACCGATGTGTCCCTGAGCAAGACACTTAACCCGTAATTGCTCCAGAGGCGTACGACCTCTGACATATATAGCAATTGTAAGTCGCTTTGGATAAAAGCATCAGCTAAATGAATTAATATAATGTAATGTAAGGAGATAAGAAACAATCTGACAGCACCTGAACGCACCATCAGCCACTATTATGTGTTTCTGCCACTGAGAGAGGAAGTGGTTCACATGTTCTTACCAGCTGACCAGAGAGGGAGTGTTTGGTGGTACCCCAAATACAAATACAAATGTTCCTCTTGATCCAGGTTTATCAAAACTCCCTGTTTCTGAGTTTCATCTGTGAATGTTCTCACCTTTAGTTCTTGTCCAGATGTTGACTGTCACAACAATTATTATGAGTGCTGCTAAACCCACAGACACAATGATGAACCTCCAGAACGATTCTGAAAACATTAGAAACATTTTGACTGCACAGTTCAGTTCTGTTTGAAATCCTGCAGCTAAAGTAGCAACGAATCACAGACTTTCATCAGCTCGCAGTTTTCCTGCATGTCTTTGCTAACTGTGAATGTAGTCGTCTGATTTGTGAGCAGCAGTGGATCTTGTGGATTGAGCAACAACAACTGAGTGAGACTGACTGAATAAGAGAATATCTCCACCCACAGCCGAGTGTCGCTCTGACATTCAGACTTTAGACTCCAGAAGAGAAGAGAGAGAGGGACTGGAAAAAAAACTTTACTTACAAATGATTAGATAAAAGTATCTAAATGCTCCACTACATCAGAGCAGAAATGCAATGTTCAGAGGAAAGAGAGGGAGAATACATGTAAAATAAAATAAACCAAATGATTGTTTGTTATGACTTTCTGTTTTATACTTTGATGAATGGCCAGTTTTGTCTTTCCAGAAAGTAAGTTAAAAAAATCATCAAACAAACAATAAAAAAGTTTGTTTTAGTTCAGTATGGGGAGAGAAAGAGGCTGACAGGAAGACAGAGAGACTCTAGAGAAAGATGAGTTACTACCTTGTAGTTTTGTTGAAGTATCATTGGTTGTTGTTGTGGTTGTAAGTGGTTTTGTGTTTTCAGTTGTTGTTGTTGTTTGTTTGTCACCCAACAAGCTGACACTGCTGGTAGGTTATGTGTTTGAGTTAAACCTATAGAGAGGCCCTGTCCTTTGATTATAAATCAAATCTGTCAGCTAGGGAGTGTGTAGTCGCTGTTTTTAAGGACTGATTCTGGAGCAGCATCATGGAGCCTCCTCCAAAGCTGCCAGTGTTGAAAAGACATCTTATCTAAATAAGATATAAGATCCTCCAGATTTAAGCTAAGAGAACAAGTCAGCTAAGCGGTGAGCGGTAAAACCAGCACATGTTGACAGAGACATTTAGACTTTTCCAAAAAGACACTCAGACAGTAAAAGTCTTTTCTATCATTACATGTTTAGATCACTCATAAAGAAGCAGGTTGAGAAAATGATGCTGTCAGCTGTTTCCTAGTTTTTGTCTCTTAAACTCTTGTTTGGCTGTTATTAAAGATTTAAGCTTTGGTCATAATCACTTTATGAGTCTTTTTATTCAGCACTAAGTTCATCAGTGTCTACTGGCTCTTGAACTGCCATTAAGCTCAGTAGCTCTGGTGGTATCATGTGTTTCCTGTTTGACTTCAAACATAGTAGATATAATAATATAGAGTTATTGTTTTTCAGCAGAATCAGCTTTATTGCCAAGTAGGTTCAAGAAATTTGCTTTGGTGTGTTTGTGCTAAACAAACATGGCAGGTTTAGAAACATAAGAAAGATTCATCGGGTCTTATTTAAAAACAAGAGATGTTTCTGTGTCATATATAGTGACAACGCCCGACAGTCAGAGGGGCCTCCAACTAAATTTTCAATAGGGCCCCCGAAGGCCGAGGGCCGGCTCTGCTTCCTGTATTCTGTATTTACTATGATGAAGGGTTTGTTTAGTCTTTACAGTCACTTAATTAAAGAAGATTTTTTTCAGTTTTGCCATAAAATTCCAAAATATTTGTACAACAACGTTTATTAAAATGAATAAAATAAAAAGTAAAATAATGAAGTTCAGTACAGGAAGAGAAAGAGGCTGACAGGAAGACAGAGAGACTCCAGAGAAAGATGAGTTACTACCTTGTAGTTCTGGTGAAGCATCATTGGTTGTTGATTTTGTGTTTTCAGTTGTTGTTGTTGTTGTTGTTTCTGTTGTCAGAGATATTGTAAGAGAAAGAAAACAAGTGTAAAGTTCATCACTGTGAAAAGTAATCAAATAAACAAATGTTTTGGTGGTTTTAGTCATCTTGAACAGCTCAGCATATTCTCACTTGTTTTCTCACCTGAGGACTGAGGGCTGAAGGTGAACAGCTGCACTTTTCCAGAGTAACCATCTGTCACTTCACACTTCAAGTTAGACTTTGATTTGTAACTAAAATGAGAATCCAGGAAAGACACAGCAGCGTAGCAGCCAGACTGTGATGTCTTCATGTCTTTGTTATCTTTGTCCACGTCTTTACCCTCATACAGCCACTTCACTGTGTATCTACAGAACTGTTGATATGTCGACACAGAGCAGTATAACGTCACCTTATCAGCGTCCTTACGTTCAGTCACTGGTGAAGATGGAGATATTGTGAGAGAAAGACAACAAGAGTAAAGTTAACTTCATCACTGTGATCATAATTATTGTAATGTTTCAGTATATTGTTCTAACAAGACAGTTTGAGCTGAAAACATTATGATGGAAATACTCACTGGTAATAACAGACAGATGAACCTCAGAGTCTGGACCTTGTTGTTGTCCTGATTTAAACTGTCTGCAGCTGTAACGTCCAACATCGTCGACTGTGACCTTCTTTATAACCAGAGAACAGTTCTCTGTAACACTCAGTCTGTCTGATTTAGCTTTGGCGTTTTCACCAATCTGCCCAAGTTTAACCAGCTCTACTGCTGTTGTGTTTTCTGAACCACTGAAAATCCATGTAGTATTTTCACATTCTTGCTGACCGTCTATCGCATTTTCACAAGGCAAAGTCACTTCATCTCCAACTCTGACAGTGAATAGGGGAAGTATTTCAGCTGCTGCTGTTGAGAAAATGATGAAAAATAAAGTGAAATGAGAAAATGTCTGTTATGTTCATAGTTAGTGACGATTATTTCTTTATCCTTAGTTTCCAAGAGTTCACTAAACTCACCACATTAGAAACAACAGATTTGGTTTTCTTAGTTAAATCAAATGTAGTTAATAAAGAATCTTTAATAATATTGATCAAGTTATTTTTTACAATGTGCCTTCCATTTATATATGTGATATATGTATTCTTACCTGTAAACTGAAGCACCGCTGTAAGAAATAAAGAAATCCATTTGAACTCAACCATCATGATTCTCTGAGTCTCTCCTTCTTCTGTCTCTTGTTCTCGTGCTCAGAACTGTCTGAGTTTCTAAACTAGTGCTTTAGTAGAGAGACGCTGCAGCTACTTCCTGTGGTCAGGATGATGTCACTTCCTCATAGTGACTTTTAGTCTGTTTTAGACAAAGGGGGTAAACCAGAGATCAAACAGTGAAGCTGACCAAATCCTGCATGGATCCATGTAGGCCCCAATATGACGTCAAAACCCTGAGACACCCCGTCACACATGACCAATGTAACTGTGTTGGTTAGATTATAAACTCTCTGTGAATCTAAAGAAACTATTCAGCCATCAGTGACGCTGCGTTGATGTTTTTCAGGTGAACCTTGTAGGTGGGCAGATTAAACAGTGACAATCACACACTTTTGTTTGTGCAGCTGCTAGAATTACTGTGTTTCTGCCAGTTTCTTCACAGTTATGCTGTGGATCATGCGCAGTAGACGCTGGTGCCAACAGGAAGTAGCCCTGTAGTATTTCATGGGACCAAAACTGGCTTCACTGCTCTCCATTCAAATCTGCGGGTTGGTAATAAACTGTCTATGGTTTTAGATTTCAGTCTCTCTGAATTTATTGTCGATGTCCAAACAGCCAAATACTCTGTTACAATTTTCACAATATGAGATTCAGCCATCAGTAAAGAGCTCAGAGGTCAGAGGTCACAGCAGCCTGACAAAGATCCACCATCTACAAACACATATGATAAAGTCACTGATCACGAGACAAAGGAATATGTTTCTGCACTGAGCCAAACTAACGCTGAAACAAACAAACTATATTAAGGCTCAAGTTCACAGTTTGTTCAGTCCGGTGTATTTGTGACAATGACGTGTTTCACCACCTGAAAAGAAGAAGATGAAGAAGATGAAGGTGTGAAGATTGTTAGTTAAGATAAATGTTTGCAAAACTGCAACTTCTTATTTAGATGGTGATATCATTGTATCTTTGCAGGTATTTTTGTTCAGAGATGTGAAGAGGATGTGTTTCAGTGAGGATGTGGTTAACAACAGCAGCAGAGCTCTGCAGGTTTTACCCCCTAATGATGACCAGATAAACATCAGAAACACACGAGGCTCACAGGAACTGACAGTTGACTTTTTATTGGGACATAAGACAAAGAGGCGTTTATTGAATCCTGATGAAAACTACTTTAACTCCTGGAAGGTTTGGGGTCCCTGAGACATGTTAAATGAAAGTGAATTAAAATTAGTTCTTCTGTACACAGAGACATGAAACTGAGCTCAAGCTGCTGCAGCTTCAAAAACAAACAGTGATCCTTAAAATCAGGTCTGAAGAGTTAAATGCTCGTTCCTGTTAAATGAAGTTGAAATCCTAAAGTGGTAAACATTTCTTTACTTGCAGTTTATATTGTTGTCAGATTTAATAAAGAGAAAAATATTTCCTGTCAAATTAAGTTGAAATCCAGCTGCTGTGTTCTGAACTGGCTGCAGAAAATAAAGATTTTCACAACTGATGCAGGAAAAGACATTTTATAAAACTCAAAGCCGGGCGGCTGGGGCTCAGGAGGTACAGCGGGTTACCTGTTAATCGGAAGGTCAGCAGTTCAATCCCCGGCTCCTCCAGGTTGCATGTCAAAGTTTCCTTGGGCAAGATACTGAACCCTGAATTACCTCTGTATGAATGTGTGTGAATCTTAGTTTCTGTTTGAGCCATTAGGCTCAGTGTGTGAATGGTGAATGCAGATGTCATATAAAAGTGCTTTGAGTGGTCAAAAAGACTAGAAAGGTGCTGTACAAATATGGAGCATTCACAGTGGACTTCCTGATATGAGATGAAATCAAGACTTAAATATTGTTGTTCAAAGTCAGAATGAAATAGAAACAGCTGAAAAAACACACAAACATTTCTCACACTGATAAATAAAAACAAAAACAGTCAACAAACAAAACCCAAAATGATCTTATGAGATTTTTGTTCTCTAAAGGCTTCAGCTACTCGTGTAAATGTGCTGTTATTTAACTGCAGTGGAGTCTTTTCTCTGATGAGCTGATGTTGATATGGAAGTTGTTGATCAGTGGAGTCTGACAGAGGCAGAAGGGTCTCCATCGTTTTCATAGTTCATCACACCATCATCTTCATCTTCATCATTATTCACCTGTGAAACACAAACAAACCCTCACTCTGGCGCAATGGATAAGACTATGCCTTTGGTGTGAGAGACCTGGGTTCAATCCCCCATTGTGAGCCATCCACCATTGTGTCACTGAGCAAGACACTTAACCCCTAGTTGCTCCAGAGGTGTTTGACCTCTGGCATGTATAGCAATTGTAAGTCGCTTTGGATGAAAGCGTCAGCTAAATGAATAAATGTAAATTAATGTAACACATGGAGATATGAAATGATCTGAACGCACCGTCAGTGACTGTTACATGTTTCTGCCACTGAGAGAGGAAGTGTTTTTGTGGTAACAAAGGACATAAAGTCAAAGAAAATAAATATATTAAATAAAACCAAAAGTAGGCTACCCCAAACTGTCACATGTTCCTCCAGCTGACTGACCAAAACCAAACTATCTGTGTTGTTTAAAGCCGCTAGAGGTTAAGTGAGAATGGCGTCTTTGGAGGCTGTAGTTTGTGTTGGTGTTGTGATTAAATTGTCATGTTTATCTAATGTTTGCATCCATTTAATTTTTTATTGTAATATTCTTTTGTTTAATTTTTATATGCAATGAATCCTTTGAACTTTGCTGCTAAGGCCACTTCAGTACAACTCAGTGAGTCCTGTTTCTGTTTGTCTTCTTCTATCTATATCTACACTTCAGAATGAAGAACAGATGTCACAAACACTGGTTTGCTGTGTAAAGTACCAACTGTAAAAACATTATAAACTCACTGTGTTTTCATCCATCTGTGTTTTTGTCCCTGAAAAGAAAAGAGAAAGAGTCGACTTTAGTTTCCACAGTGAAAATCCAGCTTTATCAAAACTTCCTGTTTCTGAGTTTCATCTGTGAATGTTCTCACCTTTAGTTCTTGTCCAGATGTTGACTGCTACAACAATTATTATGAGTGCTGCTAAACCCACAGACACAATGATGAACCTCCAGAACGATTCTGAAAACATTAGAAACATTTTGACTGCACAGTTCAGTTCTGTTGGAAAGTGTCCTTGGTTGACGTGAATTTTATTATTGATAAAGATTTCATGCCAACACAAATCCAGACCTTTTAAAACTACTTCTATACTTCTAGTTTTCTAAAAAAAATTTGTTCCAGATTTAATCTCACATGTGTAGAGGAGTACCAAACATAGCCGAGTGACAATCATTCATAATGTAGACTTCACAAGGAAAGAGAGAGAGATGTAAGATGTTTAGTCACTACCTTGTTTTGTTTCATCATTTCCAGATGGTGTTTTGTTTTTCCCCTCTAATGTGCTTCCTTTAGATTTTGGTGAATACGATATGAAAGAACACAAGAAGATATGAAAAAATACCTCATGTTAACAAAATGAGAAAGAATAATGTTCTAATCCTAAACATTAAAGTTCATCAAATAAAATCAAACCTACCTGTTTTCTCACATGAGGACTGGAGGTCAACGCTACACAGCAGCATCTGTCCACTCTTATTATCTGTCACATTACACTTCAGTAACTCACAATAGTTTGACTTCTGGCTAAGAGGAGGAGTTGTAAAAACCACAGTGGCTGAACAGGAACCCTGTGATGTCACCATGTTGTTCTTATTACCCTCATACAACCACTCGACTGTGTGTTCACACCTTCCATATGTCAACACAAAGCAGATGAAGCCGACTGTATCATTGTTCTGATATTGTTCAACTGATGAAGATGGAGATATTGTGAGAGAAAGACAAGAGTAAAGTTAACTTCATCACTGTGATCATAATTATTGTAATGTTTCAGTATATTGTTCTAACAAGACAGTTTGAGCTGAAAACATTATGATGGAAATACTCACTGATAATAACAGACAGACGAACCACAGAGTCTTCACCTTGTTGTTGTCCTGATTTCTTGAACTGTCTGCAGGTGTAACGACCAACATCCTCGACTGTGACATTCTTTATAACCAGAGAACAGTTCTCTGTAACACTCAGTCTGTCTGATTTAGCTTTGGAAATCCCATTTTTACTGATCTTCCCATGTATAATCAGCTCTGTTGCTGCTGCTGCCCCAATATCACGACTGACCAACCAGGAAGTACCGTCACAATTATCCTGATTTTGTATCACATTTCCACAAGGCAAAGTGACTTCATCTCCAGCTCTGACAGTGAAGGAGTTGAAGTTCTGTCCAGTTGCTGCTGTTGAAGATGAGAGATAAATGTAAAAAATGAGCTGTGAGAGGAATATGGCTTTTATATTTATAGTTATGTGTGAGAATAACAAACAGTGTACAGTATGTTCCTTTTACAAGAATCCACTCAACACACCAGGTTCAAAACAAACAGTAAACTTGGCTATCAAACTTTAAGGTTAGCTTCTTAAACACTATTAGTAATGTTTTGTAATGTTTATTTTATGCATGTATGTGTTTTGTGAATCCTTACCTGTAAACTGAAGCACGAGTATCACAAATAAAGACACGTTAATCCATCTGAATTGAACCATCTTGCTTCTCTCTCTCTTGTTCTCACGCCCTCAACTGTCTCTGAACTTGTGCGTCTTGAAGAGAGATGCGGCATCTACTTCCCGTTATTAAAGTGTTACTTCCTTATAGTGACTTGCATCTTTTTTCATTCTTTGTTGTTGAGTCCATCAGTTTTTCTTGTTTTCTTTCTTATAAATATTTTAACAGCAAGAAGAGCAACTGATGTCTTCGAGTTTTCAGCAAAACCAATAATGTGGAGGGAACCAGAGGCTCGTGGTCCAAAATCATGATACTGGTGGAAAACAAATGTGATGTGGTGATGTAGTGGTTTAAGAATTGTTGGTTCCTCTTTGTAGCTTTGTCATGTTTTCTGAGAACTGAATGAGAAGTATTTTTTGTTAATGTGGTTAACAACAGCAGCTCTGGAAGGTTTACCTTCTAATCAGGCTCTCAGAAACAACCAACCAACACTCTGATGACACATGTTGCTCTCTGGACTCATTAGATTAGAATCAGCTTTATCATTATGCAGAGTACGGGTACACGGCTAATGAAATGTAGTTTGCATCTAACCAGAAGTGCAGAAGTGTTCATACAGATAAGTGCAGGAAGGGAGTACTACAGCATAAGTTATGCTATATCCTAGAATACTCTCTGAGGCCTTTTCAGTGTTTGTTGAGAGACAATGGTGATAATTTAACTTAAATACGGAATAGAGCCTTATAGTTCAGGCAGGTGCCAGTCAGTTTAATATCACGTTACATGCAGCTTCCAGTCACCCATATAAAAAGATTTGGTTGATAAATTGTTTCAGAACTGTTCATTATGATGTAATACTCACTGTAAATAACAGAAAAATTAAAGGAAAAGCTGACTGGCTGCTGAGAAGATGTGAGAGAAACATTAAAAATTTTAAGAAAGTAAAACACTTGACGTCTTGGTTAAATTTAGGTTAAGTAATAAATACTAATAACTCAGCTTTTTTAATGTTTCTGGTAGTTGTCGTGTAAATTGTATCTTGCTGGTGAGGGATTGAGCAAATAATTCAGTAACAACCAACCCTTGTCTTTGAAGAATTTATTAATAAAAGAGAATAAACAGAAGTACTAAAACACATATACAGCCGGTCCAGAGACCTGCCGCCTAGGGTGGCTTCGTGCGTCTGGCCCCGAGCAAAGGGATGCATAATCATTTACTCAGTCTAGGTTTCTATGTTTTGGGGAACAGAGATCCTCTCTCAGCCTTGAATGATCATTCCAGGAGAGGAGAGGAACAACAAGAGAGGAAACACCAAAACAATCTCACGGCTCTGACTTAAACCCTAGTAAATGTGGACGGACTAATATAAGCAGTATAGGAGAGGAAAGGTTAAGGATAAAAACACAATACATATATATCTATAAGACATTGTCGGGTCGGAAATAAGGACCGGCCGGGCCAGTAAAAGACCTGGTCCCTACCCTAACCAACGTAATAAACTCAATAAAATTACTCTATTAGATTTCTTCTTTAGTCAAAAGACGGCGTAGTCAAAAACTTCACTGGAGACGGTCAAGAGTCGGTGCAAAAGAGTTTATTCCAATAAAGGACAGATAAACCCGAGCAACATCCCTGCAGGTCTCAGGATGGAACCGAGTTGGTGGTCAGCGAACATCGCCTTATATTCACCTTAAGCTCCACCTTGTCCCTCCCTTCAGGTGGGCGTTACATCTTAACTCCTCCTTATCTCCTCCTTCTAGGTGGGCGTTACTCCTTAACTCCACCTATGGTGTTCGCTGACCATTCCTCCCCTTTGGTGGATTTCTTATCCTCTACTGCCATCTAGTGGCCTTTTTCTTGTACTGTTTTACCAAATTAACCCTTTCATTAATGTTACAATTTCCACTTTTTAGCTGTTATTATATGTAATTATTATCTCTCTTTATATTTTTACATTACTGGATTAGAAAATCCACCAATATGTTTCAACTTCAGTCCCACCGTATTTTTTAAAAGTTATACAGGCATAGTTTGACACCATTAAAACTTAAACTTATAATCATATTTTTTAAAAGAATTAATAAGGAATAACATATTTCATACATGTATAACGTGATTCAATGAACAATTACATGATTTAGCAATGCCAACCATGAGAGTGCTTTGTCTCATACAAGTTAACTTTCAGCAGCGCAGAGCTTGGTTGCATGCAGTACCTAGCCGTACCAGGCGCCATAAATCACAACATGTCATGATCTCATTCTTGGCTTCAGTTCGCGATGATCTCAGCCCTGGCGTACGTGACTTACTGCATGTGCCTTGCTTCTAATGAGCGGGTTACGGTTGGCTAGGTTTTTCCTGCGCGGCCTGAGCAGCTCCTCTGCTCATTAAAAGCACACGTTCATGAATACACAGAGTATAGGAATAATGTATGATAAACACACAGAATATAAGAATAAATATGAGTTTAAACTCACTCCTTAAACACTCAGTCGGTATACACTCAGTAGTAAACACTCAGTAGTTTAAACACTCAGTAGTCAGACTTCACACTAAAAGAATACTCAGTAGCGAAACACTCAGTAGTTATAACATATTGCAAACTATTGATAAGGTGTATAAATATAGAAAAAGAACCTAACAATCAATCTAGGATTTAGGCCTTATGCAATCAATCTAGGCTTTAGGCCTTATGTGTATTTAGGTTAGGCCTTATGTGTATTTAGGCCTTATGTATACCAGGCCTATATATCACTTCCCTCCTTTGCGGCTGTGAGGCCGCACATTCAATCACCTACACTGTAATGCACAGATAAATGGGACCTACTATCCCGTGATTACTGGTTCAACACGTAGATAGCACACTAATGAGCTGAATACGTGGATCCTCCAACTTGACTTGTGTTGTGCAGCATTTTGGCAATTACTAAGTGAAGTAGTGCTTTTGAATCATGGGGTGTCACTGAAACTTAAGTTTCAAGGCCATGTTAAGTGTGGATTAGGTGACAATAAAGTACCACCCATGATCTTTGGTTCAACACATGTCTGCATCCGGATCCAACAGCACTTGTATCTTAATATAGAAATAAGGAAAATGTAAATCAAATATGTCCTTGTTCTGGTCAAGGGGAATCATTGACATTAGTGCCTACCGCCCGAGACTCAGCGGTTCAACATGTGTACATGTGTGCACAAGGATCCAGGACCTTACATGAACATGTGTACTAGTTACTTTGGCGTGTGCTGTTTTTTGCTATCATAAGTTTAAGCAAGCTCAAAATTCTGTGCATGAAATGATTATGTGCGTGAGCTGTTTTTTTGCTATAATATGTTGTGCAAGCATAAATCGACTACATATAACAAACAAATATATATATAAAACTTCCAGTGATGAGACTAAAAATGTCCATCCCTAGAGGAACAGTTACTTCATTTGGACGATGTACATCGCTGTTTCCAGTTGCTCACAGCGTTTCTCCAGTTGTTCACAGCGTGTCTTCAGTTGTTCACAGCGGGTTTGTAGGGTGTTACAACATTCTCTCAAGAATTGAAGGTCGTGTTGCTTGGCGGGTGCTCTGCGAAGTTGTCCCGTCTGCTGACGGAGTCTTGTTGCTATGCGGCCCAAAGCTCGGCGTCTGTCTTTCCTACGGGCGGCGATTTGAGCAGGCTGCATCTCACTCAGGAGTTGGTTGAACTCTTGCAGGGGCATCTTACCCCAATAATCAGGATCCCCATCAGTGGTGGCTGGGGAAAGTCCCTGGAGTGGAATCATCTGGTGCTTGTGGTGTTGGAGATGCAGAATCATTAGGTGTGTGGTGTTGTAGATGTAGAATCATCAGGTGCTTGTTGTGTTGTAGATGTGGAATCATCAGGTGTTGTTGGGTTGTAGATGTGGCAAGGGAATAGGCCAGAATTCGTGCACTTCGTCTAAGGGGTCGTATATCCTCCGGGAAGTTGTGTTGCTCATCGCGTGGTGCGTCGTCATCGCTTGGCTGTTGAGGAGAATGAACTGTGGGAGATTCCCATGGCAGTGGCATTGGAGCCTGTGGTCTTGGATCCGGCGTGGTTGGACTATATTGATGTATGGAGTCCGTAGAATATCCATCAGTGAGCTCATATCTGAGGTGTGTGGGGAGGCTGAGCGTGGACGTACGTCAGTAGAGGTGAGGTCCTTGTTGCTCTGTGATCCCCATTGCAGCTTGTCCTGCTGCCAGGTCGGCTAGTGGTACCAATGGATTGTATGGATCCGCAACTTGACTTGGTGCATCTTCCCCCTCTCTGTCTCGGCATCTAAACTTCACGAAACGCTGTAGACTGGGTAGAGAACGTGGTATTGCATGCCAATCAGGGGGTGGAGTTTCTTGTGCATCAAGGAGCTGAAGTGATCCCTCTGAGGTCATAAAGAGATTCTGATGAGCTTCCTGCTGTGCAAGCCATTCTCTGACATGACGACATGGTTGGGATGTCGTCCCCTGGTTCATCAATGCGACGTGGAGGTGCAACTTGATTCCAGTTAACCGGTGGGTTTGGTGGTTGTGAGCGTGGTGGAACTGGCGCTGTCCACATCTGGCCGAAGAGTGTGGCGTTGGTTGAGTGAGTAGTTGCCTTAGCATGGATCCTGGGGGTGGTTGCAGCCCAAACCCCCTTGGGTCGGCATAACTGGCGGCCATGACCCTGACGTTGATGGCAGCGCACTGTTAGGTTCCATGGTAGACCATGAGTATGGAGGTGGCGGTGGACGCTCCTCAGCACTGACTGTGGGTGAATCCTGTGCTGGCAGAGTAATCTGATAATTGCTGAGCAATGGTGGCCTGGGTTGAGGTTGTGGCCCTAGTGTATAATTCTGGCTTCTCCAGTACTCCCAACTTTCCTGACTCTGCCCTAACTGAGGGAATAATTCGGTTGGTTGCCTGCTCCGGCATTTCCTTGTCCTTCAGCCATGTTTGTATCTATTAAAAGAATAACAGACAGTTAGTCCTCTACTGGCACAACGTTATGTTTTGGGCAGGCTCGGTACTTAGTAGTGGGTTTCTTTCCTGTGTGTAGGAGGCGTAGACATAAGTGTCGTCTATGCATTGACTCACATTTTTCTGACAATTGCCTGAAATGATCACTGCCCTGTCTTGTCAATGCTGGGTAGGTTGTAAACAAAGTTGTGGTACCTGCCTGAATGCTAATTACTTCCTTCTCTGTTGTGGTAACTAGGGGCATGCAATAGGTCTTATTTACTAGCTCGTAGGTATATGACAGCTTTAGCTTGCTACATCTTACAACTAATCCTGTAGCTTCCTTCCTTGTCCATCTTTCACAACAAACAGCAGTTAAACAAAATCTGTAGGGTGGAGGCAACAAGGGGTAATCTTTAGATGAACTGACGTGTAATAGTGTTGTAATTTTGTTTTGGAGTTTGCTAGTGTTACCGGTCCATATGGTAACATGTCTAAAAGGGGTTGTAGTTTCTCATTATATTGTTGGGCTTTCCCTCTGTTTCTCCTACCTGGTCTATTTCTACTTCGTTTTGGTTTTTGGTTTCTGCCATTTTGATTCAATTTATTCCTGAATTTGCCAAATGTCCTGATCCATGATGATGTACTCATTCTCACTCAAAGGTGGTTTAGGTGGTGCGGATGGAATTGCTGGGTTTCGTATGCTGATGAAACTTCCCTCCCGACTTTTATGGGCCTCATCTCTATCCCTACATCCACATCATTATAGATGTGAGCGGATATTGTCCTATACTAATGACATCATTCTGCCTATCATGATCCTGATCAAAGGGAATACACAGCACATGATCACCATAGCTATCAAAATCAATGAGCCAACTACCATTCCTATTGTTTGGAGAATTTTGATCCAGGACATGTTCTGAAACCACTCCCATATGGATGTCTGTTTCGTGTTCCAATTTGAGTTTTAACCTGTTCATCCCTCATTTGTTTTAGTGATTCTAAAAGCTTAGTAAGATTCCCTTCTTGTCCTGTGTTCATGGATATTACTGTGCAGCACTCATCTCCAAAGTATTTACATACACCCTGTTCTTCTGCTAACATTGTATCTAGTACAACCTGTTCTGTATCGCCATCAGTGATGTAGTATGTAGTTGCTCGCGGACAGTTTCTATGGCTGAGATTGTCCAATTTACGTATCTTTGATGATTCCACCAAAGATAGATATCCAACGACTGTTTCGCGCTATGTATTGTGCATTTATGGCTTGGCCAAGTAGGGGAACTGACCCTGCTATTTGTCCTGATACAATCCAATCTTCTCCTATCGCTCGATGGTCTGACGGCACACCACGTGGTTCCTGATTCCAAGCTATATACACCTTGTCTTCTTTTTCAAGCTTCAAGCTCCTAGCTATACGTTTTGATTCTGCTATGTTTTCTTGACTGAGCACTGTTATCTGTCCTGTTACCATGACTGGAGCACATATCCCAGTCCAATGTGGTGGCAGCTTTACTTTCAAGCGATCGCTGTCATCACATAACCAGAAAATGTCTGCCATAGCATACGTGCCTCCACCTAGGAACGGTATGGGGATGTCGGCATCACTCTGATTTCGCCGAACTCTAAATGGAGCATAATCTGTCACCACCTGTTGGCATTGAAACTTAGCTTTAGCCGTTGTATCGCATTTATCGTGTGCAAGTACTGATCTGCCATTCTCTACTTTTCGCTTGCGGTGACATTGTACTGGTCCATTAACCATCATAGTCTTAGTATCTACTATGCAAAATGGGAATATTGTGCTTTCATTTCTAAACGGCCGTCTGTGGTACCCAATGTTCCAATAAAGGGTCCATGTAGGATGGACAATTAGTTCTATTCTGTGACCATCCGTCAAGTTTCTTTGCCATCATTCTTAGCATGCAATAAGCAAAACAATCATTGCGGTGTTGGCACGCATCAAAACTTATGGGCAATATTTGAGGGACTCTCCTGCCATTGTAACAGGCTATGCAGGACTGAGAGCTAACCTGCTGAGCAGAATATTGTAGCCATTGACGAAACATATTTTCTCCCTGTATCATGGGTTTTACTCTCGGTGTGGTTCTAGTCTGTTGTATACTGGACTTGGTCTTCTGTAATACCCTGGGTTGTCGTCTGTTAGGCCTCAACGTTGCTTTTGGCTGATCATCTGTCAGTCCCCTTCGTTGCTGGCGTGGCTGGGACTTAATCAGCTTTCGGGCTAGTTGCCTATCTACAGTTGTTCCTGTCACTCATCTGTACACCTGTTGGAACTACAGCTTGCCGTTATTGCCACCACTCCTTCAGCTTCGCATTGTTTATTAGCTGGCTGGTTTTCTAATATGTGACCTCCTGGTCCTTGAGTCAGAATCTTTTTTAGCGTGGTTGTTCTTACATAAGTCAAATTTAGTTTGTCACTTTTTGGCCATTTACCTTCCTGCACCGCTACTGTTGCTACTGCTAGTGCACATTCAATCATCTGTCCCTGTCTCGGGGGACCGTTCTCTTTCTGAGGAATCATATCTGGAATCTGACATGCTAGTAGTACTAGGACTGCTGTCACTGCTATCCACATCACCAGCTGTCTGTCCTGGAGTTTCTGTCTGTCCCTCTTCTGGGTCTGTTTCTTCGGGTTCTGTTTCTGATCTCGCATAGGGACTGTCTCGCTCTGAACCTGATTCTCCTTCTGATCCTGTTTCATGTCCTGCTTCTGGGCCGCTTTCTGTCGGACTTGCGTATGTACCCGAACCTGTACATGACCTTGGGGTTGCTCTTGTACTGGAACCTGAATCTGACCCTGGTCCTGACTCTGTGATTGGGCTTGGTGTTGGTCTTGGGATTGTGTCTGCGTAGGGACTTGGTAGTAAGCTTGGCTGGGTTTCTGCAGTTCCTTGTTCTGCTCTATCTCCTTCTGAACCTGAGTCACCTGATTCTTCTGATTCATGGATCTCTATCTGATCCTGACTGTCCTGCTGAATCAAGGGTGTACTATCTGCATCTGTGACATCTTCTCTTGGAGGTAAGGATCCACTACTGGTTGCGCTGTCACTGGTTCGTCTAATGCTGGTCCGTCTGGCGGCCAGTCTGTCGGATCGTCTCTCCCCCTGCAGGGCGGGCTCACCGCTCCTTTGTCTGTCTCCCTCTGGGCTCTGGGATCGTCTATCTCCCTGCGGGGCGGTGTCACCGTCCCCATCGGATCCCGTGTGCCTTCCTCCTCTGACTGCCTCAGTTGCTCCTTCTGGCTCATTTGCTCTGCAGCAGTGGTTTAGATGGAACCAAACGTTCTTACCTTCTACTTTTAAGGCTGATGGTGTGGCAAGGACAACTTTAAATGGGCCTTCTCGTCTGGGTTGGTTCCACTTTCTTTTGAACACCTTGACGTACACCCACTCACCAGGGCGTATTGTTTGTTGGCGCTCTGGTATGGCAGCGTCTCTTTCCTCAGTGGCTCCTTTGACCTGTTGGAAGATAGTTCTGTGGATTCTAGTTAAATGCTGGACATAACTTGAAAACTCATTTTCTAACTGTTCAAGAGATGGCCCTTCATATGGACCTCTCAAGTATGGGACAGGCATTGGCCTCCCAGTGCACATTTCATGCGGTGTTAGATGCGTTATTCTGTTAGTTTGCGATCTCATTGCCATTAGTGCTAGCGGAAGAGCATCTACCCATTTTAACTTACCTCTGCTGTCCTCTATTATCTTAGCTAGTTTTGCTTTCAAAGTTCCGTTAGCTCGTTCCACTGTCCCTTGTGATTGTGGATGATATACACACCCAAATCTTTGTTTAATGCCCAACATTTGGAGCATTGTCTTTATGACCTGTGCTACAAAGTGTGGTCCGTTGTCTGAACTGATCTTGTCTGGTAAGCCGAATCGTGGAAAAACTTCCCTGCATAAGAACTTTGCCACTGACTTATAGTCCGGCTGGCGGTTGGTGTTGCTTCAATCCATCTACTGAATCTGTCAACCACTACTAGGATATACCTCATTCTGTTTACCCTCTCTGTCATGTCTACATAGTCTATTATGAGTCTAAACGGACCATCTGGCGCTGGTATGTGAGCCAGAGGGGCTGAGAATGACTTTCTTGTGTTGAAAAGAGCAACCCTGACATTCGTTCAATGTCCTATCTACGGTGGCTGCCAGATATGGTGACCACCATACTGCCTGTATGCGCCTAAGTACCTGTCCCCTGGAACAATGATCTGGTCCGTGAGCGTTCCTTATAGCAAAGCGTGTTAAACAAATAGGCAGCACAAAATGGCCATGTGGACCCCTCCATAATCCTTTCTGGGGTCCATCCTCAGTTACTTGTCTGGCCCCTTTCTTTAGCCACATGGACTTCTCATACACGTCAGCTGCTTCTTGTGCTGCAATGAGAGATGACAAATTTGTAAGTGGTTCACAATCCTCAACTGCTACCATTGGACCCATAACTTCTCCTACTGCGGCTCGTTTAGCAGCTTCATCTGCCTGGTTGTTACCTCGAGCTATCAGAGTGTCTGTTTTTTGATGTGCTGGACACTTTATAATTGCTACTGCGGTTGGTTCATGGATTGCTTCTAATAATGCAGAGACGGCTTCTCCATGTATTACCGGAGTTCCATCTGCTCTGCAGAACCCTCTCTGTTTCCAAGTGTTGCCATGTACATGACACACTCCATATGCATAAGCTGAGTCTGTGTATACATTCAAACGCTTTCCCTTTGCCAGCTTACAGGCTGCTGTTAGAGCCTTGATTTCTGCTAACTGTGCTGAACATGGTTGAGGCACACTGGTGGTTTGAACGTCTGTAAAGGTATTATCTTTGTTTAGCTGTACCACTGCATATCCTGCATGATTACCTGTGGCGTCTCTGAAACAAGAGCCATCAACAAAGAATGTCAAATCAGCTGGGATTGGTTGATTGCAAATCCTCGCGTATTCTCATGAACGTGTCTGTTACCTGTATGCAGTCATGTGGTGTTCCATCTACTGGCAGCACCATACGTTTGCTGGATTCACTATGTTGCACCGTTGGATAGTGAGTTCTGGTGCAGACAGGATGACTTCGTATCCTGTTTTCCTAGCTTGGGTTAGAACAAATCGAGGACTGGTGAGCAGAGCATGCAATTGATGGGACGTATACAAAATCACTGGATGTCCCATTGTCAAGGAAGAAGCTTTTTGGAATGCAAAAACTGCTGCTGCCAATCCCTGATAACACGGTGGCAGTCCCATCTCAATGTTATCCAGTTTTGTACTGTAATATGCCAGTGGTTGTTTACCTGTTGGTGTCTTGCATTAGCACGGCACTCGCAAACCCTGATCTCTCAGCTACATACAGGGAATGGTTTAGAATAGTCTGGATTGCCCATGCTGGAGCAGAACGCAAATCCTGTTTAGTGCTTGAAGGCCCTTCGGCTTCCTCAGTCCAGTATAACTGGGCTGATTTGACTGCCTGACCTGCTGCTCTTATCATAGCTCGTAATGGAGCTGTTTTTATTGCGTAATCGCAAATCCACGAGCGACTATACCCTGCCATGCCTAGAAATGAGAGCATTTGTCCTACTGTTTGTGGTTTTGGTATCTTAGCTATAGCCTCTATTGTGAGTTGGCTATCAGTCTCTTGTCTCCACTCAGTTTTCTACCTAAATACTCTACTTCCGTCTGACAGAATTGAAGTTTGTCCTTGCTAACTTTGTGCCCTCCTTTGGCCAATGCTGACAATATCGTCATGGTATCCTCCTCACATTGTTGTTCTGATGAACTACATATGAGAATGTCGTCCACGTATTGAATCACAGTGCTTTCTACCTCTAGATGTAAATCTTGTGCCAGTACTCTGTTGAAGATTGACGGACTTGAAACAAACCCTGTGGTAGGCGGCTATAAGTTTCTGGTGACCGTCAAATGTGAAAGCAAACAAGTACTGTGACTCTGGGTGTAGTGGCACACTGAAAAATGCTGAGCACAAATCTATCACTGAGTACCATTGTGTGTTTGGTGGGATGTTAGAGAGCAAGGTATGTGGGTCCGGAACGACAGGTACTTCTGCATCTACAATGGCATTTATTTGTCTTAGGTCATGAACCAATCGGTAATCATTTGAATGTGGCTTTTTAATTGGGAAGATCGGTGTTACAGGGACTCTGTGTTTTGACCAGGACCCCTGCCTTCATCAGACCCTCAATTGTAGGTCTGATCCTTCCAAAGCATGCTGTTTCAGTGGATATTGTCTTTGGTATGGCAATGTGATGTCTTTTCTAAGTTTTATTTTTACTGGCTGTGCTGACTTGACTAGTCCTACATCTGTTTTGTGTTTTGACCACAGTTCCTGAGGTACTTGATCCAATAATGCTCTGTGCCTGTCTGTTACCATCATTAATAGAGGCAGTTTCTTATCCTTGGTCCCCTATCAACTATCACTTTTTCTGCTATTCCCTCATCGACTGCTGTCAGTGTTATTCTCATGCATTGTCTATCTGAGGAAATGTGTATGTTTGCATCATGTGTTTGTGTCCAATTTGGTATCTGTAATGCTCCCTTAACCATAGGTCCTAAATCATGGACTCATAACCTTCTGACACAAGCAAGGTCACATGCGGGACAGAGCCCGAAACCGCGAACCAATCTTGCAGTTCTGGTGGGAGGATGACAGCTGCCGCTGCTCCTTGAGGTCCTATGTACACATTCTGGACTGTCAGATAGTGCAGAGTCTTGTTGATCACTTCATCCCATAAGGTTTCATAATCTTGGTGTTGCTGTCTTTCATCATAATGGAGGTGCAATGTAGTGGCAACTGGGGCCTTCTGCCAATTTCTCCTAGATGTGCTTTTGTCGTCTGTGTTTCCCATAGTTGCTGCAGCCGGGAACGCAGCTGAAGTTTAATCCAATATACCTTGGGCATGACTCTGTATTTTTCTTTTACTTCTTCTTGGTGTGGTTCTTCTGGTAATTGGTTAGGGGCATCATCCCTGCAGGTGTTCTGCCA